>NW_006159501.1:2621698-2648322 GCF_000334495.1 Tupaia belangeri chinensis
AGTACAGGTAGTAGATGTCTTTCTGTGTTGCATGCACAGATACTAGCAGTTTTCCAGTATTTCACAAAGCCACAACTACTCCAATAACCTGGAGCTTCCATCTCCAGAGACCCATAGATTAGAACCACTGAGCAATTGAATCAGCCCAATGAGAGGGTTGATTCCATCATTTCCTACAGTAAATGTAAAATGCCGTCATGATGTTGTAGAGAACCAAGCGCAAGATGTGATTGGCTTCCCTTTTCTCTTTCCTGATTTTCACAGCA
Source organism: Tupaia belangeri chinensis (assembly GCF_000334495.1). Taxonomy (NCBI): domain Eukaryota; kingdom Metazoa; phylum Chordata; class Mammalia; order Scandentia; family Tupaiidae; genus Tupaia; species Tupaia belangeri. The sequence continues at coordinate 2,621,965 of NW_006159501.1, forward strand.
ATGGCCACCGATCCTGACCTGGTGTTCTGTGCGACCTGTATATAGCAGACTGGAACTGCCACTCTGCCTCTGTTCAGGACAGCTCTGAGAATACGGAGTCTTTGAGGCTCACTGTCATCACCAGGCACAGGGACTGCGAAGGCTATTTCTAAGAGTTGGGAAGTTCAGGGAGATTCAATAGGTGACCTGACTCAGTGCCATTCTGTGTCAGAGGTATCTGTCCACCTTTGTTTTCTTTTGGTTGCTATTGTTAGCTGTTTCTCTTGCTTTCCTTTGCTCTCTGAGAATGGAGCCAAACCTTGTCTCCCTATCCCCTGGCCCAGATGGTGATTATATTGTTTTACAGGTTACAGAGCTGGTCCTTAGAGCTGCAACTCACAATTTTTTTACAAACTGTGGGTGCTGGCAAATGATTCACTAGGATGTTGGGCTAATTACAAGATGTTTCAGAGTCTCTCTGGGCTCCCCTCTGCATGTCCCCCACCCTATGGGGCTATGCTGGCCTCTATGACAACCATCAAATGGCGAACTCATAAAGCCGGCTCATCTTCCAGAGAGCAGGGCAGCAGCTCTGGGGGCCGTATTGCAAATGTTTGACCCTCAGGTACCTCCAGGTCACAGGGATTTATTAGTTGGGATCTGCAGTTCAGCAGATGACATTTTAAAAGGCGTTTTATTGCTTCATGACCTGTGTGCATTGCAGGGTAATTCTGAGGCTTTGTGTCTGCAGTAACTGTCCAAGCTGCAACGTTTCTACCGATGCACAGCCCTACCCACCCAGTACTGGAAATCCAAGTGTGGCCACTTCATCCCAGTCCTCGGAGCCAGTGTCCAAAATGTGACTCCTGTCCCACCTCAGGCTGGGACTTGAAGTCTGCACAAAACCTGGCTAGAAAAAGATTCTCATCAAATTTCCCCAAAGACCAAATTTCCCCAGAAGTCAGAATATGCTAAGTACATGGGGAAACTGAGGCTCAGGGAGGTGGGGGGACTTCATCAAAGTTAGACCCCTCATATATGAAAAAGACTGGAACCCAGAAGTGCCCCATCGTCATTCCACTTCACCTCCTACATTTGTAAAATGTTGCCATTTTGCTCTTTGCATTAAGAACAGTGGTCCAGGGGGTGCGCCTTGAAGCGTCCTGGGATAAATGACACTGCTACAAAAAGTGATCTGGCAACTGGGAAAACTCAAAGAGGACACTGGATGGTTCCATGGGAACCTCTGTCTGCACATGAGGGGCAGCCTGGGTTGTCTGTCCGTCCCTCTCAAAGCAGCATGCAGATTGTACACAGCATGACAGCGAGTCTGTTGACCAAGGAGCAGCTCTCTCTGCCCATTCCCCGGGCTTCGTTCTAGTCATCTTTTGAAAATGAGCTCAGGATCCCCCTCCTCTAGACCACTCAGTTAGACTCAGACTTTTTACATCCCCTCAGGTCTCCCTGAGTCACAGCGCCATCCCTATGGGTTACCATGATCGATACCATCTTCTGATCCTGCCCCTACCCACGAACTTCTGTGGGCAGAGACCAAGGAGCATTTGCTGCTATCTCCTCAGGACCTTCCCCCTTGAGTAGCTCATCCCCAAACATGGCTCCTAGCAGATGCTCATTCTATGCTGATTTTATTAAGTTGAGTTCCAAATCTGCCACCTTCAGGGAATGACATCTCTTCCTTGGAGCATTCCTCTGGCACGTAAAAGAAGCACTGAGGAATACGCTTCCCATCCTGAGAAATGCACTAAGGCATGTGATCCAAATCCCACAAGACTCAGCTCACTCGTGGTTTGAGGTTTACATGATAAGAGTCACACATAGCACATACACATATACTTCTGCTATTTCTGTCAAATACCAGCCTCGTTGGGAGGGAGCAGAGACATGTGAACTCCTTTATTGGTTTCTTATTTTAGATCAATGCAATGCATAGTTGAACCCAAAGAAGAAGAAATAAAGATCTCCTCAGACTGCCAGCTGTTTATTTTTCCTTAGGCCAACTCAATCTTGGCTTGGTGCAACAGATTTTTACTAAGTATTTACTCTGAGCCAATAACTGAGAGAGACACTAGAACTTCAAACCTGAATAAGGTATAGTGCCTGCTCTCAAAGTCTATCAGTTAACTAGAAGAGGAAAATGAGAAATCAGGTCATTAGGATGCAAAACAAATGTGTGTGTTGTATAGGAAGGAGCCCACCAATGTACAGGAACACAAAAGTGGGGCCATGACCAATGGTCAAGAAGGAATCACCACTCAATAGAGGTAATATTTGAGTGGTGTGTCTGAGAGTAAATAGAACTGGTCTTATGAAAAACGTGTAAGGCACCATAGGCCAGTTAGACAGTATGAGCAAAGGTATGGAGGTGCAATCGGGTTTGCTGTGCACAGGGAACTTTATGCTGTTTCATGATTCTGAAAAGGAGTTTAAGTTAGTGCGTGGCATATTTAGAAAAATAGGCAGAGACACTATTGTTGAGAGTCTAGTATGCCAGCCTAGGATATTGAACTCCCTGCTGTAGGACACTAAATATGGCAGGAAGGACTTAAGTGCCCTAAAAGATCCCTTTAGTGACCATGTAAAGGGTAGATTGAAGTTAGAGTTGGTGGAGAAAGGGAAATCACTTACGAGATAATTGTAACATCCCAGAAGGAAGATGATGAGGTCTTAATTAAGAGCAGTAGAGACAGAACAGAGAGAAAGAGAAGGCTCATGAGATATCCAGGAAACGCAGGACAACCAGACTGGGTAAGCAATTAACTATGAGAACTTAGCCTTCCTACTTGATAAAGCTGCCACATTGGGGCCATGATTTTGTCCTGGTCTGGGAGGGAGTTAGAGGTTTGTGGGTGGCCACAACTAAATAGGAAAAATCAGTTGGAAATATGCCAGGTTGATCCATAGCCTTGTCCTTGAACTGATAGGGCAGAATCTGGGGCATGAAGAATGGAAGGAAGGCAGCCAACGTCTTGGGAGAAGAACCGCAGGGTCATAAAGACCACATGTGCTGGCCTGTCAGTTACTGACTCTATAACTCTCCAGCTCTCCAAAGGTGTGCTGTGGTTATGGGCTCCGCAGGGTTCATTTAATTGGTAGCCTTTGAAATGTTTTTGCTCCCCAATCTTCATAAAAAGGAAATGAGGGCTGTGGTGGGTGGACGAGGTGTTGAGCTGTTCTGGCTACACGGGAAGAGATCAGGCCTTTGATGAGCAGGGTAAGTAATCAGAAGCACATGTACATGCTACACTGCCCAGTTCACATAGGACTCTAGACCTCAAGGAGAGGCAGTGGGAGAGCCAGGGAAGGAAAGACTGGGGAGGTGGCAAAGTAGTGACTTGCCAGTACAAGTGGTGAGCAAAAGGCTGGCTTAGGGCACTGAGATAGGGAAGCGGTTGCCCTTGAATTCAGTGGGGGGGAGTCAACATAGGGGTCTTGCCCCCTCCTGACGAGCTGTTGAGTGCTTTGCAAGGTGGGTGTGTTCACTGCATAAATGGGATCCCAGCACCTACTTCTCAGGCTTAGAGTCAGAATTCCATGAGTGGCAGCAGAGCATGGTGGGTAAGAAAAACTTACGCTTGCAGACCACCTCAGCTCAAATTCTAGTTCCATTACTTATGGACACTATTACCTTGGACTAGTCCACACACCTCTCTAAATCTGTGTCCCTCCTTTTGAAAACTGGAGTAGGAACCACATCATGGCACAGTGGTAACACACTGGCTCCACAAAGGAAGGTCCTAAACTCGCATCCCAAGGCCTCTCTGTGTGTGTGATACACATGCTATGTACCTGTGATCAGGACTGACCAAGACTAGGGAAGGATTGCAGTGTGAATGCCCTGTTGGAGTCTTCCCTTCCTCTCTTTCTCTCAGGAGAAAAATATAAACTTATATTTATTAAAGCAGACTGGAGTAACCTTAGTATTCACATCATAAGATAGATGTTAGAAGACAACACATGCATACGTTGGCACTAGAAAATGATCACGTGATGGGAACATGCTTGCAATATCAAAGAGCTGAAACTGTATTCAAAGTGAGAGGCGGAGGGGGCCAGCCAGGTGGAATGGGGGTTAAAGTGGCTGGATCCCACATGGACTACCGCATGATGTGAGTCCTGGACCTAGTGGTTTGAGAGAAACATCAGGTCAGGCACATGTACACGGACACTCCAAATCCTGAAAGGGCAATAGAAGAGAAAGGACTGTGACATGGTCATGCATCTTGAGGGATGCTTACTCACTTCTCTCTCACATTCTCTCTCCCCTTCTCTCTCTCTGTCTCCACTGAGAACATGAACCCTATAATATTTTTTTTAAAAAAAAAGAGGGAAGAAAAAGGGCCAGACGGTGGTGCGACAGCAAAATATGATACTCTGCAAGGCATTCTCACATGGGAAGGTTCTCAGTCCAAGTCTGGAGACCACCCTGAGTACATGTGTATGCCCAAGATCCCAGACTAGCTGGAGGTTGAATTTGAATCATAGCATCAGGACCCTGTTGGGAAGATTCTCTCTCTCTCTCTCTCTGTCTGTCTGTCTGTCTCTGTATCTCTCACTTACAGAAATAAATAAACTTTAAGAAAATAGGGAGGACACTTTCTGTGTGCAAGGCATGATTTTCATTATTTATTTAGCTCCAGCTCTATCACTATTCTACCCATCCTACAGTTATGACTAGAAATAAGATGAAATTAAGTGACTCGCCCAGAATTACAGTCCTAGGATTTTAACTCTTAAAAAATTCCTCCAGAGCCCATGCTCTTAACCACTGCAGGACATGCCTGGGCACAGCATCGTGGTGGCCACTGGCTCCTGCACTAGAAAGAATTGTCCTCCCTTTGGCCTGGTATTTACTGACAAGCACGCATGCCAGGCGCATCACACAATCTCATTGCAACCATGCAAGTTGACTGTTATCGTTTTCATTTTAATGACTAGGAAGAAATCCAGAAAGGTTGCTCCCCCACTGGCTCCAGCCAGGATCTGTCCCAGGTCTGCCAGCTGATGACCCCATGCCTTCTCCTTCACCGGCACCACACCTCAGCCGTTGCTGAGGGAGTCAGATAAAAGATGAGGATGAGGAAGGACCACAGTCCCCACTTTGCTGCTCAAGGCACTTTCATTTCACAGACTGCAAAGCAGGTATTGTCATCTGAGCTACACACGAGAAAACTGAGCAAAAGACGTATGAAGCAACTTCCCCAAGTCCAAAGCAAGGCTGCAGCACCTAGCTCATCAGCTTCTCAGCAGAAACACAAAGGGGAGTGAAATTTAACTCAAAGCTCATTTCAAAAATGAAGGGATTTTCTGGGTCATATCCCGGACAACGAGCCCTCGTTTAGAATTTGGGGAAGTGCCTCAAGGGGGGCAGTCCACGCGCCTTGGCCACTAGGAGCTGCACACACGGCCCCTACCTATGGGCTGGCAGATGCTGCTTTAATTAGATCGCCATGGTAACGAGCTACAGGAGAACAATAGACAGTTGTGTACTTGGGCGAATCATCCGCCTCAGACAAGGCCCCAGTAAACTGTAATTATGCCAGGGTAGAAGTGGATCTTCATTTCTATGAGAGAAATAAACTACCATCCTTGCCTTGTCACCTGCTGATGTGATTCAAACATCAGGGCTCAGAATTCCAAGTGGGCTTATTGCTTGAATTGAAAGTATTCCAACCTGCATAAAGATGATCGTCTTTCCGTCTTGGGTTTCGAGTTGTGTTTCCTCAGAGGGGAGCAGAGAGTGAGGTAGAGAAGGTCTCAGCAGTCATACAAGGTAGCATTTACTGAGTATCAGTGCACCAGATGTTTTAGACGCTGGCCCAGCCATTACGGCAAGTGTCTGGGATGGGTGCTGGGAGTCCCACCTTACAAGGTAGAAAGTGACCAAGGGATCTATGTCTCGTGCCGAACCATCACTGGGGAGCCCAGAAGTTTTGACCCCTGTGTGTTGGGCTCCCAGGACACAGTGCTTTGCCCTGACCTTGCTTTTCAGGGACAAAGGAGATATCCCAGATTGACTGTGCTTCCAGGCATCCGGGGTTCTGAGTCCTTTTGATGACATGTAAGGGTTTCCCTTTAATCCGGTTAGTTTTGCTAGTCTGATAAGATGCAGTTCACCCGGCCATCAGAGTCACCGAGACCCATAAATAACAGAAAGATCATTTAAAAATAAATTACCAACTGAAAGCAGAAAAAAACACATCCTTGGATTGTTGCTCTCCAGGCCTGCCATAAATCTGTTGTCTTTTCGGCTCTGGGATGGCCAGGGTCACAGACCATAAAGAGCCTCCACAGAGAAATTCAAAAAATCTCAGCAAGATGGGGCATGCGGCAGTCATCGGAAAGGCATTCGTATTCTCCTTCCTCTGTTCAGTTGAAGGATGGCGCCCGGAGGCTGGCAGGCAGGATAGGGTGGCACATGCAAAGGAACCAGCTGCTGCCCTGCCTTCTGGGATTTTTAGAATACTGAGGAAGACCCCAGCCCCTAAAACGTCCTGGTGCCTGACCTACTTTCACCAAAAGGAACAAAATTTCCAGAAACACAGCTACGTTTCCCTCTGGAGATCGGACCCAGTGACCTCAATTCATGTGACTGAGGATGAGTCTGATTTTAGATTTTGTTTTCCCAGGGAATTCAGTTGCATCGGAAGAAAAGGGAATTTCCAGTCTCACTGCAGCACACAGCTACGTTTCCCTCTGGAGATCGGACCCAGTGACCTCAATTCATGTGACTGAGGATGAGTCTGATTTTAGATTTTGTTTTCCCAGGGAATTCAGTTGCATCGGAAGAAAAGGGAAGGGAACGAGTTGTCAGAGAAGGCACAGACCACAGGCAAGGAGCACGTGGCAGTTAGCAGTGAAGGCAAACGTGACGAGCTGGTGTGAGAGCAGGATGCTGTGGTGGCCTCAGGGAGCATTTGGACAGGTGACAAAGCCAGTGTCAATGGTTATCTCCTAATCTGTCACCTCACTGAACTGAGGTGATGCTCAAGTGAAGCAGGGCCTTCCAGCCTCCTGCCCCATAAACACACGAGTGGATTGTCTGTGCTTGGAGCCGCTCCGGGTGAGGCCAGCCCAGCCCTGAGAATGGTCAGGACACCCTCCTCTTCCTCACTTACCTTTCATGGCCAGCAGAAGCAGTTTCAGAATGTATCATTCATGAGAAAGACCCAGGATTCGAAATCGTTAGCAATTTGAGCTGTAAGTGCATTTAGAGATTTTTAAATGAGTGGTTTCAAACAGGTTATTAAACCTTCCAAGAGAGCCAGGGTGTTTTTGTTTTTGTTTTTGTTTTGTTTTCCCTGAGGACACAGGTACACAAGGAAATAGATTCAACTATTTGTGTACAATCTCAGAATCCACACAACCCCTGGCAACCATTCATGGACTCCTTCCCCAAAGGACTCAGACCCCAGGTGAAGAAACCTTGTGCTGGTCTAACTTCCTCAAGTAAATAGATGCTAAACAGAAAAAGCAAATAACAGACTCTGGGTCACAAAGTGAGTGAGCCCCATGCTGTTCAAGCTCCCATCCCCCCTCCCTTGTCCTTAGATAAACTGCTATCACTACCCCTAATAAAACCTCCCATTCCACTTAGCCTCTCTCCAAGGCATTCTCTCCACAACAGCTAAACTAACTTTTTACGAATACAGATCGTGTCCTGTTTAACATCAGTTAATGATTCTCCATTGCTCCTGAGATAGATCCAACATCTTTCATGTGACTTATACAGGCAAGGCCACCACATGACACACCTTCAGAGAGGTTATTCATGTTGCAGTGCCCCTCGGGGAGAACAGGGTACATAATGCTTGAGTCCTGCCTGCAAGGCCCTCCGTAATACAGCAGGGCCTGGGCACACCCCTCCAGCCTCATTAAGCACCACACCCTCCTCACTCCATCTATGTCAGTCTTCTCACAATTCCTGTAATGTCTGAGGTGCTCTTACACCACAGAGCCTTTATACATGTTTTTCCTTCTTCCTGCCACACTTTTCCTTCCTCTCTTCAGCAGTATTTACAACTCATTCATCAATTCTCAGCTTTGTCACTTTCCTAAGAAAGCTTTCTCCAAGTTTAGCTGACCTGAATCAATCAGGGACTACTGAGGACGCTGAAGTCGTGATAGGTTATTCCAAACTGAGAGATTTGTTACCTGTTAAAAGTTGGAGCTTAGAACATGAGATGCTGGGACCAGCAGGTGGTATAATGGTTATGTTGTTGAACTCCCATGTGTTTGACTGCAGCTCAAGTCCCAAACCTGGTGGCTAAAAACATATGCCAGGCATGTGTACATGTGTGCCCCATATTCCAAGGGGAGAATGGAGAAGAAGAGGTTGCAGCATGACCATGCCCCCTGGGAGGTGATTTCTCATTTTCTATCTCTCTGTCTCCAGTGACCACACGCACCCTATAGAAAAAATCTCCCTCTCTTTGATAAAAGGAAAAAAAAAAAAAAAAAAAAAGATGAGATGCTATGAAGACAGAAGACAAGTAATGCAACCAGAAGCCAAGAGATACCAAGAAATGCCTGGAGCCACAAGGAGTTTGAAGAGGTAAAAGACAAATTCTCCCTTAGAGCCTTTGGAGAAGGTATGGCCTTACTAACAATTTTAATTAATTAATTAATTAATTAATTAATTAATTAATTTACAGTCATTCACTGTACACCAATACAATATGAAAAATGAGATTTTTCCATCCAGAATACATTGTATATTGGCTCAATCAAGGATATTACCATACATGTTATCATCAACAAATAATTTTCTATCTTTGTTTCTTATATATTTTGCTCTTTCATATCCCCTTGATTCCCTATCTCTCACCTTCTGCCAGCACCCCATTCTCTCACACTGTCTCTGATATGTACAGTTGTTTTCCATGCCTTTTTTCCACATTTTATTGATTCACTAAAACTCTTAATTAATTAGAAAACTTTCAGTAGCAAGCACAGCTGATATATACATATCTATGAACTCATGTCTAACTGTAGCCATAAACCACAGTAAGTAAAGTGAACATACTATAAAGTAGTGCCTCACTAGGCCTTTATAGCTTACTGCAGTCATTAGAGAGGTATTAATAGCTATTTTTAATCCATTTTTTTTATTTCAAGACAAACAGTTTTAGTTTTAATAGATCAAAATTTTTTAAAAATGTTAAGAAAAATTTGCTTAAAACTTAAAGCCAGGAAAAGGGGTAGGATTCAGTTCAAATAGTAGGTAGATGAATCTACCAAGCATCGTTAAATATGGACAAAAATTCCTAAATGTGGAAATTAAAGCATTGAGGAAAATTAGTAATGTTTTAGTCTAAAGTAAAAAATGTTCTATTTCACTAGTTCCAACTCATGTAATTACTATTTATTGTATTGAATTTGTAGTATTACTGTGTTCTGATCTTTCCATTTAAGCTCTGGAAGTTAACATTTAACTCCGGACTTGTCCCTATCATTTGTTTTTTGTACCCGTCTTTCTGTGTGTCTGACTTTAGTTTTCCTGGTACAACACTCACTTCAGCACTTCTTGGAGCATTGGTCTGGTGTTGATCAATTCTTTCAGGTTTTGTTTATCTGAGAGTGTTTATGTCTTTTTTTTTTCCCCATATGAAAGATAATCTTGCTGAGTATAGTATTCTTGGTTGAAATTGTTTTTCACTTAACACTTTGAATGTATTTTCCCATTCTTTCCTTCTTGCATTGTTTCCGATGAGAAGAGATTCAATGTTAGCCTTATGGGATATCCTTTGAAAGTAACTTGATATTTCTCTTGCTAAATTTAGTATCTTATCTCTGTCTAAAGTTTTGGTCAATATGGCTATGATGTGCCTTGGGGAAGATCTTCTTGGGTTGATTCTATGTGGGGTCATTTGTATTTCTTGGGTCTGGATATTTGAGTGTCTCTCTAGGTTTGGGAAGTTTTCTTCCAGGATTTCATAGTATAGATTATCTATGCCCTTATTAGTTTCTTTACCTTCTGGGATACTGATGATTTGGATGTTTGGATGTATAATGGTATCTAGTAGTACTCGTATGTTATTCGCTTTTTTTTTTTTAGTTATTTTCTCAAGTTTTTGGTGAATTTTTCTAGGTCAGAGGTTCTATCTTCTATATCTGAGATTCAATCGTCTATATAATCTAATCTGCTTTGGATATTTTCAAGGGAAGTTTTGATTTTCTATATTACAGACTTCATATCTAACAATTTTGTTCTTTGTGTGTGTGTGTGTGATGTGTATCTCCTCTTTCAGATCATGCAAGAACTTCCTCATCTCCTGGAACTCAGTGTCTCTTTTCTTCTGCATCTTCTGGAGTTTGTTGTCTCTCTTCTCTTGCTTCTCTGTTAGCTTTGTCACTATGAATATGTTAAATTTTATCTGACATTTCCATGAGTTCCTTTGTATTCTCTGGCTCCTGGCTATATCTGGGGGATTGTAGGGTGAAGTCTGGGCAGAGGGTCTTCGATGGTTGTAATCCCTGAATGGGGTCCCTCAGAACTCAAATATAAATAGCTACTGATTGGCTTGTCCTGGCTCCTGGCTACATCTGGGGGACAGGAAGGTAAAGTCTGGGCAGAGGGTCTTCAATGGTTGTAATCCACTAACAATGCTATTTTGAATTTTTAATCTCCAAAAATACAAGAGAATAAAATTTTATTGTTTGAAATCAAATAGTAATAATAATAATTGACACTGAGTTTACTTAGATTTATGACTTCAGAAAGTCATCACTAGCCCTAGGGTGGGGAAAAAAGGGAAGAGCTGGAGTTACAGTATCTAGAATTTCAAAGAATGTGCACTGCACATCTGTCACTGGGCCTCTGTAGAACCTCTGAGTAGGGCAGGAGGTTTATTTCTAGTCGGCACTGAGACCTCAGAGGGCCTCCCCAGGCCTAGATGGCTGGTGCTCAAAGTACAGCAGAGAGACACAGCTGTGTTCACCACAAACCATGAGAGGTTGAAGTACTCCACTGCTACTACAGGAGATGGAAACATAAAAAGGACATCCTCTCATCCCCTTGATCCCTCCTGAGGCCAGAACCTAACCAACCAGGAAGGGATTCTGGAAAACATGATCTCAGATTCCCAGTCCCAGCATCAGAGTATGAAATGGCTTTGACTGAGAGACAAAAACTAGTTACTGACATAAACCCGAAGAAACCTACACCATATATTACTTATCTATTGACCTTTGTATTTGACTATGGGCTCCATGAAAGTTGGACAGAACTATCACGTATCCCAATGCTTGGCTCAAAGCCTCAACTGTCAGCACTCAATAAATGTTGATTGGCCAATTGAATAGGAGAAGTAAGATATTTCTGAGCTTCTGTTTACACAGCTGCAAAGTGGAGATAAATGCCTCTCACAGAACTATTGTGACAACACTAGATAATGGACGTGAGGAGGCCATTCCCTGCTTGGACTTGGGTCATGATGGAACATGAGAGGCCTCCATGGATAATGTCTGGTTTCACCAGGAACCATGTTCTGAGCTTGTTTTTAGCAGTGTGTAAGGATGCTGAGGAATGAGTGCAAAGTCCACTTACTGCCTATCTTCCCCTAAAGAATTTCAAAAGCTCCTTCTGCCTATTTTTGTCCTGTAGTGCTTGAGTGACTATGCGGGTTATCACCTGTGACAAACATTTTTATATGAGTGCTGACATTTCTGGTGTTTCCTGATAGGACAACATCACCTATGGAGTCTTGTGAAAAGAAGTCAGCAAATGTTCTGACCTCGGGGTGTTAGGGGTGGAGACAATGGACAGAAAGAGGAAGATCTGGGTCCAGAATTATTCTCCCATGTCCAGAAAACTATGAACATGATGAATTCCTTCAAACCTGTCTGCAAAGCCTGCCGGGCAGTTTGTGTCATAGAACATCTCAGAGATGAGAGTATTTTGCACACACCAAGACACATGATCAAAGATGTGTCTAAATATGCCCAGTGGGTGTAAAATTCCCAAGGAGCCAGTTTGGGAGGCTGTCTATCACCTTGTCATCTTTCTATTGAGGAAAGAACTCCTAGACTAGGGAGTCAGAAGGCTTACAATATGTTTTTTTTTCTTATTGGCTACCTCAGTGAGCTTGCTTTTCCCTGCATCTGTCTTGACTGGCTCTCAGCTCCAGTTGTGCCTGAGATCTTAGTTAATTGGTTTGGTATGGGGAGTCGTGTTTATGTGACTGTCAGAGCTTCCCAGGTAAGTCTATTGTGCCTTCACCAACGAGTACACTGCTCAGACTCACAAGTGTTTATCGGAATCTCCTGGAGTACTTGTTAAAATGTGGGCTGCTTGGCCCCATCCCGAGTTTCTTATTCCCTAAATCTGGGGTGGAACCTGATAATCTGCATTCCTAACAAGTTCCCCTGGTGCTGCCGAGGCTGTTGGTCTAGGACCACACTTTGGGAAGCCCTGATCTAACCCAATGGTTCACATTGGTGTGATTTTGGCTGCCAGGGGACATTCAGAGGATGTCCAGAGACACAATTGACTTAGACAAACTGGGAAAGGTATGTGACTGGTATCTGGTATTGAAGCCAAGATTACTGCTAAACATCCCACAATACACAGGACTGTCTCCCAGAGAAAAAAATTATTAGTCCAGATATTGATAGTGTCAATGCTTCTGTAATTTTAATGTGTATATGAATCACCTGGAAATTATTGATTGGCCTCAAGATTTTGCATTTCTGTAAATTTCAAGGTGATATGCAAGGTGACGGTATTTCATAACTTGGTATCCTTTAGCACCCACATCCTGGAACAGCTTTTTCACTGCTCTACTCTCAGAGCTTACCACATATAACGACTGACATGGGAAGTACTCAGTAATAAGAGGAGATATGTAAAAGATCCTCCAATGCACAAAGTGAGCTGGCTTTACCCACTGTCCATGCTTTGACAAGGAGCCCTGGAGAGTCAGGATTTTGTCTGGTTCTTCTTTATTCCTCCAAAGCTGGACACAGAGCTTGGCACAGATCAGGAATTCTGTAGATATCTATTGCATTAAATTAGACACAATTGTGTCTTCCCAGTTGTGAAAGCCAATTGTGTTACAGTAAGAGCTAGCATTGTGATAATGGCAGATAATCCTTTCCAAACTGCTGCTAGTGTTCCTTCCTTCAAAATGACCTCTTTCCTGGATTTTGTGCTTTTAATTTACAAGGTGATTTCATTTGCACTATCTTTATCCTCATTACAAAAACTCTGACAAGAACAAGATGTAACCCACTTATAGATGGGAAAATTGAGGTGAAGCTATGTGTAGAACCTCGAGCAGAGCAGAAGTCCTGCAACCCTGCATCTGCCAAAGGGATGCATTGCTCCAGTCCTCCTCCACTTCCCTAAGTCCTGCTCTTCTCTTTCTGTCAGCCATATCTTCTCCCTTTCTTGTCCCATCTTTTCTGTCTTTCCTTTTCTCCCACTATGCATGCCAGAGAGCCATCCCTTCTAACTTCCAAACTTCCCACAGGCAAGCTTGCTTCTCCCCCTGTGTTCCTACAATCCCTTACACTTGATTGCAATACTTCTTCCATCACTTTGTGATAAACCATCTAATTCCTTTCTTTCCTAACAACCGCATATCCAAGAGCCTTCTTCATTTCTGTATAGCTAGAACCTTGTACCACATCTCGAACACAGTAGACATTCAGTACATTTTCTTCTGAAGGAAATGGTAAATAAATAAATGGTAAATAGATGGATAAAGGGTTGGATGAAAAAAGGCTAGTAGTTATTGGAAACTCAACTCCTTCCCTTGGAAAATCAGCACAAGTCTATACTCAGAAACACATCTCATATCTGATGTTTGGGGGCCATCTGTTCTAAGAGTTGCATTATCTTAGGGGTGATTATTATTCTTTTTTCTTTGCTTGGCCTCTCAGTTTTAATACCATTTGAGATTCTTTGGAAAGATAAGAGAAAGAAGAGAGGGAGGATTATTTAAAGGTTCAAAAAGACAAAATCAGGTAATTAAGAGTATAGATAGCTCCAAATTTTCCTTTCTTCCTCCAAATGATAAACCTCCATGTTTTTAACATTAACCTTGGGATATGTCTTGGTGTCAATTCCTTTCTGCTCAGAGAAAATTGAGTGGGTGAAATCTTCTCCCTGTTCCCCAACCCCTGCCTCGAATAGCAGTCTTTTGGAAGGGTTCTGATACATCTATATCTTTACTCTTTTTTTGGTGAAGGAAGCATATGGTTAAAGGGAAGAAATGTTATGTTCAGAATCCTAGCCTGACCTTTGAGTCTCTGCTTTGCCACTTAGTCACTGAAGAGGGCCATGACATGCCTTAGCTTTAGTGTTCTCATCTGAAAATGGAGGCAATATCACTTACCTCCAAAATAGAAATTTAGTAAACAATTCCCAGGAAATCAACACGAAGATCTCACTTTACAGCAAAGTTGTGTTTAGGGAGTTTGCTGCTCCCTTCTGTTCTTCTTTCCCCCAAATCACTTCTTTATCCAGAACACCCTCATTTCTGCCTCAACTTTCTGTGTTGGTGATTTATGATTGTAAGCCTTTCACGTGGGAAGCTGAGGTCAAGGACAGGGGAAACTCGAAGAGATGTAGGAGGGCTCTGAGAGCAACAGGCCTGTCCAGGAGCTCACACACACACACGCACACACACACACATCCGGACTTGCTGGTTCCCGGAGGAGAGCAAAGCAGATAGTTGGCCATGACAACTAGAATCATGACCTTCAGAAAAAAGGAGAGAGGGAAAGGGAGGCGCCAATACTCCACAAGATCTGGGATGAGGGTGGAGCTTGTTTTATATTGTTTTATTTCTTTGCTTTTAATATTTAACATGTATAAAGTATCTGGCATAAAGTAAGTGATCAAACAACTGTAGTTGGTGATTATCAGCATAATAAAAATGTAAAAATCAGAGTACACCTCCATAGTCATATAACAAGTGACCATACGACAATAACAGTAGATGCTAAGGTGGTAAGTACATAATTGAACTTTGATTTCAACAAAATATCATCCCTGTTTACTGTATTCAAAGACCCAACTCCTCAACAGTCCTTCAAGAGGGTTAGGGTAAAGCTTCCACCAAGGCTTATTTTAAGCTTATTAAGAGCTGATGTCACCGACTGTCAAGTTTTCTAACACATACCCCAACTCGCATGCTCTGCTCCCATGGACCCTGACTCAAAGAGAATAAAATATGAAACAGGGCCAAGGGACAGGAGAAGCTATGTTTTGGTTTTGTACCCAGGAACATCAAGCATTCCTATCCTTCCACCTTCTTTCTGTTTCTGTTTTATGGACTAGAAAGTGTTTGAACAATTCTGTTATAAAATTCTAACAAATTTTCAGAGCCAGGTTGAGACAAATTAATTTGTCATCATACTCTTAATTTATTTAAATGTGTCTCAACCTAGCTCTGTTGCCTTGTATTAGTTGGGATGTATACCATGAAAACCACAAATAGCCAGAGAATTATGACTTTAGGTATTCTTTGGACCAGATGTTTAGCAAGGGACCCCTTGAGAAGGTGAGTGCATTTAGGTCAAGTCTTTAAGGACAAGTAGGTGCTAAATATGCAAAAAATGAAAAAAAAAGCAATCAATCCAAATGGAGGAAATAACAAAACCCAACAAAGCCCCTGATGCAGGAAATAGCTTGATATACTGTAGGAATCCAAAAGCAAGCAATGGGAGGTCTCAATGAGAGGAGAGTAACAAGGAAAGGCAACACAGACAAGAGTTCAAACCATCTGCCTCCTGTGGGACATCGGCAACTATTCTTGGTGTCAATAAGGGTCAATAAAAGGTTTTGAGTAGGCAAGTGATGTAATCCTTGTTACTACTGTACAGAGACAAGAGTGAAAGGATGCAATAATTACAGAGGGAAAATTCATTAGAATGCTGTAATAAAAGTTTCAATGAAAGATGATATTGGCCTGAATTAGCAATAGAGAAAAGTAAGCAGATCCAAGATATATTTTAGAATCAGATTTAGCAGAATTTCTTATTTAGGTGGTGTGAGGAAGGGGTAGTGAGAAGAAGACTCAAGGATGACTTTCATAATCCTGGCTTGGCTGTCACAAAAGTAAGTATGTGATGCCACTCACTGATGTGGGGTAGTCTTCCTGGGGGAACAAGTTTAAATTGAGGTGGGTGGACGTTGACTCAGTCATTCCACTTTTTCTTTCCTTTTTATTTTTAATTTGTTAGAGAGCATGTGCACTTGCCTGAGAGAGGCAGAAAAAGAAGGAAAGTGAGAAAGCAACCCCCGGGAGATGGTCACACCACAATCTCTTCTGCATTTCTCCTTTGGGGATTTGGGGCACACACACACACACACACACACACACATATACACACACACATGCCCAGCTGCTGGGCCCAAGAATCAAACTGTGCTGTCAGCCATTTGGAATCCAGCTGTCTACACACCATGCCACCATCTGACCCCAATCATTTCATTATCAACCTGATAAATTTAAGATGTCTGTAAGACAACCAAGTCAAAATGAAAGCATGCAATTGGATTGATGGGACTGGAATGCAGTCAAGTGTGGACTGAAAAATAACATGGAACTGGGAATTATCAATACATAGATCCCCTGCCCTGGGTGCTGTGATGGAGGACTAGTAGGTCAAGCAGAGGAGAGGATAGGGCCCAGTATCAAACCCTAAGGCACACTAACTTTTATGAGAAAGAGGAACCAAAGAAGGAGCCAGACAAGAAAAGGCAAGTGAGATTGAAGAAAGTCCAGATGAGAAGTGCTGACAAGAAAAAAGGAGAGAAAGCGAAGTGGTCGCCCACACCCAGCTGGGAGACCTAAACAGAGAGAGTCAGGCAATGTGTGTGGTTTCACCACATGGAAATGTGGGTCCCCTGGTGTGTGAAAGCCATCAGCCTCCCATGTGGTTCACTTAGAGGTAACCAAGATGAGAAGTGTCAAGACTTAGGCACAAGTGAATTTAGAAGCAGCAATATGAGAGGACTTTAGAAGGTGCATGAAAAAACGGAATTTAAAATTTTAAAAAATACAAACTTTAGGGGCCAGCATTTGGCGTAGTGATTAAGGAACTGGACTTCCACATGACTAACTAGTTCAAGTCCCAGACCCAGCAGCTTGAAAATCATGCTGGAGTATGTGCATGCATGCCCCAAATCCTGGAGGAGAATGGAAGAGAAGAGCTTGAGGTATGGAGATGTGGCCATCCCCTCTGGGTAGGAGGGGAGATTTTGCACTCTACCTCTCTCTGTCTCTGTCTCTCTCTCTCTCTCTTCAATGAGCACATGTGCCCCATGGGGAAAAAATCTATTTAAAAAATGCACTTTATTTTACAATATAAGCTCCATCAAGTTCAGAACACTTTTTTCTATGATGATACCAGCCATTTTGTCTATCCCTAAGGAAGTAAGTGCCCTGAGAATTTAAGTTTGCCAATACAGTGCTTTTTACAATATTAACTGAAGAAAATTAGGGCCCTTTAAAGCTTTTATAGATTAGGATCCAAAAAGAAGTTAAATAGAGCCAAATCAGGACTATAAAGTGCATGCCTAATGACTTCTCACCCAAACTCTTACAAAATTGCCCTTGCTTGATGAAAAAAAATGAGCAGGAACGTTGTCACATGATTCTCTGGTCAAACTTTCCTGGACATTTTTCTTCTAGAGCTTCAACTACTTTTCTTAAAATATTCTCATAACTAGTAGATGGTATTTTCTTTGGCTTTCCAGAGAATCAACAAACAAAATACCTCAAGCTTCCCAACACCTTGTTGTCATGACCTTTGACCAGTCTGCTTTTTGGACCACTTCTGCTTCTGGGTATCCATTGCTTTGTCTGCAGGTAAAGCCACATGTCATCTCTTGTTACAATTGTTTGAAGAAATGCTTCAATTGTTTGAAGAAATGCTTCAGGATCTGGATCCTAATTGTTTTAACTTTCCATTGAAAACTCTGCTCTTGTCTATACCTGATTTGGGCACAACAATTCGGGCATCCATTGTGCAGAAACTCAGCTCCACTTTGATTTTTCAGTCAAAACTGTGTAAACTGAACCCACCAAGATGTCCATAGTGCTGACTGTTTTTGTTGTTTTGTTTTGTTTTGTCTTTTTGCTGTTAACCATCAGCCCTCTTCGGTTAGGGTACCAATAAGGTTAATTGTTTCCTCACACATTGATGTGGATGGTCTGTTGCTATGGGCATCATATTTAACATCATCTCCCCTAATACATTTAACATCTTCCCCTAATACAGTTATACATTTGTAAACTGCTGGTTTATTTGAGGCAGTGCTCCCACAAAATTTTTGTAATGTATCAGAGATTTTTCCTCCTAAGCTTCACCATATATTCGATATTTGTTCTTCTTTCACTTTTAATAGAATTTATATTACTCTGGGAGGGGATATTTTCAAACTAATGTCTTATTCTTCTTAGTGCTGTTTTTTTTTTTTTTTAAATCCAGACAATTTAATTTAGTGGAGTTTAATTCAGCAAATCTTAACATGATTTGAATGGGGCAGTTTTTCCTGGATCAATGTCTGAGCAACTCTGGGTAATCTTGTGGTCAATTCAGTATTTTAAGTTCCAGAAATGGAAAACGATGTACAAAAGTGAAAGTGAAGGAGTGAGGTAGAAAAACAGTTTGGGTTGGTTACATTCGGACATTCGTTTGAGCTAACACAGTTTAAAAGGTGGAATGCCTGTGATTGACTGAAGTCTAGCTTCTGTGATTGGTTGTAATCTAGCAACCAAGAGAAAAAGCAGCCTTATCTAAATGAGGTCACAGTTTGTTTAAGGAAACAACCAAGCTGGAGTACAGAGGCTTTTTCAATTCTTTAACCATACCTTGAACTAGATTCTATCAGACATTATAACAAGGTAGTGTGAGTTTATTTCACTTCAAGTAATTTGACTTCATGCATAGTTTTTTTCATAATGTGCATTTTCTATAAACTTTTAAAGATCTTTCATATATGTGAAAAAGTTTAAAGTTTCTAGACAATGTATGCTGTGGTGTTATGATGTGGACCCTTAAGATAACTGGTATTTGGGGCCAGCCAGTGGCTTGGTGGTCAAGGCAGATGAATTCCACATGGCCAACTGTACATTTGGAAGTCTTAGACCCAGTGGCTTGAAAATCTGCCAGATGCATGTGAGTGTGTGCCGAAAATCCCCAAAGGAAAAATGAAGAAGGGATTGCAGGGTGACTATACGATAGGGGTGCTTTCTCACTTTTCTTCTCTGTGTGTGTGTGTGTGTGTGTGTATGTGTGTGTGTGTGTGTCTCCGGCAAGTACACATGCCCTCTGGCAAATAAAAATAAAAAAGGAAAAAACGGGTATTTGCCAGACAGCATCAGTGGAGGCAGTGTCTAGAATGAAGAAGGTGATGTCCTGTCCTGCTTTATTTGTCATTTCTGTGCCCTGAGCTTGGAGACAAGCAGTAACCACCCCAGGTTAATGAGAAGTACAACTGGGGTTGAGTATAAACTGTCATATAAGGATAGGCATGACAGAGAAAATGAAGTTAGGAGTCTTTATCCCAGAGAAAAGGCCACCTAAATAATATAATTGGTTCCCTCAAGAAGCTTAAGGATTTTTTCAAAGGAATCAATCATGTAAAAATGATACGGACACCCTATATAGCCCCCAAAGCTGTTGGCAGGGAATGACACAGTGATATCCAGCCTATACGAAAAGCTAGCCCGTGCAGGGGGCTACAAACTACATCTCATGGACCAGTCCAACCCACCATGTGTTATTTTGCTGGTCCAGCAAGCTAAAGCCGGTTTTTACATTTCTGAGTGGTTAGAGGGAGGAAGGAATCAAAGGAAGAATAATATTTCATGGCACATGGAAATTATATAAAAATTAAAATGTTAATATCCGTAAATAATGTTTTACACCCATTTGTTTACATATTATTTATGGCTGCTTTTGGGGAGTGAAGTAATTGTGACAGAAATAATAAAATATATTTACTAAAAGCTCTTTCATAAAAAAGTTTTCTTTTTTGTCTCTTTCTTTTTCTTTCTTTCTTTCATATTTGACCAGAGAGGGACAGAGTGAGAGGGAGAGAGAGAGAGAAAGAAAGTGAGAAAGCTAGTGGCCAGGTCCAGGACTTGAACTGTAGTCGACCATGTGGGAGTTCAGTGCCCTTAACTATCAGGCCACCTGCCAGCCCCCTAAAAAAGTTTTCTAACTTCTCGACCTTCTATTCTATAACCACAGTTCTCAGGATCACCTGAAGACTATTTAAATAACAGTTTGCTAGACCCACTCTCAGAACTTCTAATTCAGTAGCTCTGAGCAGAGCCCCCAGATTTGCAACAAGTTCCTAAGTGATGAAAATGCTGGATTCTGTCCTGTATAGAGGTTGGGGAGGGATCGATGGGACATTGTCTTAGAGGCATTAATCACAGTGGTTAGACTCATCTCCATGAAGACCTCCTTCCTGTAAGCCCATACTCCCCCTGAGGACAGAGACTTCATCTCTGTTTTTTCACAATGGAACAATGCTGCACACTTCATAAATATTCACTGAACAAATTAATGAATCAATAAATTAATTTGATTTTCCTGTCTTTGGCAACTTTCTTATTCTGATTCTGGAAGGCAAGCTCTATTAAGGAAGAGAAGAAAGAAAAGCAAGGGAGGCAGGGAGGAAAAGAAGGAATAAAAGGACCTCTTTTCACGAAACAAGATTTCTTTTTGGTGATGTCAAGAGATGTCACTGCGCATGGCCTGCAGTGCTAAAGATGTATATAATATTCTGTTCTGCTTTCCCAATCAGTTTAAATTCTTCCTAAGGAAAGTATCCTACTCACAACTCTCATTTCAGAGTGCCAAATATAATGATATTTCATTGTTTTAACTGCCACAGGGCATATGCTCTCACCAGAGACAAAAAGAGACAGAGCGAGAAGAAAGCCTCCCCCAAAGGGGCATGGTCATGCCTCTATCATTTCTTTCCCATTTCTCCATCCTTTCAAGACTTTGGGCACATACACACCCACACACACACACTTACGCATGGTGTGGTTTTCAAGTCACCAGGGCCTGGATTCAAACCACAGTTGGCCATGTGGGATACAGCTTGCTTTACCACCAAGCCAAGTGACTAGTCCCATAATGACCTTTCACGTCTCCAAGAAGGACACTTGGATTCTAACGGTATTATATATACAAGTGTCTATATTTAGTAATCTGGTATATTTGCCCCACTTTCTTTTCTAGGCGTTTTATTTTGTTATTAAGGTGATGTTCTAGGTAGAGTTGGCCTCTTTGTGTAGTGGTTAAGCTTAGTGCAGAGGGAGCCAGATTTCATATGGCACAGTTCAAATCTTAGCCCTAGGGTGGCTCCAAAATACCCCAGGTATACATGTACATATCCAAAACCCTGGCAGGATGGAGAAATAGAGGAAGAAAGATGTGCTGAGACCATACCCCATTAGAAGATGCTCTCTCTCTCTCTGGCTAGCTCATATACCCTATGGGGGGAAAAACTTGTATAGATCATTTTATGTCTCTTAAAACTTAACATTGACTCCAAGTCTTCTTCCTAGGACATTAAAATTGATTATTTAGATATACTCCAACCCCCAGATGTTTATGTCTCTCACTATCAATTTTTTTCTGATTGTTCTGCTATTATATATTCACTACAGTGCGAGTCATTATTAATCAGTTCTTTTCATGTTTTAATTATTCTTGAGATTGCTTAAAAGAATAATTATTTTCAGAAAGAAAATATTAAAAGTTTTAAAGGACTACTTTGTATAACTCTCTAAGTATTTAAAGAAGAAAAACTAAATGAATTGGATAATATAGAGAAGAGTCCCAATTTATCAAAAGTGATTCCAGTAAAGACAGAAAGTTTAAAATAATCATTTATCTTAGAGAAAATAATGAATGCTGAAAAACGCCCTCACAGGCCAGCCACAGTAGCATAGTAGTAGTGCAGTGTTCTGGGTTCCCGTCTCAAGCTCTCCCTGTACACACCGGTGTGCACACACATGCCTGTTATCCTGGCTAGTTGAGACTGGGCTGGATAATGGCATGACGGGATGCCTAACTCTCTCTCTCACATGCGTGCACTGCTCATGAAAGAAATAAGTAAACTTTGAAAAAATGATAAAAGCACTAGGCCTGAATATTTTCACACAGGCATTCTACTGAGTTTGCAAAAATTAAAAATTCAAATAGCTATTAAAACTATTGTACATCACAGAAAAGCAAACTGCAGTTCTTTTCTAAGAAGAGTATGGCATTGAGGCCAAAAACTCACACACAAAAAGAGGCACTAAAGAAAGAAAAGAGTTCACTCTCATTTAAGAATATCAAAACAAGCATTAGCAGACAGAATATGCCAGAATAAACAAACAAAAAGTGGTGCTCCTGGAGTATGCCTCCAGGAATGCAGTGATGGCTCGACAGTAGAAAACCTACTAGTAGACATGTCATTTAGCTAAGGAGGAAGAAATGGGACACGTTTCTCTCCCATTTACTAACTGCCTCTCATATTCATCACACACTCATGTAAAAATGACTCAGTAAAGTAAGAGCTGGCAATGAATTTTGAGTATGATTATATCACAAGTACACACACATCTCAATCCCAAAGTCAGCATCTTACTTTATGTGAAAATACGAAGCACTAGAGGGTTTGTGTTTTCTCAGATACAACACAGGATACCTCCCATCTCTAGTTTTTACTATTATTTCAGTAACTAACCAATTTGAGTAGACAATAACAAAGAAATTAGAAGTTCAGAACTGGACAATAAGGCTCAGCATTGGATGGTACAAGAGGTAGCGTACTGAACTGCAGCAGGGAAGTCACATGACACACCATGAGTTTAGATCCTGAGTCAACCTGTAAACACACAGCATACATGTGCCCAAGACCCTGACAAGATCCTCGGGAGATGTGAGAAGGATCTTGCAGCATGATGAAGCCCTGTTGAAGGTACCCCTACACACACACTTTCATGTGTGCATCCCTCCTGGAGAGTGATCTCTCTCTCTCTCTCTCTCTTTCTGTCTGTCTCTCTCTCTCTCTCCCTCCCTCTCAAGCACACACTTACTATAGCAAAACTAAGACAAAAACAGAGAAGAAAAAGGTCATCAGTCATTCAGCCATATAATGGGCTTAAGATATGAAAAGAGAGTCAGAAGTTCACAAAGAACAGAATATATATTGCACTGAAGCATGTGGAAAGATGTTGATCCTCACTGAGAATCAGAGAAATGTAAATTATAAAGACATTGAGAAACCCACCCAAAAATTCTGGTGTTTGACCACATACTGTAATCTGATGATGACTACAGGGAACACATTTTTCTATAACGTGCTGGTGGGCAAGAGCCACTGTGGAAGACAACATGACAAACTTTTTTTTTTTCTTTTTTCGGAGAGGTTTTTGCTATAGGGTGCATGCGCTTGCCAGAAAGAGAGAGAGAGAGACAGAGAGATAGAAAGCAAGAAATCACCCCCCAGGGGGGATGGCCAAGCCGTAATCTCTTCTCCTCCATTCTGCTCTCAGAATCTTGGGCAAGCACACACATGTGCCCAGCGTGAGTTTAAGCCACCAGGTCCAGGACTCAAGCTGCAGTGGACTACATGGGAGCCCAGCGACATAGCCATTTCGTTAACAGCTGGTCCCAATATGGCAAACTTTTAAAATTACCTTTTGAAATGTACCGTTGAATTACCTTGGAATATACACCTTGCACACAAACATACGCACCATTTCAATAAAGCTTTATGTGAGGTTATTAAAAACCATAATTTTTCAGTTTAAAAAGAGATATAATCTCAATGAACTAAGTTGCTAATAATTCTAAATTTGAATTAAAAATGCTAGTATGAATTTATGATAGATGTCTAACTCTGTGCATTGAAAAAATCTGCAGAAAAAATGGCCAGCCCAGCAGCAATGAGCATCCCTACCACCCAAGCTGTGGTCTCTAGATAGCATTTTCTGGTAAAGGGAGTCAAACTCCTTGAAAAGAAAAAAAATCCCCCAAAATATACATGATAGACCTGGGATATCTTATCATGCAAAACAAAACAAAAAAAAACAAAATCCACAAGGAGGCTATGACTATGGTCCTGTCTATAAGACACAGGAGTCAATGGAGTAATTCGAGCTTAATAATAATATATATTGAGGGGCCAGCAGGTAACATAGCAGTAACAT
The DNA here is from genome assembly GCF_000334495.1 of Tupaia belangeri chinensis. Classification (NCBI taxonomy): domain Eukaryota; kingdom Metazoa; phylum Chordata; class Mammalia; order Scandentia; family Tupaiidae; genus Tupaia; species Tupaia belangeri. The sequence continues at coordinate 2,646,144 of NW_006159501.1, forward strand.
TGTTGGACTCCCACATGGCTGACCACAGTTCCAATCCTAGGCCCAGTGACTTCAGAATCATGCTGGGCATGTGTGCATACATACCCCCAGATTCCAGGAGGAGAATGGAGGAAAAGGTATTGCAGTATGGCCATCCCCTGTTGGGGGTGACTTTTCATTTTCCCTCTCACTGTCTCTGTCTCTCTCTTCTCTGGCCAGCACACGCACTGTAAGGCAAGAACCTCATACACACACACACACACACACATACACACACACATATGTATTAAAACAGAGATATTGTGTTAGTTCCCAATTACCAATGTAAAACTCATCACAAATTAGATGATTTAAGACAACACAAATTTATTACCATATAGTTCTGGGGTCAGAAGTCCAAACTGGGTGATCAGTGTTGTGCTTCTTGGAGGCGCACTTAGGGAGAATCTACTACTTTGCCTTTTCCAGCTTCTAGAGGCCACCCACATTCTCCAACCTTTGGCCCCACATCACTCCAACCTCAGTTTCTATCCTTATATCCTCTCTAACTCTGACTCTCCTTAATCCATTTTACACTCCCTTGTGATCATAGTGGGCCCAGCAAACCCAGAATCGTCGTCTCATTTCAACGCAATCATACATTCAAAGTCCTTTCTGTCATACAAGGAAACATATTCACAGTTTCAGGGGGGTAGTCTGTGGACAAATCTGGAAAGGAGGGAGCAAGGTAGTCTAGCTACCACAGTCACCATCCTATAGAACAAGAGAATCAATTCTTTATTCTGAAAGTTGGTAAATAAAGGAAAAGATGAAATATTCATTCTGCCTTTTTTCTACAAATTGTAATTTAAAGGAGTCAAATAGCTAATGAAGGAAAGTTTCTTTTAAGAAAAAATAGTCCACTGCTAAATAATCAAAGAAGAAAAGATCAGAATATCACCATTATGCAACCCTAAGGAGGTAATGGGTTTAAACCATGTTCAGCAATGACTGCTAAAAACATTTGGTAAAAGCTCTTGGTAAACTTTATCTTAATTGAGTTACCTGAATGCACTGATCAATTTTAGCATTACAAAAGAAGAGAGAGCTGGCAATCTCATACCTGCTGTGAAGATATAGAACACTACTTTGAAGTTCTTCTTACATAGAAGCAGGTCAAACAAAGGTACAAATGTATAATGCAGTAAAATACAGAAAGTAGAAAACTACTTCAAACAACACAATTTATTCAGCAAATTGATTGCAAGAAAAAATGAACATAGGAGAGCCCAAAAAGTTAGGAGACTTGAGAGGTTTATCAACCTAATGTAATGTGTGACTCTAGTTTGCAATCTTATGGAACAAACATCACATAAAAAATATCTATGAGGATGGGTCAGCTGGTAGCATGGTGTTTGGGGCCTGGATATCACATGGCCAAATGCATGATTTAAGTTCTGGACCCAGAGGCTTGAAGAGCACACTGGTGTGTGCATGCGTGCTCAAAATCCCAAAAGGAGACATGGAGAAGGGATTACAGATGACCATTCCCCTCACAGGAGGTGCTTTCTCATTTTCTCTCTCTCTCTTTCCCCCTTCTCTCACCAGCCCCCCCCCACCCCCGGCCCCAGGAAGCACACTCACACTCTGGCAAATTGGAAAAAAAAAAAGTACCTTTTTTTTTGAAGAGGTTTTTGCTATAGGGCGCGTGTGCTCGCCAGAAAGACAGAGAGAGACAAAGAGATAGAAAGCAAGAAATCACCCCCCAGGGAGGATGGCCACACCGCAACCCCTTCTCCTCCATTCTCCTCTCGGGATCTTGGCACGCACGCACATGCGCCCAGCGTGAGTTTTAAGCCACTCAGCCCAGGACTCGAACCGCAGTCGACTACAGGGGTGTCCAGAGACATAGCCATTACGCTAACTGCTGGTCCCAAGAAAAAGTACCTTTGAGGGCTGGCTCTATAGCTCAATGTTTAAGACAGTTTGATTCCACATGGCCAATCACAGACAAAATCCCAACCCCAATGACTTGAAAAACATGCCAAGCACATGGACATATGCATGCCAAAAATCCTAGCAGGAAGGAAGAAAAAGGTTGTGATGTGACCACACCCCACTGGGGGTTCTCACTCTCTTTCTCTAGCAAGCACATGGGCCCTCAGGCCAAAAACAAATAAATAATAATTTATAATAACAATAATAATAATAAATAAATAAA
>NW_006159501.1:2650549-2652916 GCF_000334495.1 Tupaia belangeri chinensis
AATAATAATAATAAATAAATAAATAATTCTACCTAATTATCAAAGCATTTTGAACACTGACAGATTACCTGATAATACTGAGTTGTAACTCTTTTAGGTGTTCTACTAGTTTTTAAAGTCTGTATCTTTTAAATACATGTACTGAAATATATACAAAAGAAAATATGTGAATGACATAATAGCTTGGATTTTCTTCAAAATCATCAAGGTGAGGAAGGGTTGCTAGGTAGATTAAAACGAGGCTGGCCAGGAATTGAGAATCAATGGAGCAGGAGGTTGGCAACCTAGGAATTCATTATTCTCTTCTATTTTCACATTGGTGTGAAATTTCCCACAATGACAAGTTCTTAAAAATAAATAAATAAATAAATAAACAATGTGCACCCAGAAATAAAATTGCTGGGTACGAGTGTTTCCAAGGCATTTAAAATGTATCGTCAAATTGCTTTCTACAAAGACGGTAGCAATTTATAGTCCCACTAGTAATGTACCAGAGTGCTGAGGATATAAGATTTTAAGAGAATATATAATCACTTGGGTAAATTAAGAATGTGCATTTCTTAGTTGTCCATGCCTTTAGAAAGACTAATGGCCTATTATGGGATATTATGGTCCAATAGTAACTGCACACCTGGAAGCCTTATACCTGAACAACAGGGAAGAAATATCAAAGAGTAAATAGAGTTTGGCATGACAGTCTTACAACTCAGGTTTATACCATTCCAAATTACCCTAATGAAGGGCTTCTGCCTTATTTCTGACAGCATTTGCAGATGATATTTCTGAATGTCCATTGAGCTATTTGTTTAACAGAGAAGTCTGCAATTGTACCCTTTCAGTGAAATCTGATTATCTTCAAGAGGCTTCCCCATATAAATATGAAAAAAAAAAAATCAATGCCGAGGTTTCTCTTCCTAGCATGAAAGAGAATTTTCTGCTATAGGGTAAATTTGAGTTCCCATAATCTCCCAATTATGTTTCATTGCAGTGCCTCTTTCCTACCTCAGTACTAAAATATGGTCAGCACTTTTCGCAACCAAAACCAGCTATCAGAAGAAGCAACCACTTATTTCAAAGGCTTGTTTATAATCAGCAGCTCTTTGGCCATGTGGAACATCCCCACCTCCAGGAAGGGCCCAGACCAGGATTTCTCCCTGATGATCAGCCAACTAGCAGATAACAGGTGTTAGTGACCTGCAATGTTTCGGTGAGCCTCAGACACAGTTCAGGGACTACAAAGACAGTGACATGTGGTACCTGCACCTGAGGAGACCATCATGCTAGGGAGAGTTACAGTTGTATGTGTAAAAAGTCACAGGACAATTTGGTATAAATTTTCATTTATACCTTCAGAGACTAAATGGCAGATACTGTGCTAACTGCTGGTTGCGAAGGCATTACTAGGTCAGAATCCTCGTCATATAGAGAGAAATGCACATAAACAAATAATTAAAATACCGTTTGGTAAGTGCAGTGCTATAAGAATGCACCAAGAAGATCTGTGGTGCGAAGGTGAGATTTCCTTGAATAGTTCAGGGAAACATCCTGGCAGATGAGAAAGTTGAACTGAGTTTAAGGCTTTAAAGGTGGTCGAGGACAAGAAGAGTATATGGGAAGGCAGGGAGACTTGAGCTAGTGTGGAGCTTCAAGTGGAATGATAATTCATTTGTTTGGGAGTAAAGGCAGTGCATGGGTAGGTAAGTGAGGGAAGATGAGTGAGGGACGGTAGAAAATGCTAGATAGTAGAGGGGCTCGTCTGCCTGTCTGCATTAGCTTTGCTTGGTAAGCATTGTCTTGATATCATGAGAAAGTTTTAGACTGTGAGTGGGGAGGTAGAGATACTCAAGGAGGGCAGGTTGATGACATGAGGATCCAGCATCTGGATTGAAGGAGAGAGGAATGTCATGTTGGGATTGATCTAGGTGCATACCAAACCAGGGAGAGAAGAGACCAATCTCCTGTGCAGAAGAATTAATTGATGCAAATCATTCATGTAGATAGTCTACTTTCAAGGAACTAGAGCATAACTCTCCATTCTTAGTTTGGGGTGCATATAGCAGCTATTTTCCAAAGAACACAGTACTGGGCCAGCCAGTGGCATGGTATTTTTAAGATGGTGGATCCCACATGGCCAACTACATGGTTTGAGCCCTGAACCTAGCCACTTGAAAACCACACTGGGTGCATGTGTGTGTGTGTGTGCCCAAAATCCTGAAAGGAGTGGGAAATGGAAGAGAAGGGATTGCAGTGTGACCATCCTCTACAGAGCATGGTTTCTCTCTCTCTTCTCTCTCCAGCCAGCATACATGCCCTCTGATAAAATTTAAAAAATAAAATAAAATAGAGCACAGTAAGGAAGGCGGGGGG
>NW_006159501.1:2652947-2666189 GCF_000334495.1 Tupaia belangeri chinensis
GGGACAGAGAGGGAAAGTAACTTTACAAAGGAGAAATCTGGAAAGCATAACTTAAGCCAGATGATCAAGATCAATATCAACAGTCAGATAAAGTCTATGTAGTCTTGATATGAAATGACAAATTTGTGTTTTCTTCTCAACAATTCACAACCCCAGTTTAATCAGGAGAATAAATAACAGACAGATCCCAATAGTGAGATGTTCTACAAGATACCTGGCCAGTCCGCCTAAAACTGTCAAGGTCATCAAAAACAAGAGAAGTCTGAGACACTGTTACAACAGCAAGAGAAGCCGAGGAAGACAATGCCAATTAAATGGAATCTGGTGTCTTAGGTGGGATCTTGGAACGACAAAGTCATTGGGTAAAAACAAGAGAAATGTAATGAACTATGGGCTTTGGTTAATGTATCAGTGTTGGTTTATGAAGTGCAACAAGTGTACCATCTTTTTTTAAGATGTTAAATGCAGAAGAAATTATACCCAAGGTATGTGGCAACTCTCTGGACCATCAGCCCCATTTTTCTGTAAGCCTAGAAACCATTTTTAAAAAAGCAAATTATATTAATTAAAAAAATGAAGGCAGAGAATGTATCCAGGTCAACCTGGAGAGCTGATGACACGTGAGCCTGCAAAAAGGAGCAATAAGCTAACAGAAGGGTACAGAGGAGGGCCATTTGCTAGCTGGAGGGGAATGGTTGAGTGCAGTGGCCTCCGCCCTGTGACTAGAACAGATGAGGAAGTGCGGAGCAAATCCAGTGGGAAGAGCAGATGGGAGGGGCTGGAGGTGAAGGAAGTGGCCTTGAGCTCAGTAGAAAGCACAGAAAGAAGTTCACCTCTATCTCCAGGTGGAGATAGAGGTGGTCCTTGGGAACTTGGGAAAATACAAACAGTGGAAGGTCTCAAAAGGAATGTTCCCTTTGACAAGAAGCCTTCAGAGCTTTAGGTGACTTTACTAAATGTTGACTTGAGCTTGGAGGAAACACTTTGGATCCCAGGGGTGATGACAAGGAGGAGGAAGCAGGGCAGGACTAGGCGGAGAGATCATCCAACCAAGTTTATAAATATATTCAGGACTTGATTTTAAAATATTGATCTTATAGAGGGGTTGATTACTGAAAACATGTTAATGGGAAGAAATGAAATATAAAGCCTCTCACGGGGATTTCTAAAGTTGGATGATCTTTTCTTTTTTTTCCTTCCTAATGAAGTGTGAGAGTGAGTTAATCTTCCCTGGAAGAGGAACAACTTTCTTGACATATAGAGGTCAAGTCATGCCCTAGAATTTTATAAGTAAAAAGTATTTGTTGGATCAATTAGTAAAATAATAGCAATTACCAGTAGCCCTACATGTAACTGTCCTTATACCAGGTCTTAAAATGGATAATTAAGTGAAAATTGATCTGTTTTATTCATCTATACAAATCTGACTCTAAAGACCACTTGAGTTTAGTACAGCCAAATGTCTTTTTAAATGCAACTGAGGAAATCGTTCATTAAAATTGCCCTATTGTAAGTTTTTTGCTGAGAAAAACAATTTTTGCTAAAAGAAAGCAATTAGCACATAATACTGTCTAAAATGATCCAATTAGTAGTTTGTCTGTTTTTTACAGAGCGGATAGACCATAAGTTCTTATCAGTCCCTCTTTGCAATTCTGCAATCAGATCATTAAATGTACCCAAGAATTCAGCAGGTACCGTTCACAAATGCAACCCTTCAGTCCAGTTTCTTGACTGTTTGAACACTTACATATTCAGACAGACAGAAAGAGGGAGAGGAAAGGGAAAGAAGCAATTGTTATTCCGAACTAAATAATGCTTTGAACAATCTAGAACTTCAAATTGTTTTTACTCCAATCTGAAATGATTAGCTCTAAGCAGTCCTGACATTTATCGGCTGGTTATGAAAAGAAAGCAAAACTGGTCATGACCGAAAGGCCCATTTCTGGAGAAGTTCACATTCAGTGCGCCCAGTCGGCAGCCCCCCGGGAGGGGAGGAGAAAAGCGGAGGTCTGTGATGCAGCTGCTGCATGGCGATCAGACCGTCGGAGGGCTGCCGGAGCTGATCTGGTGTCCAGATAAACGTGGCATTCATGCTAGCCATCTGTCCACAGGTCAGTGGGGACAGAAACTCAAAATCATTATCTCTAATGAATGAATATACAATGACAGTCTTGTGTGTGGCAAAGGATCATCACATAGGAACATGGTCGGGGAAATCAGGCAGTGGGAAGCGGCACTAATCTTGCAAGGGAAAACAGTTGTGTGAGTGTGAGTGTGTGTGTGTGTGTGTGTGTGTGTGTGTGTGTGTGTGTGGTGTTTGACTTTAACCCTTAATATCTGGGATAAACTTGGAAGAGAGGTGTTTTTACTTGGCACCATTGGCCTTTCTGTGTCATGGGTAGTACTGATATTTTGCAGAGATGGGGCAGGTGAGCTGTCTCTGGATAATAAGCTCTTTTACCTCCAGCATTGCCTGTCCATCTTGCCACTATGTTTTTTGTTTTTCTCTTCTGGGGTACAAAGTTCCTTGGCTCTTTCTTTTGCACCATGCCACACATTAAAAAGTTAGAGCCTGATTTTCAAGATCTGTCATGTTCTTAGTTGAAATAGCAAGTCCTTGTTCTGTATTAATTTCCATTGCTTCCCAAAGTGGACTTATCTTGCTTCCAAGATAAGAATCATCATCTCTGCTTTGCAGTTGAGAAAATTAGACCACAGAAGGGTTCAGTGAAAATGCGAAGGTATGTGGTAAGAAGTAGATCTGGAATTTGAACTCAGTTCTGTCCAAGTTCCCGTACAGGTGGGAATCTATGGAGAGCTCAGGAAGAAAATGGCATTGGTGATGGAAAACTACAAAAGACACTTGGAGCTCCAGACCCAGAAAATTCAAAGTTCTAGAGAAATGACAGCACACCTTAAGGAACAGTCAGGGGTTCAGTGTGTTGGAAACAGGCTCTGTGCTTGGAGATGTAGAGGTTTGAAGCCAGAAGACAGTATACTGTGTACATTGTAGAGGGCCTGAAGGGCTGCACTGAGAAATCTGGATTTGATTCTGGGAAAGCTGAGGGCCCATTGGAATGGAATCCCATAGTCCAAGACTAAGTTCCTCACTGAAAACATGGCCACATGCTGGGAGATCTGGATCTGATGGGATTGACTCTGAGAAGTCTCCTTGCATAAGGGCCCCAGAACCTTCTGGGATGTGCAACAATTAAAGCCTTTGCAGCTAAGCCCTCAGCCATGACCATGAGAAGGGAGGAACATCCTCTAGTGCCCCACCAGTGTAGAGGAGCGCCAGAACACCCTCACCGGACAGGCGCATCGCTCAGATAGAGAGGATGCTCACGATTAGAGGGAAGGTCACTAAGTGCATCACACGGTGTGACATCTGAAGTTTCCCCAGGCTTAAATTCTTGGGCTACAGTCTTTCAGAAGGAGGCTGCGATGAAGTCAATAACCATAGCGGGGCCCTGAAATTTCCCTGCAAATTTGTAAGCAGGAGGTGACGGTGCTTGTGGCCTTAACATTGGTACGTCCTGTGGAGGAGAAGTATGTTCATCACATATTATGTTGGCTAGTGGAAATGGGACAGAGAAAGGACGTGTCACATGGAAATAAAAAAAGAAAAAGCACACACAGAATACCAGATGTAGTCCGAGAATTTGGAGACAGTCACAGTAAGACTAGATGTTGCACGTATTATGGAGGGCCTTCAGTGCTAGACTGAGGAATCTGACTTTATTCTGCGAGCACTGAAAGCCCATCGTGCAAAGTCCACAGATGGATGTGCGTGACAAATGCTGATGAAGGGGCCCAAGGACTCTGCAGTTGAGCTTAGGAGTCCATATCATTGTCATTGCTTTATTGTATTAATCTACAAATCCCAGCAAGATGAATTAATGGCTCGGAAGTGACTTATAGAAGTATGAAAACGTTCATGACAAAACAAATAGTGCAACTCAGTGAGGTCATGGTGATATGGCAACATTACAGTTGGTCTTTGTCCGTATTTACAGCTCCTATACCTTTCCGGTCTCTGAGCGATAGGAGGGTCATTTGGTAGGCTAATGAGGTGACTGACTAATGGCCAGCAGCCCCTAGGTGGCTTCAGGAAGGGGACTGGTCGTAGGAGAAACCAAGGCAGAATTAGAGGGTTGGGACTTCCAACACTAACTCCCAATCTCTGGAGAGAGGAGATGGCTTGAGACTAAAATGATCACTAATGGTCAGTGAAGTAGTCAATCATGCCTATAGAATGAAGCTTTCATAAGGACCCCCAAAAGTGTGCAAACCAGTGCCATGGTAGTTAAGGTAGTTGAATCCCACGTGGCCAACTACATGGTTCAAGTCCTGGATTTGGTAGTTTATAAAATATGCTTGGTGCATATGCATGATGCCAAAAATTCCAAAAGGAGAAATAAAAAAGAAGGAATTGTGGCGTGACCATCCCCCACAAGGAATGTTTCCTCATTTTCTCTCTGACTCTCTCTCCAGCAAGTACACGTGCAGACTGTGACAGAACTTTGTCAGAGTGTGTCATAAAGTCACTTTTGAGCAGTCTAGTAACATTTGAACATCAGATAATCAGAACATTTTAGAACAAATTGGACAAAATACTTCCTTATGGAAAATTAATGAATTGTATCACTAAATATAGAAAAGAAAGGAGAACCAAAGAAGCATCTTTCAAAGTTAAATTTTCACAGCACAAAATCAGGTACAATTATACTGTTGCCAAGGAGTTTATAAACCACCCACAAAGTTAACGACAAATACTGTGCACAGAGAGTGAGAGGAAAAAATAAAAAAGCAGAGAATTTCCTTTAGGAACATACTGATGGGTGATAGATAATATCAGTCGCACACTATTTGAAAGAACAATTATCACCCCTGATAGGAAGATAATGAATAAGCTCTTGGCATACACAGAGCAGAGGCAAGGGAACAACTCGGGACTTTTGTTGTATCTGCCCCTGACAACCACTTTGCAGGCAAATGGTTTTTTGATGTTGGCATTGATTGCCTGTGGGCTGGGTTTAGATATCCGACAGGCAGAGGACCAACCATTTGTGTCACAGAAAGGGCCTGATCACATCAAAATAAAAGGTTACACCTGAGTGTCACTCAGCCATTGTTTTTCTGCAGCTGAGTGTCAATCATACATCTCCTGATCTTTGATTCAGAATTTAATAGTAAAAACTTGGTCATCCTGGTTTTTGTGTTTAATAAAAATCTTGTTCTGTAGGATAGAGGTATTCATAAAAGTTTTGAAACAAGTGATCCGATCACATTTCTTCAAATACCGACAATACAAGTAAAGATAATTTCCATTATTTCAAATGGCTCTCTCAAATGAGTTATGTCTTGACAATATTTTGAAATCCTGAACTTACCACTTCAGGGGCAGAAAATCGTGTGCGTGTGCGTGTGCGTGTGCGTGTGCGTGTGCGTGTGTGTGTGTGTGTGTTTATATTGAAAATAAGGCATCAAGGTTTTTTTTTTTTTTTTTTTTTTTTTTTTTTTTTTTTTGAGGACACTTCTTTTTCGGATACAGAGAGAGGGAAATTGAGAAATCACTCCACCAAACGGGTGCCTATGCTGCAAACCCTCTCCTCTATTCTCCTCTCAAGATTTTGGGCACATACACACACACATTCATTTTCAAGCCGCCAGGTCCGGGACTCAAACTATGGAGTCGATCATGTGGGATCCAGTACCTTAATCTACATGCCACCTATTGGCCCAGGGTTTCGTATTTCTTAATAAGGGTAGTGGTGCAGAAGGGAAGTGTGATGCTCTGCAAGGCTGACACTTGAGAAGGCTCTGGGTGCACCTTCCGAGATCCCCCTGAGTATGCTGGGCATGCGTGTGCCCGTGACGGGGCCTGACTGAAGCTGAGGCGACGACAGTTTCAGGATTATGTTCAGGTTGCTGACTCTCTGTCACTCGTTCTCACTCTCTCTCTCTCTCTTACACACTCATGGGAAAAGAAAATTTTTTTTAATTTTAAAAAGATTTCTTAATAAGGTTGAACTTGCTGCCTCAATTTTTGATGATTTCCTTTACTTGTCTGTAAAAGAAACCAATCCTGTGATATTTAAAACTGCATCTTGATGCAGTAATCGTAAAATGGATGTCTTTCTAAGCTAAACACTATTGAAGAGCTGTTGAAAAATCTCTTTGCAAGTGGCCACCTTGAGCCTACCAGAAACATCAACCTCACTGGTATGAAAGGCGGCCAGGTACAAAATTACTGTTTATCATTGTTTTGTGTTCTCCCTTGAGACCAGTTACCAGGGAAACACCTGTTAGCAAAGGCTGTCCCTGTATCCTCTGTGCTCAACAGGGCGCTTGGTGCACATAGAGTCACTCGGAAAAACAGTATTAAATGCACATGTGATTATCAAGAGGATGCAGCTCTAATATTCTGTGATAGGATGATAACAGAATGAAGTACTTTATACCTTTTTAACAGGTTTAGTCTTCAGGTCCTACGTAGTATTTCTCTGCCCCACTACCATCTCTCCCATTCCCTAGGCTCATTTCCAAAGCAGTTACCCGGCATCTTTCAGGAGTCCAACTGGAGCAGCCAAGGACTTTCCCTCAACCCTCCTGCTGGTTGTGACAGCTGAAGACCTCTCCCGACATCTCTCAGAATTGGAATCTTCTCCATCAAGCCCATAATAAATACCTGTTTGTTCTTAGTGTTGCAAACTGAGGAGATGGAGTCTTTGGATTTTTTATTCCTGCATCGTCTCTTTAGAGTTTAGAGATGGGAAGGCAGATGCTATTCTTGACGAGTTTATGTTAATTCCTTGCCTTGAAGTCACTGGACTCTTCTCAAAATACCAACAGTTGGCTTTCTAACCTGTTCTAGGATTCTGCAACAAACCAACAGTAGCCTCCTCCATCCACAGCTTCCAGAAACCTTGATGCTGTCCATGGTGAAAAACAAAATAGCAGTAGCAATTTCCAGCATTTAGATAGACCTTCAGTGCTTCATAATTTGAGACAGATCACAGCAGCATCTCCAGAATGAAGTCTTGAGGATTTCTTCGCTCTCCCAAACAGAAGGCACTCAGGCCCAGATTCTCTCAGTCATTCAGTGACAGTGAGTACTTGTATTAGAGCTGGTTCTAGGGACCAGAATTAGGAAAACACATGGGTCCCATTATTTTCCAGAGCCTCATCCATGGAACTAAATGCAAGATAAAACATCCAGGGAATAGTGCTAAGAATACACTAGTCTTGGAGGGAAATGAGCAACTTAATTTTTCCAGGAAATTTTCCATTTTTCCACCTGGAATTCTCCTAATGAGATGTTATTAATCCTATTCCTTCCTATCAGACTTTCACTGACCAGTACGATCTTTCTAAAGCACAAACTGATCATTTTAAGCCTTATTTAAAATGTATTGATGATTTGTCATTATTGGTAAATGTTCCATTTCTTACCACGTCATACTGTGACACAGAATGACCTGGCAGCTACGTTTTTCTCCATGATTGCAGTCTCTTCACACAAAACGGCATACCCCATCTGTGCTTGTTCACTATGTCCTTGGTACTCACCATTAGTAGTTTGGCTCAGGCCGAGCCAGCCTTCAAGACTGAACATAGTGTCTTCTCCGCTAGGGGATCTTATCTAGCTTCCCCAGCATGGTGAGCTACACGAGCCCACAACTGGACATGTCCTGTATTCACTGACAGCAGAGCCCAGACATTCCCAAGGGCTAGAGTGAGACCATCACAACCTCTTAGATTTATAAATATTATGAAAACATATCATTTTTCCCATAAGACACAGTAAAAATGACTATGATTACTGCTACTCACATGAGGTCAAGTAGAGACAGCTCCATGTGTTAATGGGCAGGTGTTTGGCCATTGATGGGGTCATCACTTGCCTAGTAGATGCCCTCTGGCCATTCTCACATGTATAGTCCTATGCCCTATGTTAGGTGCCTTTTGCTGCTGTAACAAATTATTAAAAGTTTAGCAATGGGCCAGTCAGTAGAATTGTGATTAAGGCAGTGGATCCCACATGGCTGACTGCTCTGTTCAAGTCCCTGGTAGCTTGGGAAACACATTGAGTATATGTGTGTGCCAGCCCAAAATGCCATGGGGAGAATGGAAGAGAAAGGATTGTGGAGTGGTCATCTACTTTGTTACTTTCTTCTCTTTCCAGTGAGTCCATGAACCCTATAGAAAATTAAAATAATATTTATTTTTAAATATTTAGTGCCTTAAAATGATACAAATTTATCAGCCTGGAGTTCAGAAATCCGAAATAAGTCTCTTCGGGCTAAGATTAAGGTGTTGGTGACACCATGCTCCTTGTGGGGACTTTAGGTTCTCTATTTCCTTGTCTTTTCTAGAAGCTTCCTGCATTGCTTGGCTCATGCTCCCACATCACTCTGACCCCTGCTCCATCATCACATCATTTTTCCTGACCTTCGCTCACCTGCCTGCTTCTTTTATTTATAAGGACCATTGTGATTACATTAGACTCGGAAAATCCAGGATCATCTCGCCATCTCAAAACCCCTAACTTAATCCCATCTTCAATGTGTTTTTGCCATGTAAGGTAATATATCTGCAGGATCTGGGGATTGATCTGTGGATATCTTGCAGGGTTGGGGGAATATTACTCAGCTTATTGCATACCCCAATAAGTTATTAGAAAGTACATATCATGAAACTTTGGGTTTTGTTGTAGCATTTTGAGCCATAAATGATAAAACCAAGACTTGAGGAAGGATGTTCTCTTGACCATTTGCCTTCTGTCAAATATGAGCTCCTGGAGGACAATGGCACACGTCTTTGTCACCCAGCATAGCCTGCATGTAGATACCCTCAGGAGCACTCCTGGGCGGGATGCTTCCACTGGGATGGAGAGCTCAGTGAGGTCATTGGATAAACCCTCCAAAGTCTGCCTCAGGTATGACCTGAATAACCTTTTCTCCAAATATAAATACAATTAAACATATTTTAATTTCTAATGTTCTTTTTTTGGGGGAGAGGTTTTTTCACTATAGGGCGCGTGCGCTCGCCAGACAGACAGAGAGAGACAGAGAGACAGAAAGTGAGAAATCACCCACCAGGGGGGATGGTCATGCCGCAATCCCTTCCCCTCCATTCTCCTCTCGGGATCTTGGGCACGCACGCACACGCGCCCGGCGTGAATTTTAAGCCACCGGGTCTGGGACACGAACCGCGGTCGACTACGTGGGAGTCCAGCGACATAGCCATTACGCTAACTGCTGGTTCCCAATTTCTAATGTTCTAACCAGCACCCTCTCTCACTTCTAATCAGATCAGAATCTCTACACAAAGTTGTTTCAACTCTTCAACTTCTGTTCCGGGGTCCAGTGAAAAATGCATATGGCCATTAAACATAACAGGCACAACTGAGGAAACTGAGGCACTTCTGGAGTGACTGGGGCCTTGCAGCAAAGACTGCTGCTCCTCAGCTCCATCAGAACTTACTTTCTGTCTCTCCTCAGCCTCCTCCACCCTGATGCCATGTACCAGCAGGGAACCATGGCCTCAACATGACACCTCTAGATTAAGGCCTGACTGTAGTAGGTGCTAAGTACATGTTCCTGCTCTTAAAAATCTCAACTTTGTCACAGTGGGCTTCCTCAGGTGTGGAGTTTTGTGTGGAACGAAGGCATCAGGAATTGTCTCTCATGCCTTGATTTCAGCAAACTGAGATTTTAGCCAAACTGGACAGAAATTCACATTGTATTAAGCCTTCTTACCTGATTTTCAGGGTCCTGAATTCTTGGCAGCATAACAAGTCAAGCCAATCCACTTTTTGAAGAGGGCTTCAAAAAGTTCGTGGAAAATTAGTATTATGAAAAAAAAATAAACACTGCACATTGATTTCAAAAATCTTTGCACCCAAGTAAACTTATACTTTAACTCCATTTTCCATGAGCTTTTTGAAGTCCCTGCATATATAGGTATCAGCTCATCTGCATATACTTGGAAAACATTACCTGCTCCTTATTCCTGTTTGTAATTTTTTAAGATTTTTTTCTTTGATTTGATGTATTAATATACTTTTTAATTTATTAGAGGGCACTTACGCTCACCAGAGAGAGAGAGAGAGAGAGGGAAAGTGAGAAAGCAAGCCACCAGGTCTGGGACTCAAACCACAGTCAGCCATGTGGGAGTCCAGCACCTTAACATCACCCTTCTGGCCGCTCGAATTCATTTTTTAACATATAGCACTGGTGTGTATCTATGAGAGTGCAATGCGAGTTCTCAGTTTAAGAACAGAACATATTGTGATGACGTCAAGGTAATTAGCTTACCCATCATCTCAGCCATGTGTTGTTACTGTGGATTGGGACCCTCCTTACCCTTTATCTGTCACCACCTCTCTTATACCTGAGCTTTGAGTGGTGGACTATGGCCTAACCTGCCCAGAGACTGAGGAACCATCCCTTCTTTCACCTGGGAACCCACAATTGCACCTCAGAGACCCTTTCACCACATCTATTAAATTGAGACAATACTACATCCCTGTAAGTGCCCGTGTGTAGAATAAATAAAATGGAAGACATATGGGGACCAGCAGGCAGTGCAGTAGTTAAGGTCCTGGATTCCCACATGCTCAACTGCAGTTTAAGTATTAGACACAGGGGCTTGAACATCTCCCGAGAGGAGAATGGAAGAGAAGGGATTGTGGCATAGCCATTCCCCCAGGGGTTGATTTCTCACTGTTCCTCTCTTTCTCTCTCTATCTCTGTCTCTCTCCAGCAAGAAAATGTACTGTATGGGAAAAAAAGTTTTTAAAAAATAGAGAAATATGGAAATATGTCCCAGCAGCTGTGGCATAGTGCTAATGTAATGCCCTGCATGCCACCAGGGGTTTGGATACTCTGTAAACATGCTGGCCTCACACATGGCTGCCTGGGATCCTGAAGAGCTGAAGGGCTGGAGAAGGGAGGGGGTCATGGCCCGATGAGATCCTGTCAAGGTGCTTCTCTCTCATTCCTTTTTTTTTTTTTCCTCACATACACACAAGTGTATGCACACACTAGCATTTTAAAAAACAGTAGAAATAAATACTCCAGGGTGTTTCCTAGGAAGTGATTGATAAATGATGGGTATCCTGTCAAGGTGCTTCTCTCTCATTCCTTTTTTCTTTTCCTCACGTACACACAAGTGTATGCACACACTAGCATTTTAAAACCAGTAGAAATAAATACTCTAGGGTGTTTCCTAGGAAGTGATTGATAAATGATAGGTTTACTGTTATTGCTGTCATTATTTCCATCGGCATCATTTTTTGTACGTCTTTTGCAAGGAGCAGCCTGGATAGAGAAAGGTGACTCGGGGAATTACTCATGGTGCCGGCCCCCCACCATCACCTCCCAGGCAGCGCCCTGGCGACAGCCGCAACTTTCTTCACTCGTCAGAGCTAATCTCTCTAAGAGTGGGATTAGCTGAGCCTGTGCCCTCTCACCGCTGGGCCATATGCTCCTGAATGACAGCTGTCTGACAGCCTGTGCTGGGGGAACGTGGTCTTTTCAACCCAAATTTGATAAACATACATTTCTTCTGTCTGTCCTACTTTGGGCCATCTGTCAATGTGGCATGGTGCCTTCCCCTCGACTGGCAAGATGCTGAAACAGACCACCAAGGAAGGTTCAAGGAGAGCGTTGCAACCGGAGAGGGTAGAGGGAAGGCCTCACCCGTGCCCCAGACAGCCTTGGCTCAGGCTTCCCAACCCTCACCTGTAGGAACAAGAACCCTGGGAGCTGCACTGACCTCCATAGCTGGCTCAGACCTCAGATAGAATACTCTCGGACAAGAGAGGTCGCTATGATGGGCTATAAACGAGTACATCTGAGACATCCAAGTGGGGAGAGACTACCTGGGGATGTCGGTAAAATGCAGATTCTAATTCAGAGGGTTGGGGATAGGGCCTGGGGGTCTGCATTCCTCATGAGCTCAGGTGGTTTTGTTGCTGCTGGTCAGAGAAGCACAGTAACAAGGCTGTAAAGAACATCTGCTTCCAGCTAGGAGCCCTGGACCCTAGAGTAGCCTCTTGCCAAAGGAATGCTTTGTAATTGGGACTCCGCTAGTAACAGATAGCTGGAAGATGGAAACGCTGAACTACTTCCTGACTCCTGAGTGAGTATCTGGACCGCTCTCTAACTTCCCTCACTCTCAGGCACCTGTACCAAGTGGAGGACAAGCACCGCTAAACCCACTAGCCCCAAATCAAACAGCTCAACCACCATATTGCTTTTTACAGAACCTAACGCAGACTCAGAAAAAGTGCATCTTGAAGGAATGTGACATTGGAAGGATGCTGCAGTGCTACCACACCTGGGCTCCCCAGTGCCTGCAGAGTATGGCGGGGGACAGGGCAGATGCTGGGTGGTGGCAACAGGCAGGAGGCCAGACACTCCAAGGAGGAGCTCCAGAACCCTGAGACAGAGTTCACCCACTTCCCAGACTCTGGGAGCAGGCAGCTGGGAGGACCTGGAAGTGCTTCCTTTTGAGCTGGTAGGAAAGTGTATGTACTTGCCGGGAAGTGGGATAATAGGAGCTGTTTCCCAAGTCGACTTTGGCAGCCCAGAATTTCAGCAGAGATGTCAGACGGTGACATCAATCCGCCCAAATTGCTTTTGAAGATGGAGAGCGCAAGATCTCATAATTCTTCTTTAATTGTTAAGGAACTAATTAAATCCATAGCATCTCTGTTAACTGAGTTTTATTATGTTAATTTCACTACCGGACAAGCTAAGTCAAGCACCGGTGGACTGCACTGCGGGCTTCTGGCTCCTGACAAAAGGCGTTAATGATATCTTCAATGAGCACAGCGCCTGTACCCACAGAATTCCAAGTGATTTACCGACAGTTTCCTGCCAATTCCCACAGGCCTGAGACCTGGCAGCTGAGCATCACCCTCCTGGCCTCGTTGGCTGTGGCCCTTTTCATTTAGTGCATTAGCACACAGGTGTGTCTGCACAGAACAAACACGGACCACCAGGCAGGATGGAGATAAACAAATCTACAATTTGGAACCCTGTTTACAGCTCTCCTTAAATTGTGGATAATTCTTTTATTTTCATTGAGATCCAGACCTTAATTATGGCTCTCAGTGACTCTCAGCACAGGATCAGATACATCCCCATGGGTCTTCTGCCCTCCCTGCACTTCCCCAGCAGGATGCAGACCTAAGCACCCATGTGTGTGAGCAGGACCAGCCATGGCAGC
>NW_006159501.1:2666446-2677343 GCF_000334495.1 Tupaia belangeri chinensis
AGGAATGCCTCACCCAGTCACACAGCCTCCCAGCACCCTGAAACAACGATTTTCTATGCATGAGATGACCTGCAGCTCCTGTACCCTGGTCCCAACCCTCCTACAATGCACGGAGGCTCCTCAACTGATAAACACATTAACCAGATTAGGGACCATGTTAAGCAACGAAGTGGCAGTCAGCATGAAAACACGTATCGTTGGATTCCTACTGCTCTAGAGTCATGGGATGGGCTGGAGCTTAGAGATCATGAAAATCTTCCATTTCTATTCTCTCCTTGCAGAAAAAGAGATTATGGTCAACAGGGAAAAGGCACTTGTCTAAGAACACACAGACGTGAGTTTGTGGTAATTCTGAATGAGGTCTTCCACTTGCCAGTCCCTAGTTTGTTTGTCAAATATTCCCAATAATTGTTAAGTGTACTTCCAGGAATGTGAAGTCACACATAAGCTGTCCTGTTTGGGAGCAGTTGGGTTTCTCCCAGGTAGAGATGAGCCCACACTCTGCTAGGTAGGCATGGACTGTCAGGTCCCCTGGGGAAGAGCCTGGCAGCTGAGCCCCCAGCTGCATGTGTGTGGAATGGATGAGTCTGGTCCAGGGATCTGCCCAGGGTTCACACATCAGAAAGACACAGGCCTCGTACTCAAAGAAACCTTTCCCATTCCTCTCAGGGGAAAAAAAAAATGTCCCTTCCCATGCTATCTCATGTCCTGTTTCTTGCCTTTTTTCCAACCAAAATAAAGCAAAAGCAAATAAATAAAGTTCCAAAAGTCTAAATACTAGTCTCTGAAACTTGACCACCCATATGATTTTTGGAAGCCTTCTTCTTCACTGCATAAACAAAAACCACAAAAGAAGTAAAGGAAAGGAAAATGTGTTGAGAACTTTGCAAGCTCTGCCCTTGCTTCCTGATGGAATACAGCCTCATTCAGTGCTACCTGCTCAGGTCTCTGGTCTCTGAGCCATGGCGACCAGTTCCCCAGGTTCCTGGTGAGGGTCCAGCCCCAGGAGAGGTTACAAGACCCTTGGTGGGCCCAACCGCGCTTGACCAATTGACCTTCCTGGCCAGCTTTGCAGAGAGAGTTGTCCACAAATAGGAGACTGACTAATCTGCAGAATTTCTGCCTGGTTTCCAGAGAAAGGAGAAAGAGAGAATCAGAGTAGCCAAGGGGGGAAATGGGAGTAAGCCAATTACCAGAAGGTGGTGCTGTGTCTTAAGACAGGCTAGCCAGAAGTGGCGCAGCTTCCATGAGAAAGACTGCAGGATTTCAGGCAAAGAGAGTGGCTAAAGATGCAAGGCAATGCTATGAAGAGAAATGAAGTCAGAGCTAGAAAGATCCCAGGACATCACTCTAGAATAATCCCATATCATTGATGGGGAAACTGAGGCTCAGAGAGAGGACAAAGCTTTGTCCACAGTTATACAGGCCTGGAAGCAGAACTCACAATCTTGTGCACTCTGTATGCCCTGCAAAGGGCACCTGTTTTGAGGCAGCTAAAGCATAACTTACCAAAGAGGAATATCAGGTACAGGAATTCATATCCCAAGGGTAGGAAAGCAACCACAGTCCCTTCCTGGGAAACAATCCTATGGGACCCTCTAGGATAGAAAGGAGACTGCAGAAGGGTCAAGTCTCAGTGGCCTTGACAACATCACCACTGACAGCATCACCACTCAACTCCATAAATCTAGATAGCATACTGAACTGAAAACCATGGGCTCTACCACTTACCAGCAGTGTAATGAATATTCATTAACATTGCTAATCCTTGAGGTCTTCATCAGTGAAATGACATAAAAATCTCTCTAAGAATCACTTTTGAGGATTAAAGATCCTGGTGTAAAGTGTCTAGCACAATCCTGGCATTAGATAAGTTTTCATGATGGGACTTTCCTTGCCCTTCATGGCTGTCCCAAGGAGCATTCTCATGTAAACATTATGTGCTTGGGCTACGGGTGCCCAGTGTCCTGCAGAAAGAAAATCCTGTTCTTCAGATGCAGCTCATCGCTGAGACCCCAGTCATGGAAGGGTGGGGTGAGAAGATGGGTGGCAGAGAGGAGGGGGAATGTCGGCAAAGGAGCTCATTCTATAGACACAGTAGAGAAACACTGACAAAATTGTCAAGGCTTTCTGTCCCTTAAAAGCTCAGTCGTGGAGATTAAGGTGCTGGAATCCACATGGCCAACTATGCAGTTTGAGTCTCAGAACCAGTGACTTGAAAATCATGCTGGGCATGGTATTGGCACAAAAGTAGACAGATATACCAATGGAATAGAATAGGGACCCCAGAAATAAACCCCAAAGCTTACAGACAATTGATTTTTGACAAAGGATATCAGTCAATCCATTGGGAAAAGGAAACCCTTTTTAGCAAATGGTGCTGGAAAAACTGGGTATCCACCTGCAGAAAGATGAAACGGAATCCCCATCTTTCACAAACACAAAAATCAAAATGGATCAAAGATCTGAACCTATGATCTCAAACTATAAAACTGCTGGTGGAAAATCCTGGGGAAACTCTGGGAGACATTGGGGTAGGCAAAGACTTCTTAATAAGATTCCCAACATATAAGCAATAATCTCTATTAGATTAAGAAGTTTCTGTACAACAAAAGACACAGAAATTAGTGTGAATTGACAACCCTTAGAATGGGAGAATATTTTTGTAAACTATGCTTCAGATAAGGGACTGATAACCAGAATACACAGGGAATTCAAGCAGCTTAGTGGGAAAAAAATGTCTAACCCAATTAAAAGATGGGAGAATAAGCTGAACAAAAATCTCTCTAAGGAAGACATATGAACAGCCAAAAACTATATCATCTCCCTTATCATGAGAGCTGGACTCCCACAAGGCCTATCACAGTTCGAGTCCTAGGCCTGATGACTTGAAAATTAAGCCAGGTAGGTGTGTGTGTGTGTGTGTGTGTGTGTGTGTGTGTGTGTGTGTGTGTGTGCACGTGTGCCCAAGATTCCCAAGAGAATGGAAAAAGGATTGCAGCATAGCCATCTCCCTCAGGAGGTGATTTCCACTTTCCCTCTCACTGTCTTTGTCTCTCTCAGGCAAGTGCACATGCCCTAAGGTGAAACCTCTTTAAAACAATTTAAAACAAACAAACAAAAAATGCAGGTCTGGGGCCAGGTTCTGTACTCCCACATGGCCAACTGCTGTTTGATCCCCAGACCAGTGATTTAAAAAATCACTCCAGGCACATGTGCACACATGCCCAAAATCCAGGAGAATGAAGGAGACAGAATTATGGCATGACCATCTTTCCAGGGGAATATTTCTCACTTTCCCGCTCACTGTCTCTTTCTGTCTCTCTCTGGTGAGTGCATGTGCCCAATGACAAAAACTTTGAAAAAGAAAAAAGCTCCTCTAAGACTCGATGTGACACCTCTAGCTGACAAAGTAACTTGGGCAAGGTCTCTGCCTTTCTAAGCCTGTTTTTCTGTTTACTAAAATGGAAATAGTATCGGTCCCTGATGAGAACGTTGATGTGGGAAATGAATGAGATGATCCATGGAGATTGAGTAGTATGGTGCTTGCTGGCATGCACATGTGATCCAAAATTTTCATCTTTATTATGTGGCTGACAGAGATGTGAGCTGCATTTAGGAACCGATTATGGGAAAAGGCACCTGTACTCTGTTCTGAAGGGGCCTCCCTGAATTTAAGCAAGTCAGTTCCTTTTTCTGGGCCTTCATCTTCTTCATCTATGAAAGACGAGGGTTTGACGACTTATCATTAGGTCTCTTTCCACTATAAAATGATAGGACTGTTATGCTCTGATCTCTTAAAGTCTGTGACCCCACAGAATAACCATTCACATGGCCACGTAATCCTGACTTTATGCAGACTGTGGACAAAACCAAATTTTCAGCCATGATCAAGTGGCCTCTTTCAAAGATCTGACACAATGGGTTGAGGGTGCAGTATCCCACCCACACACCAGACCCTGACACTAGTGAACAAACAGAACTCTCCTGTCTATGTTTTTGCTCAGTCTCAGCCTAATGTTCACAGACAACCTCTTCACCACTAAAATAGAGGTGCCCAAGAGAAGTGAAGACAGAATCATCGTAACACGAATTCAGAATCGGAAGCCTGTGGTTTCAATATGCCACATTGTGCCCATGGCATTGTACTCAACACTTTATTGTCTGCCTTTCAACAGAATCCTTTCTCGGGAGTTCTGGCCAAGTGACCAAAACCACACAAATTCAATGGGATGTTGAATTCTTGCCTGCTGGCTTCTTTTCAGTTCTAAGAAAAATGTTTTTTTCCTTGTTTTCTACCTTGTGAAATAGCATCAATATCTATGTAAGACAGAAGTTGGGAGTCACATTAAATTTCTTGTACTCACATTAAGTAATTAACTGGTGAGACCAAGCACTATAAATTCTACCTCCTTACCATCCAATGACTCCAGCGTGTTGTAGCCACATTGCCACATCCTGGCTCAGGCACCCATCAAGTCCTTGTTAAGAATTTTGTGATAAAGTCAGTTTACTCCAACTTTAGTCACCACTGGCTCCGATGCCTTCGTTTCCATCAAGAACTTTCTAGAATGGACAGGAGTGACCATCTTACTCCACGTCTAGCACTTTTCCATTAGCTCTCCATTACCTACGCCAATGATTCTCAAACTTGAGCATACAAAAAAATAAATAAATAACAATAATTGGAATAATACAATAAAATAAAATAACCTGAAGGGTTTGTTAACACCAAGATTTCTGGGCCCTACCCAGGGCCTGAGAATCTGTATTTGTTAAGATTGCCAGATAATACTATTGCCACTATTCTAGGGACCACTCTGTAAGGACAATGGCTCTACTCTGTAATGCATAAATGCCTTAGCCGGGCATTCGAGATGCTCCACAATTTGAACCCAGTTGAGGTTTTCATGTTCCTTCAAGTTCTGCCACACATGTACGCAGCTAAGATTTGTGACTTCCAAAAGCAAATATCCTTGTAGAATAGAGACTTTTTAATTTCAACAAAGAATCCAAACTGTGGCTATAAAACTCACACTCCTATGAGGCAAATGGTAGGAATCAGGCAGAATTCAACCAGCATCCCAGGACTCAGCCACCCAGACAGGAGCTGGCAAATATCGACATCCAAGCTTTGAGGCCGTGCTTCAGTTTAGATACCATCCAACATACTGTCTTCATCTGATGCCTTAAATCCATGTGGCAAAATAAACACCACAGCCAATTCATTATAAAAGCCGAACATAAACAAGATCTAAAACAGAAGAGAGTGGACAGAAGCCAAATGGAAAGGTAGTTTAAGGTTATGAAATCTGGTTTGGAAACCACATGTTGTCTGAACTTGTAAACATCAAAGAGCCAGACTGGAAAACTGTAATAATATAATAATAATTAATAATAATAAAATCATCCCTTCCCCACTGTTACCCCAGGATATAAAATCATAAAAAAAAAAAATATGAAGATGTGATAGGCCTATTAAGTCATTTACTCTATCCCCTGCTAGGAAGATCTTCCCCATTTGCAGAGTCTGGAAAGTGTCCGGTTTCGGGGAGAGCTCACGGATGCCTAGAGGATAAAGGAAATCCCAGAAGAGGCCAGACAACCAAAACCCAGCTAGTTGACTGTGTGACGGCCTTCATTTCTCCTGCTTTTGGAATTTGGGGTTGCAGATGTAAGGAAAGGCAGTCTATCCCACCTCCTTAGAAGGAAAAGGGGGGCCAGAAAGGTAGTGTGGTGGTAAAGACATCTACATCCCACATGACTGACTATGTGGTTCAAGTCCCAGACTCAGCAGCTTGAAAAACACACCCAGCATGTGTGTGCACATGCCCAAATCCCTAAAGGAGAACGGAGAAGGGATTTGGTGTGGCTTTATCTCTTGGGGGTTCTTTCTCACTTTCTCTCTCTCTCTCACTCTCTCTCTCTTTCTTTCTTTGGTGAGCACACACTCTCTATGGCAAAAACTAAAAGAAAAAAATTTAAGAAATGTTATAAAAAGAAAGAAAAAGGGAGTCACTTACCCCCTTCCTTACTGTCATCGTCAGCTTCCGTATCCACTCACATGACTCTGACTAGCTGCTGTGTATGGCTGGGACAGTACCCCTGAGAGGGAGATGCTAACATTGACCATGTCTGGAGAACCCCACAGAACTTACTTTTAGCAATTGGCAGACAGCTGAGCATTTGTCTGCTTCTTTTAAGAATCATTTAAAAATAAAAACTAAGATTCAGAGTTAGCCATGTTATACTGATCATAATAGGAAATATTGATTCTTGCACCGTTAATGTGATGGCAACACTTAAGCCAGTCTTTTGAAATACAAAGAATGGGGCAAATATTAACTTACCTTTATCCATCTTAACAATAGCATACTTCCTGCCTCGATAATAACAAAAACCACCCAACAGTTGGATAGTTCTTTGCAATAACACTGTTTTTACAATATTTATTTGGGATAATTATTCTGTTTGCTATTATATATTTTCTTGGGTTGTCTCACCCATCATTAAATAAACTCTTTTTTTTAAGCTTATGTATTTGTTTCTTCCTTGACTGAGAGAAACAAATACAGACAGAGAAAAAAGCATCCCAGAGAGAAAAGCATCCCAACAGGGTCTTTATGTCACAACCCACCCAGCTTCAAGCAGCCCCAATTCATGGGCATGTATGTACCCAGCGGGTTCAGGGAGGTCTCTGGATGTGAACCCAGAACTTTCCCAGGTAGGTCAGCCTCACAAGCATTAAGTTACTGCTGCACTACTGTCCAACCTCCAGTAAATACTTTTCTTCACCAACTTTGTGTTTTGCTACTCTGTGAGAAGCGCTTCTTCCATCTTAAAGTTTAGTGTTCTTTAGTTTTTGAGTAGCTCCCAATCAAAAGGATTTATAGTATGAAAAGATCCTCAAGGGAACATCAGGCTTTCCTTTTAAAGCTATGCCATCCAAAATGGGAGTCACTAGCCAATTTAAGTTTAAATTTAAATGAACTGAAGTTAAATAAAGCAAAAAAAGAAAAAATCCCTTAGTCACACTCACCACATATCAAATATCCCATGGTCACATGTAGCAAGCGGCTAACACATTGGATAACACAGACATAAACCATTTCCATTATTGTAAAAACTTCTATTGCTGCGCTCTGTTTTGAAAGACTAATTTTCTTTAAGACTAATGTCTTTTGAGCCATGTTGGTCTTTTATGTTCAGATATCTTTTATCCTCAACTAAGATTTGTCCCTTGACCTTTCCCTCTTCCCTCCCACATCTCTGCTGTCAAAACTGATCTTCCCTATCATCTTTTTATCCTCTCTTCAACACAGAGAGCCACTGCCCTGCTTATTCATATAGACCCAGGCCTGTCTGGCCCTGAGAACTGCCCCTTCCCTGGCAGAGAACATACAGGACACCTGCTTACGTTAGTTAATAATTCAGAACCAGGCTCAAGTTCCAACACTCCAGTGATCAGTGTCTTGATCCCTTTAATGTTTCTAAACATGTATCCCCTTTGTCCTTAGATACAGACCTGACCCCTACTTACCTGAATTCCCATTGTCTGCTCGCTCTGGCTCTGAATGAATTCCAACCTGCAATACTTCGAGAACTGCTCTACCCTTTCAGCACGTTCTTGTCTCTCACCTGTGGCTAGCCATGCGTTCAGTGTCACATACAAAAGTGGTGAGAAACGCATGTTCAGGGGATGAGCATTCATTGTCTTTGAGCTCAAAGGCTCTATGCCTGCTCAAATTAGAACATGGTAAAGTGGAAAGAACATCGCTGCTCATGGGCTTCTGGCTCCATTTCTTCACTTCTGGTTCTTGGAGCTTGGGCAAGCTACGTACCATCTCTGAGCCTCCTTGTCCTCACCTGTGGGGATAATAATAATACCAGCCTTGAGTTTACTGTGAGGATTATATGACATTAGGATATTAAGCAGCCAACTCACTGCTGTGTTTACATAAATCAAGATGCTCAATAACATCATTCCTTTTTAACATTTCTCTTTAGAAATCTTCGAATTAACAGAAATGGAATAATGCAGCAGGTAGTTT
This sequence comes from Tupaia belangeri chinensis, assembly GCF_000334495.1. Lineage (NCBI taxonomy): Eukaryota > Metazoa > Chordata > Mammalia > Scandentia > Tupaiidae > Tupaia > Tupaia belangeri. The sequence continues at coordinate 2,674,498 of NW_006159501.1, forward strand.
GTTTGTTTTTAAGCCATTAAAAGACTACGGCTCTTAAAAATAACTATTTAATTAACATCGTGCTTTTGTTTATACCACTACCAAAAAAAAAAAAACCTGGGTTATCCATGCTCTGCAAAGTTAATCGTCCAGAACAAATGTGTGTCATTTGAAATCCTACATGGAAAGAATCTCTTAAAAGGCCAGCAGTTTCAGAGCTAACTTCAATCAGTGAGGCACGAGTGTTCTCTGTCCAGTTTAGGTTTCTAATAGCTCAGGTTCTTCTCAAGCCAAACTTGTTGACAAACGCAAAAGCCAGGACAGGCAGCTTCGCATAGCAAGGAAAGGCTTCAGCACCAACTGTCTGAGGTAGACTCACCCCAGACACTTTGTGGTTGAAGATTAAATCAATCAATACACTCAAACAACATCTGGCATGTGGCAAGCCCCTTCTCCTTATATTTATATATAAAATTATTCTCATTCTCCAAGGATCCTAGGACACTCACCTGAAATATTATGATCATTGGGGGAAAAATTTAAGGTGGAACTTCTAGCAATTCTTACTGATGGAGCATATTGATCACTTAATTTGGGAAGCCCTGTGTTAAGTGCTTTTACCCACATCATTTTGTTTCATGTGAGCATCATCCTATGAGCCCTTGGGCCGATTTCATAACTAGCACATGGCAAAGCCAGAATTCAGGACTGGGAAATCTGGCCTGAAAATCCAGACTATTAACTTCATTGTGTTCCTATCAGGAGGGAGGCCTCATTACCAGGAATAAGGCTGCAGCTTTACACATTGGGTTTGGGTCCAGGGGTTCTACAACTCACTGTCTCTGTCAATTTGAGGTTTAAACTGAGTAATCTGCTTCTTCATATGTAAGATGAGGATGAGTCTGTCCATTTTACATGGGTTCACTGGTGGGCATCATGAGAACGCAATGAGATAAAGTGTGGGACCAGCGGTTAGCGTAATGGCTATGTCACTGGACTCCCATGTAGTTGACCGTGGTTCGAGTCCCGGACACGGTGACTTAAACTCACACCGGCCATGTGTGCGTGTCCAAGATCCCAAGAGGAGAATGGAGGAGGAGGGATTGTGGTGTGACCATCCCCCCTGGGGGGTGATTTCTCACTTTGTAGCTCTCTCTTTCTCTGTCATTCTGACAAGCGCATGCAACCTATAGCAAAAACCTCTTTTAAAAAAAGGTAAAAAATAATAATAATAATCAAGTGTGCAAAACACAATAGACACCCAATAGGCCTGCAACAAACAAGAACCAATTGAAGCCGGAATGAGCACACCCACAATTCACAGAGCAAGCAAATAACTTCTGCAACCCAGATACTGACAGTGGGCTGAGTTTTCTTACGTTTTACTTTAGCAAAATGGAGCACTAATTAGGAAAGTGGAAGTCCTGGGAAAAACAAGCTTTCTTTGCACAAACCTGTCTGGCTCTGTATAATCAGTTGTCTCTGGGTCTCTACATTTCTAACATCCTGCTCTCTACGGAAGTCCTGAGGCATTAGGAGATGAGCAAAAAGAAGCCATGCATGTTTAGAATTAAACTTTTGCAGTAACTCAGTCCCTAAAGCCCTGGAGCTGACATTGACCGAGGTCACCTGTTTTATCAGGATGCATGTTCTTGGAAGAAAAATCTCACAAAAGGATTTTGATGCTTTAGGCAATTTTTTCACTTCTTGGGCTCTATAATTACTCCAATAGTGCCTTGATCTACTCAAAAGGATGCCTTAGACAAGAAGACTCCCTGGGAAGCTCCCACTTTGCAGACTGCTTCCCATCCCTCAGGCTTCCATCGTCCGATATAACTGCCGAACAAGCCATTCTGCTGAGTAACCAGCAAATCAGACATTGAAAATCTCTGGTTCGATTGATCGCTCATTGTCTCTAGAATAAAATCTGTTCTTTACCTGATATGATCCCACCCATAATCTCTCCCATGAATATGGCATCCGAACTCTCTGGACCACTTATAATGAACTGCAGTAGTTATTAAAAGAGTTCATGCTTTTCTGCCTCTGTGCCTTGGGCCACACTCTTCGCTTTGTCTGGACAATCTCCTCCTTCCATCTGTTTCTAGCTAAATCCAGCCAATGTGTGCCTTGAAATCCAATTCAGTACCGCCCTGGGGTGCATTCAAGCCTCCTTCTTGGTGTTTCCACACGATCGTGAGGCCCCTTTTCTATAGCTCTAATGGCACCAACTGAAAATTGTTTCTGCCTCCTCCATGAGAGTATAAGACTCTTGGCAGAGATACTATGTTGTAGGACAGGTGCAGGGTCTGGGGCAGAGAAAGTAACAATAACTATTTGGAGAAAGAAGGGAAGGGAAGGAGAGTGGGAGAGAACAAAACATGAGTTACAAAGAGAAGCAAAGACTCAGCTCTGAAGCCTTTGGCTTGGGGAGGCTCCTCCTGGCATGTGCCTTCCAGACTCACCTGGCACTGCTCACCAGCTTAGGCTTTCCAACTGGACCAGCACAGTCTGGATTCTATTATCTCACTCGTACACGTACAGCTTTCTTCCTCTTAAAGCCATGGCTAGAACCTCAGAATCATTGATTGAGTATCCAAACTTCTGGCAGCCCACCCAAACTGAGTATAGCCACCAATTCAGAAGTGGACACACAGAATCCTGACCAGAAGTGGGACAGTAGTCACACGCTCCCACATGATGAAGTCTTGCAAGTAGCTGGCATCCTCCTCTGAATCCATTGTTTGGATACCCAGGACCTACAGAAATAGGCCAGAATCCCCAGAAAATTCATGTTGGCTAGTCCCCAGTGGACCTTCCTTAAAGATTTATCCTTGTTCTTTTCATTAAGAGATGTCTCCACTCTT
>NW_006159501.1:2677374-2710564 GCF_000334495.1 Tupaia belangeri chinensis
ACTCTTTCCTACTCTAGTCTCTGGCATTTGTATCCATTTGTTCTTCCAGAGTAACTGCAGAATAGGCTATCTAACAACTCCATGATTTCCAATGTCTTCACAAAAATCTCTGGAATCCTCTTCTATTGGGAGAATATTAAAGGATGACTGGCAAAGTACCATTAGCTTAGTTATCAGTAGGTCTGGGTTTGCATTCTGGCTCCAGTGATTACTGGATGCAATGGTTTAAATATGTCTCCCTAAAATTCAAGGGTTGAAATTTGGTCGTGATTCAGAGGGTGGGCACTTAATCTTACTGTGAGATTAGAAGGTAAAGCCTTTTGGTAGGATTAGGTAGTCATCAGGTTAGGGCCTCCATGATTGAATGCTGAAGGGTCTAACAGGAGAGGGGGTGAGACCAGAACAGATAGAGAGGAAAGCAAGAGTTTGTTTCATCTGGCCATGTGATCCTCTGTGCCACTTCAGTACTCTGCAGATTCCCCACCAAGAAGACCCTCACTAGCTGTGACTGCCCCTTGGCCTTAGTCCTCCAACATCCATGAGCTAAATGAACCTCTATTCTTCATAAATTACCCAGACTCAGGTATATCAGCTATCACACAATACCGAGCAAGTAATTCAACTGTCTTGTTCCTTGCATACAATGTGGGAGAGCAGGAGGGTTAATAATGCCTCTCTCATATAATCACTATAATAATAGAGTGTGATACAGGTAGGACTTCCAGCAAAGGGTCTCGCATAGGGTAGCTACTCAATCAACATGGCTAAACAGTAATGATTATGTAAGTAGTTTGAATTTAACTTTAAATATTTTAAATAATAATTCAATAATTAAGCCCCACTGGATAAGCCATAACTGCCAAAAATAATTCATGTGAAAAAGTTACAAGATTCAAGAACCCTGACAGTATTTTTGGACCAGGGGTCTCAGATTTGCCACTGACTCTCTTAAGTTTGGAGTACTCCCTAGCTTGCCACAGTCCTCTTAATTTTTTTTTTTTTTTAAGATTTTTCCATAGGGCACATGCATTCACTGGAGAGAGATAGTGAGAGGGAAAGTGAGAAATCATCTCCCCCCCCAGGAGGGATGGACATGCACAATCCCTTTTCCTGCATTCTCATTCTGGGGCTTTGGGCACACACACACACACACATGCACACACACACACACACACACAGGTGCACCTGTCATGAGTTTCAAGCTGCCAGGTCTGGGACTCGAACCAGTCAGCCATGTGGAAGTCCAATACCTTAAAAACTACACCACCTACTGGCTCCTCTCTTGAATCTCTATAATCAGTTTTCATTAACTTATACCAATCTCATCCCTTACTTTTCTATAAGTCTGAAGACTCATTTCATCCATATTCTGACCAACAAGCTATAAACCAGGGTTCCCACAACCTCCTCCTCGAGTTTGCTAGAGTGGCTCACAGAAACATTTGCTGACATTTACCAGTTTATTATAAAGGACACAAATGACTACACATAAGGAAGGCATATGGGAGGAGCTCCCAGGCCCTCACCAACCAAGCCATCCTTCAGGAACCTACACCTGTTTGATGATCTGGAAACTGCCTGAATCCAGTCCTTTTGGGTTTTTAGGGGAGCTCCATTACATAGGCAGGATTGATTAGCTCACTGGCTATTGGTGATCACCTCAACCTTCAGCCCCTCCCCCCTCTCTGGACATTGGGGTTGGAGCTGGAAGACTCAATCCTCTTATCTTGCCTTGGTCTTTCTGCTGACCAACCCCATTCTAAAGCTACAGGCCATCAGTCAACTCATTCATATACAAAGACTTATCATTTTGAAGAGTCTAAGGATTTTAGGAGTTGCATGCCAGGCGATAGAATAAAGGCCTATAAATATATATATTTGCAATATCACAGAGGTATAAGCACCAAGAAAAACAGCCAATATTCAGAAAGCAAAAAGGTGATACACCAAGAAGGAAAGAAACACCCTAGACCAGGAGTCCCCAACCCCAGGGACATGGACCAGTGCCCCCCAAATCCCTCCCACCACCGCCCTTTCCCCTCACCCTCAGCAGGTGTGGGAGGCTTTGTCTGTATCTGCAGCCATACCCCATCATTAGCATTACCGCCTGGGCTCCACCTCCCGTCAGATCAGTGGCCATATTGAATTCCCATGGGAGCACGAACCCTTTATGTGATTGTTTAATTGTATATTGCAGCATGGTCGTGGTGGAAATAGGGTACACAGTGGATGTGGTGTGCTTGAGTCATCTCCAGACCAACTCCCTGCCCCAGTCTGTGGAGAGTTTATCTTCTACAAAGCTGGTCCCTGGTGCCTAGAAGGTTGGGGACCACTGCTCTGGGGCCATGGAGTACCAGAGCAAGAGATGAGACAAATCTCAGGACACCTCATCACCACCACTACCACCAAGATGTGCAGCAGTTCAGTGAAATAATGGATATTTGTAAAACTACCAGATAGGCAGTTATGTATGTGGCATGTATAGGCTATAATGTCCTTTGAGGTCCTCAGGTCCAAACCTTCAGGGTTCAAATAAACAGGCTAAGACCCAAGACAGTTAACCCATTCTTATTTTTCCCTCCATAAATAAGATTGCTTAAAATGGGTAGTTTGGATAGACATCCTGTGCTTATTGTATAGAATAATGATGATTATGATAACATCTACCTGTGTTCACTGCTTGCTATAGACCAGGTTCTGTTCTACTTGAATTAACTCATTTCATATTTAAAACAACCCTCAGAGGTAGAAATTATTATCACTTCTCTTTTCCAGAGAGTGAAATTATAACCCAGCCATAAGAAAACCAAAGTGACTCCATATTGTACTTAATAAATTAACCTTTAGGAAAACCAGTCTGACTTCCGTCTTTCACTTCTTTCACAATGAACTTTATAGAGCCTGACCTTTCTCCTTCTTCACAATGGATGTAGTTAATGCCTGACTAATGAAAAATAAAAACTTTTCTGAGTCTTTGCAGGTACCTGGCTAGAGAGACTGGGAGGAAGAAGACACCAGCAGCCCTCCTCCCACATGACCAGTGGACAGATTTTACCATCTTAAACACTGCAAAGTGAACACATAGGCCCTCACTGCTCTCCCTCGTTCTTTTCCTTTAAAAACCCCTGTGATGGCCTGTAACTTTGAAAGTAGTCTTGGGTGGGACCAGCAGATAGTGGAATGTCTATGTCGCTGGACTTTCATGTAGTCGACCGCGGTTTGAGTCGCGGACCCAGTGACTTAAACTCACACCAGGCACGTGTGCGAGCATGCCCAAGATCCTGAGAGGAGAATGGAGAAGGGACTGTGTGGCCATCCCGGCTTTCTGTCTCCCTGTCTCTCTGTCTTTCTGGTGAGTGCACACACCCTGTAGCAAAAAAAAAAAACCCTCTCCAAAAAAAAGAAAATGGTCTCGGGACACTAGTCCACAATTCTCCCCAGGTTACCAGTTTCCTGAACAAAGCAGTCTTTCCTTCCTACCAACACTTATCTCCCAAGTGTTGGCTTTAGAGCAGCAAGCAGCCAAACTTGGGTTAGGTACCACAGTTCCAGAAAACAGTACAGAGAGAGGTTAAGTAACTCACTGAAGACAGTATGTTGGGACCAGCAGTTGGTGTAATGGCTGTGTCGCTGGATTCCCATGTAGTCGACCATGGTTTGAGTCCTAGACCTGGGTTAAACTCACACCAGGCATGTGTACGTGCATGCCCAAGATCCCAAGAGGTGAATGGAGGAGAAGGGATTGCAGCGTGGCCATCCTCCCTGGGGAGGGGGGAGGGTTGATTTCTCGTTTTCTATCTCTCTCTGTCTCTCTCCTTCTGGTGAGCGCACGTGCCCTATAGCAAAAATCTCTCAAAAAAAAAAAAAAAAGACAATATGGTTAATAAGGGATGGAGCTAAGTGAAAACCTGTTATGAATTCTTAGGATGACTTCCTTTAATTTTTTTTTAATTTATTCCCTGAGTGAGAGAAACAGAGAGGAAAAGAGAGGGACATAGATAGAGCACCTCTGACAGGGTCTCAACACCACCATCGACCCCTAGCTTCAGATAGCCCAGATTGGGGACACATGTGTGCCCCCTGTACTCTGTGAACTCATAATCGTCCCATGTGGGTCTGCTTCACAAAACTTTGTGTCTTACTACTCCACCCCCCCATCAGTCTCTCATCAAAAATTTTAAAACATGACAGTATTTCCACTTTTTTCATATAAAAATCCATTCGTATGATATATCTGGTTCCCCAAAGATAATAAATGACATGCTCATCTATGTCCTCCTGTACATGGGACCGATAATGTCTCACATAAAGCCAGAGATTTGTGCTGCTTTTCTGAAGGGGGTGAACCATTTTTTACTCTACCCAACTTCTCCTGAGCAGCAATGGTTTAGTTTCAATCTAAAACTATTTCCATCCCATTTAATTCAATAGCCTTTAATTCCCTACTTCACTCCCTAACCCCTGAACATCTGTTTCTTCAAATGCCAGTTTTTAGTTCATTGGTGGATCCAGTGACTTCTGTTAAGCATTTACTTCTCACATACTGCATTTGACTAAAATCTTTAAAGCAAACCATAATAAGAGTTTTTTCCTGGAATCTTAAGACATACTCTCAGCTCACTGGCAAAGAGATTGTGTCGCTGGATTCCCATGTAGTCGACCATGGTTTGAGTCCTAGACCTGGGTTAAACTCACACCAGGCATGTGTACGTGCATGCCCAAGATCCCAAGAGGTGAATGGAGGAGAAGGGATTGCAGCGTGGCCATCCTCCCTGGGGAGGGGGGAGGGTTGATTTCTCGTTTTCTATCTCTCTCTGTCTCTCTCCTTCTGGTGAGCGCACGTGCCCTATAGCAAAAATCTCTCAAAAAAAAAAAAAAAAGACAATATGGTTAATAAGGGATGGAGCTAAGTGAAAACCTGTTATGAATTCTTAGGATGACTTCCTTTAATTTTTTTTTAATTTATTCCCTGAGTGAGAGAAACAGAGAGGAAAAGAGAGGGACATAGATAGAGCACCTCTGACAGGGTCTCAACACCACCATCGACCCCTAGCTTCAGATAGCCCAGATTGGGGACACATGTGTGCCCCCTGTACTCTGTGAACTCATAATCGTCCCATGTGGGTCTGCTTCACAAAACTTTGTGTCTTACTACTCCACCCCCCCATCAGTCTCTCATCAAAAATTTTAAAACATGACAGTATTTCCACTTTTTTCATATAAAAATCCATTCGTATGATATATCTGGTTCCCCAAAGATAATAAATGACATGCTCATCTATGTCCTCCTGTACATGGGACCGATAATGTCTCACATAAAGCCAGAGATTTGTGCTGCTTTTCTGAAGGGGGTGAACCATTTTTTACTCTACCCAACTTCTCCTGAGCAGCAATGGTTTAGTTTCAATCTAAAACTATTTCCATCCCATTTAATTCAATAGCCTTTAATTCCCTACTTCACTCCCTAACCCCTGAACATCTGTTTCTTCAAATGCCAGTTTTTAGTTCATTGGTGGATCCAGTGACTTCTGTTAAGCATTTACTTCTCACATACTGCATTTGACTAAAATCTTTAAAGCAAACCATAATAAGAGTTTTTTCCTGGAATCTTAAGACATACTCTCAGCTCACTGGCAAAGAGATAACAGGATTTCACTTTAGATTTTTAATCTTAGAGATAAGCCTGCTGGGTTACTATTTTTTCTAATTATTCAATATTCACACCCATTCTCTGCTTGCCTAATATTCTCTATTCATCTTTAATGACTTACTCTTAAAGAGTCACCTTCTCCAGGAAGCATTCCAGACTGCCCCTGCTGGTCAGGAATCCTTTCTTGACTCTTCCTACACCCTGTGTTTTCTTTTCTGCTATACTTCTTACCACACTCTTAGATTTTTCACATGTATCCTTTGGTAGACTTTGATCTTCTTTTTTTCTTTATTCATGGTAGGATATGTGCATGAATACGAAAGCATGAGAGAGAGGAGCATCTGCCACAGGATATGGTCACCTCCTGATTCTCTTCTTCCAGTCTTCTAGCCCATTTGATCATGGGCACTCATTCACACACCCAACATGTTTCAAACTGACCAGACTGGGGAGTCCAACTATGGCTGCCATGTTGGATTTGGCTTCTCTCAAGCAGTATATCACCACTGAGCCACAGAGAGCCAGCTCGACATTGAGGTTCTTAACAAATAAGTTTATCTCATTTTTACACCTCTTTTTCTCCTAGGCTTAGCAAATGTCTGGCAAATATTTGATATTAAGCATTTGTGAAATTTTATGAACTAATGAACTTCAAATTTCAGAAACGTAGAATTTCAGTTGTAAGCTAGTTCCATTCTTTCCTTTCTAGTGTTCAGTTTCTACCTCTATAATGGGACAAATGAGATATTATAAGTTATCCATGCAATTGCAAGTATAAAGTGCCTTTTAACTGTAAGTGCCATAAAGTGACCAATATTAATATTAATTTTAATAGTAAAATCAGTGGCTCAAAAAACTTGATCGACTGACTGAATTAATCAATTGATTCATCAGTAACTTATTCATTAGAAAATATGTTATTTTTACATACTGGTACCACTTAACTTTGCACCTATTCTTTAACGTTTCCAAGTGAAAGCAAAAACCTTCCAGCATTCAGAAGTTTCCAAATATCCAATGCTGGGCAGGGTTTGGATCTTTGGCCAGATTTTTTTTTTGTCTCCAGGAATATTTCCTCCATTTCTTCTTGGTTTCTGGGAAGCAGTGATTGCAACATAGAGACAGCACCATCCTGCACATTTGAGCACCAGGGTACAAGCAAAGCCTGTTGTCAGGTGTGAACAACTCTGAGATGGCCAAGCGACCCAGAGCCCCAGCCTGAGTGTGCCTAGTGCTCCTTAAAAATGGCAACCACCAGTCTGCTGTTCAATGATAGAAACCCAACTTTGACGTGATCTCACAGCAGCTCTTGGACACCCCTCCTTTAGACCCAGAGAATCAGGAAGCTTTCAGGAAGACACACAGAAGGACTAGAAGTGTGGGAAATACCAGGGATCCCATTTGTGGGCTAACTCAGTCACTTCAAATCTGTGTACTCTTAGGCAATGCCACTCCTTTCCCTTCCCTGGTATTTTCATCCATGAAATGAAAGCAGAACTCTCTCACCTGCAAGATGAGACTCCTCTTCAACACAATATTCCAGGCAACCACTCCATCCACCAAAGATGTCATACGAGATGAAAGTTATTGCTCACATCTGGTCACTAGAAGACTTGTAAGCTTAAAATTTAAAGATTCATAGTCTTCTAATTAACATCTAAACTGACCTATAAGTGAGCCTATGTAAAGGTCATGAAATCCAACCACGCTTCTTTGTGAGCATAAATGATCACTGAGTCAATCAAGTGCTCTCTAAGTATTAAAATCATGTCCTTCCAAGTGTTGGAAAAGTTGCTCTTACAGGCACTGGGAAGCAAGGTCCCTGAATCAATCTGTTGAACGTACCAGAAGCTGGCTTACAAGTACTGGGTCCTGTGTGCAGAATCAAAAACAATCATACCATGGCCAAGGTAAAAAGGCTATTCCAATTGCTGTGTGCATTTAGACTTTAAACTTCTAAAATATCTGGCTTGTTTAATAAAAAAAAATATATATTAAGACAGCTATTTCACCTAAAAGGAAATAACAGTTGGTAAACATGAGACAAAATGGTCTTTTTCTCACTGATAAGCAAAGCAAAGCAAATATGAGATATCACTTTAGTACCAAACATGTCACCAAAAGTTTTAAAAACTTAATCATCTCCAAAGCCAGCAAAGTTAGGTGTAACTAGCATTCTCACATCTTAATGACATTACAAACTGACAAAGTTGCTTTGGAAAATTGTATAGTAGCATGTAAGCAAAAGTCTCAAAGGTATTCATGCCTTTTATGACATTTTTTTCTTTTCTGAAAATGTATATTAAAGATACGGTTTGACTAATTCTAGCTATCACTGAAAATGGTAAAGATTTTAAATATTCCCCACATACAAGATGGCCATCTCTGTGTGTATATATATATTTATAGAGACAGATAGATAGAGGTAGATAATTATCATACAGCCATGATAAATGGTAATTTTTAAGTAATCATAAACCATTTCTAGTGTGATACTGAGAGTAAACAGTTAAGACAAAAACTGTTGTTTTTCCAATGGTTAGTTTTATAAAAGTATATATACATGGGCAGAGATCAATACTTCCATTTTTAAAAAATTGTTTAAAATGTGTTAGGGAGTGGAATTAGCTTTTTTTTTTCATGTATCTTTTGCATTTTTTCATTTTTTTACGGAATTTATTAGTCTCTTTCTTTCATAAGAGAGAGAACACAGAGAGAAACAGAGACAGGTACCCTTGACGAGATCTCACCCCCACTCTGCCTGGCGATTCCCCCTGGCCTTCTAGCCAGCCAGGATCACAGGCCCACCTGGCATGTTCAGGCATAACCAGGACCCAAATCCAGGGTTTCCCATACAGCTTCAGTGTCACACAGCATTGGCAGTGCCTCTGCAGCTTTTCATGTTTTAACCGAAAAGATCAGCTGTCCCTGTCTGATGTTGCTATGGGCTCTCTCCTGTGTCTAGAGAAGCAATCTGAGCATGGCTGTGGGAATGCCATCCTAGGAATCCAGGGATCGAGGTTCCACACACACAGTCACAAGATGCCTGAAAGGCCATCTCTTGGAGTTCAATCTTTGCTCTCCAAGAAACTGGGAAGCAAACCCCAAAGGTGGCAATATGCTAAGCTGCAAGATAAATATGGCTTTAGACTTGAAAAAAAAATTTATGAGCCCAAATCATCTTATTTTAGATATTGTCAGCTCTCAAGGTAAAACCCATTGCTACATTCTTTGTCCCTGGAGAACAGAGCACTCATTAAACTTCAACATTTGGTGCCATCACAAGGCTGATTTGACCACCTCAGAACACAAGCCTAAGCATTCACAGTAGATAATTCTGACCTGAGGACAGGGTTGCAGACACTCTGATTCCGGAATAATAAATAGCAATTAAGTGAGGCAATTCAATCGCCAGTCTTTGGACTAACTGGAAACTGCGATTTAGCAGAGTAATTTAGTACTTCGATGCAAGTTAACCTCTCAGAGGTGTTTGCCTCCGCCTACTGATGACTAAGGCTCTTTAAAATTCAACTGCATCTCAGGAAACGGGGAACTTTCCAAGCACAGAACTTCCCCCTGGACTCTTATTCACTAGCTTGTCAATCAGATGTTCAACCTTCCTTTAAAGTTTAAGCCTTATTAACCTACACACTGGATTTGACTGGTGATAGGCCACTGCAGACAAAAAGAAACCCCTCTCAGGTTCCAAATCCTGTCGTCCTGGTTCAGCTCCCCACAAATTCCCTGGAAAGGATGAAAGAATCACTCACATGTCTGATCCTTCGAGCACAAGCAATGAGAAGACAGTGAAAAAAAATAAAAAAAGGAGGAGGCCCTGCTGATTGAGACGTCTTGGAGGAAAAACAGCTCTGCTCCTAACCAGACTGCCCAGAGCAAGCATGAGTGCCCAGCCTCGGTCTTCACAGACTCTGTCACGAGCATGCTGTGTACGCCATATGCAAGATCCGAACCAAACATATAGTTGGCAGAGGTGCCCATTTCAGGAGTAGGCATGCCAGGGTTGCCCAGTTACCAGTGGAAAGTCAGCTCCAGAGTTGGGAGTGCCTCGTCATGAAGATTCTAATGAGAAAGTCCGTAAAATCATTTGTGGAGACAGCTTAGATGCCAAAAGATGGTCTCTTGTAACTGGGGCAGGGGAAAGGGCAATCTGGGCCCCCTTGCAGGGATCCCACATCCTTTGATTTCTTCTCTTTGTTTCATCACAGCAGAACATGACCTTGGTTCAGAGCAACCTCTGGTCCCCAAGAGGCCTGGTGCCTCTGTCACTTTCCACAAATGTCAGCTGAAGACAAAAAATGTACATATCGCTAATGAATGGAAACAGGAAGAAACTGAGAGGCCTAGTGTCAGAGACATGGAAATACACAGACAAGGATTCATGGGTCACTTTTCAGAACGTCACAGCTTTCTGAATCCAAGCACAGCAGATAGAAAAGGTGCTCAGAGTTTCAAGTTGTGTGGACATTTCTTTTACCTGCCTTTTTAAATATCAGAACCACCTAACATGCCTCAAAGTTCTAGTTATCCTAGGAATAGGAATGAGCTTGGAAGAGGCTACTGGAAGTCTATTCCTGCCCCACATCCCCTGGGTCACAGATACCAATATCCTCAGCAAGCAGGCTTGGGTGTTTTTCTAGACATGGGTTGACAAAGGGTCCCCTTCTCACCCAGAGACCTCATGGTCTCAGAATTCCACTGCCAAACCAAAGTGTGCAGAAGAATAGGGGAGAAGAGTTCTTTCACAGTTTAGTCTGCTTACACTATTCCTATTTCTTCCCTTTGACTCTATATGAAGTTACACTATGCAATACAAAAAAAAAATGAAAGAAGAAGAAGAAAAGAAAAGGTGGGAGGACTTTTATTCTTTTAACTTCTGTTAAAGGCACCTTATTTTTTAAGCCAAAAAAGGTCATATTTTCATATATTCTGTTTGAAGACACATGGGTTCAGATAGGCTATTGTTACTCTATAGTCTTTCCATTTAATTTTTGAGGGAAATTGTGAAAATAAATCACTATAAAATAAAGGCTGTTGTGGTTCATTTAGTGGCTCATTGAAGGTACAACAGACGTCCTAGATTTTTTCCAAAGGGGGGAAAAAAAGCTTATGAAAAGAAGAGGAAGGAAAAACTTTTATGAAAAGAAGAGGAAGCAAAAAATTTCCCTGTAAGGCTTCGTACATTGCTTATTATGTCAATTCCAGATCCTGGGATTAGGTGAGAACTATCTGTGGGAATAACTGGAAGACCATGAGCAAAAAGACAAATACTGAAGACTCCAAGTTATCATTTCCTTTCAAAAATCCCCCACCATAGCCCTACTGTCTTGCCCACTCAATTTTCTCTCTGGGTGGCCATGTTCAAAAAGGCATTAAGGAAATGATTCCCGAGCTCTGGCGACCCCTCCTACCCACAGCCTGGAGCTTGGCATGGTGCATTGACATGAGGACTGCAAAAGCAGTGGGACCACCAGCGGGGATTGCACAGAGCACCTGAAGGTCAAGACCACAGCTGTCCTTCCACTCCACAGGCTTTGTGTTATCAGAGTAATTCACCAGCAGGTGAAATTTCTCATTCCCATCAGGAGCCAGCCGCGTTCCTTCAAGGACACACTTACAGGAAGCTGTTCTGAGTTCTAAGCACTCAGGGTCAACACACAGGAGGTGCTGACACAGCAGAGATGAGTAGAGGGGATTAGGAGTGACTTTCCAGGATTAGCTTTTAGTCTCTCTCATTGGGAATCTACCTATGACAGTGTGACCCCTCAGCTTCTACAGTTATGTAGACCAGCTGCTCAAAAGAAGTGACTTGAGTAATGCAAAATATTGTTGGATAAAAGAGGTAGACTGATATAGCCTAAACTGCATAGGGTTTTAAAGTCAAACGTAAGAGTGAATCATGAGTTTCTGATTTTAGAGTCTATATACCCTATTTTCCTTTCCTATAAAAAAGGGGGAGGGGCTAACACCTCCTAATGCCTCTATAACTTTGGAGGTAGAGAAGGCCTTTGTAATGACAAAGTCAAAACACAGAAACATAAATGGAAGATTAAAGAGACTATGCAGTCTTGAAAAATTACAAGGGACCAGACAAGGGCACAGTACTAAAATGCAATGCTCTCTGAGGAAATCCCACCTAGGAAGGTTCGCAGTTCAAGTCTAAAGACCTTCTTGAGTACACACAGTACATGTGTGCCCCTGATCTGGAGCTGGCTGAAGACTGGGAGTGGGTTGTAGTATCAGGACCCTGTTGGGATGCTATCTTTCTCTTTCTTTCTGTGTCTCTCTCATTCATAGAGGGGATAAACTTTTTAAAAGTTATGAAGAGGTTAAAAAGAAAAGTGCTAAATTAGAAAAAAATGTAATTTATATGTACACAACAAGTTAATAGTTTTAATATGGGGAGCACATGTATGTCAATAATAAGAATGACCAACAAAAAATGTTTTAACATTTTTAATTACCAGAAGGTATGTGCACTCACTGGGAGAAAAGAGAAAGAGAGATGGGGTGTGGTCATTCTCCATTCCTCTTTCTTCTATTTCTTCTTTATCATTTTGGGCACGTGCACACACATCCCTGGCATGATTTTCAAATAGCAGTAGACCACATAGGATCCAGATTTCTTAACTGCTGCACTGCAGGGCTGACCCACTAACAAAAGTTTAAAGTGGACAATGGACATAATACCTTAAGGGCCAGCTGGTGGCATGGTGGTTAAAGCAGCTGAATCGCATAAGACGGACTGCATAGTTTGATTCCTAGGCCCAGTGGCTTGAGAAAGATGCTGGGCATGTGTGTGTGTATGTGTGTCCAAAATACTGATAGGAGGGAGAAATGGAGAAGGGATTGTGGCATGACCATTCCCATGGAGCTGCTTTCTCACTTTCCTTCTCACTCTCTGTATCTCTCCAGCAAGGGTGCATACCCTCTGTCAAATTAAAATAAATAAATAAATAAAACAAATAAATAACTAATAAGCATGGGAAAAAATATACAACCTCACCAAGTACCAAAGAATTATAATTTATAACAATAAAGCCTCGATATTTGTCCTACCAAATTAGAAATGATTTTTTTTAATATGGATGGTTGACTGAGATGAGAGAATATGTGTTTAGTACTGTAACACACGTGCAAATGCAAATCAGCCTACGTGTTTTGGAAATTATTCAAAAGCTTTAAAAACGATCATACTCTTCAACCAAATAATTTTACTATTGAAGAATGATCTTAAAACACTAATTATGACTATGTTAGTAATTTAACTGAAAGGATGTTTGCTGCATTGGTGTTTGTAACAGTAAATATTTAGAAACATTACCTAACTATTCAGCATTCATTCAAGTAAGTCATTCAACAAATATTTACTAAGCACTTAGTACACTGTGGGCCATGGACACGGTAGACCAAGTAAATCAAGGCACTTCAATGTAGTGAAAGGCTCTACAGCATTAAAATAAGATAGAACATTTAACGACAAAAGAAACGGTCAGAATATATTGCTAACTGGGAAAAGAAGGTGAAAGTGGGATATAACATTCCCTTTGAAAAAAATAGATTTATATTTTCATAAATTTTGGAAACAATGCAAAATAAGAAATCATTGCTGGGTAGTAATATGGTATATGGTTCAAGCTTTTATCTTGTTTTATCTCTGCATTACAACTTTGTCTCTATATGCATAAATTATTTTATCATTTTGTTAGTCACTCGTTTGTTAAAAACACCAGGACCAGCAGATGGCGAAATTGTAATGTCACTGGATTCCCAAGTAAGTGGACCACGATTCAAGTCCTAGATCTGGTGGCTTAAAACTCATGCCAGGCACATGTGCGTGAATGCCCAAAATCCTGAGAGGAGAATGGAGGAGAAGGGACTGTGGAGTGACCATCCTCCTCGGGGGTGATTTCTTGCTTTCTATCTCTCATTTCTCCAGTGACATCACATACCCTGTAGCAAAATTCTCTCTAAAAAAGTAAATAAATAAATTAATAAAATGATTTTTTAAAAAAAACCTACATTGTGTTTTGCAGATAAAATAAGTATCTAAAACAGAAAAAGTGCTCCCACGCATTTCACTTGTCTCTCCAAGTCCAGACCATCCCAGCACCTTCAGTGACTACCCTCCTAACTATTTTCACATGCCATCTTGAGCTTCCGGTGAGGAGTCAGGTCTTGGGGAATGGCATCCTTGGGCACAGCATCAGTGGAGTCATCAAGGCAGTTCACAAATGTTAGTTCTCTCATTTGGAAAAATCGCCTTGCCTTGCTGTTACATTTATTTCAATTTGGGGGGGGGGTATTTCTGGTGTACTTTTATCTCTGTAGTAGTTCTACTTACTCTGTTTCTTTCCTGAGTTCTACCAATTTGTTTTTAATCTCCTTGCATTGACTTTAATCCAATCTTTGAAATCTTAAATGTCTTTGAGCTTAAAAAACAAAAACAAAAAATAAAATTACTGTTGTCTATAGTGTTTTTGTTTTTCTTTTTTTTAAGTTTGGAACACTTCACGAATTTGTGTGTCATCCTTGCACAGGGGCCATGCTAATCTACTCTGTATCATTCCAATTTTAGTATATGTGCTGTTGAATTTTCCTTCTGTTTCCTTAGATAATCTATGTTTTCCATTTGCCTTTTCTGGTATCCCATTCCTCTGTTTTCTTTGCAGAATCTATGTGCAAGTATTATGTTGGGTTCCTTGATTACATTCCTTTGCCTTTAAATACAATCAGATACTGCTTAAGGAAGAGTCTGTGAGAAGGTTGTCCCAATAGCTCAGCCATTAAGAGAGCCAGGTCACACATGGCTGACCACAGTTTGGTTCCCAGTCCCAGTGACTTGAAAAACATGCTGGCCACATGCATATGTATGCTCAAATTCCTGATGGAAAGGAGGAATGGAGAGAAAAGGGTAGCAGCATGATTGTGCCCATTAAGGAGTGCTTCTCCTCTCTATCTCTCCCTCTACATCTTTCTATCTCTCTCTCTGACAAGCACTTATGACCTCTGGCGATAAAAACAAAAATGTTTAAGAGAGAAGAAAGGCAATGAGCTAAATCAAAATGTGGTTTTTCATTAGATTTGCTACCTCTCCATCTGTTCACTAGCTCTGTGTTTTCCTTCATCATAGGAGCATATCTTCCCATACTTCTGGTGTTTGAAAAATTGACTCAGCTCACCTCAAAGTCTTCAGGACCATCCTTCTCAAAGTTTAAAGTGCACATGAAGACAGAAGGGCAGCACAGCACAAGCATCCAGCTAGTGGAGTACATCCTATTCATCCAGAGACCTTGCAAAGACAGATTCTGGTTATGGGGGCAGCAGCTTGACCCCAAGGGCTGTAGTTCGAACCAGCTGCCAGATATGGCTGAAGCTGTGTATCCTTAGACCACACTCTGAATCAGCAAGGCTTTCACAGGGCTGCTCTATGACACTCTGGCTCTCCTGGCCTCTGGTAACTGCTTCCCAGGGAACTGGCAACAGAGAATACAATTGGTGAGTCTGTTGGTACCTTCTCCAGAACCCTCCTCACATCTAGGAGGATGTGTTCCCTTCTCTGGAAGTCTAGAAAGTGAAGTCTAGGAAGGTCTGCAAAGAAGTCTAAGAAACAGGCTTCCTAGGCATCGTAGGAAAAATCAAAGAACTAGAACATAAGGCTCTTAAGTCTCTGATTGTTACTTTAAAAAAAAAAATTGTGTTCTATGCTCAAGGTCTGAGGAGAAATGAGAAGATGTCAGATTCGTACCTTGTTTGGGTACAGATTGCCAGGTACTTGGTTAATATGCTTCATAGCTTGTGGTTTGAGGTTATAGCTATTTCCTTGTTTCTGTGAGAGTATTTGTTTCAAAGAAATTTTTATTTGTATATTTTTCTGTTTTTCATTCCCTCTGGTGGATTTCAAAGGAGAGGGGAGAAAAAGAAGCCTCTGCTTCTTTAAATGGAAATCCAGCACTGCAACTGGGAGTGAATTTCTCCAGGTAGTCAGTTTTATGGAGTGTTGCCAAAAGGCAGCTCCAGAGAGAAGAGCCAAATCGCAGTCCTCCCCCTCAGCTGGTCCTTCAGCTGTGCCTGCCAATCCTCCTCCCTGTTCTTTCCCAGCCCCCCACCCATTCTTCTAGGCAACTTTTCCAACTGTACCACTTATCCCAGGCCTCCTCTACCCCTCCTGCCTCCTCTCAGAAGACATTGACTCTTATTTCAAAGAGAAAACTTGGCGCCTGCCCACAGCACCCCAATATGGTATCCCTCAACTTGACTTTCCTTCACTAGAAACACAGTTGACCTTCACCATTTACGTATTCTATAATTTCACATTAACCTACCCACTAAAATGTATTCCTAACCCCCAAATCAATGCCAGCAGTGTTTTATAGGCATTTGTGGGCATACATGAAATGGCAAAATATCTAGAAGCAACATTTACATTCTCCCCCAATGAACAGGGCAACACTCTTCTTCACACTCCTCCTCCTTGTTTGAGCTTCCATATCATAAAGCAGTGTGTATTTTATGGTATATTTATCCCATTTTCTTCATATTTTTATGCTCTTTAATTGGTAATTTCACTGTTTAAAATGGCCTCCAAAAGATGGAGGAAAAGAGAATGCGGCACACCATGCCCCGTGGAGGGTGCTTTCCTCTCTCTCTCTGTCAGTGAGCACATGTGCCTTCTGGAAAAATTTAAAAGAAAATAAATAAGGGATCAGCAGATGGCATGGTGGTTAAGGCTTTGAACTCCCACATGACTGACCACTGTTCGAGTTCTGGACCTGGTGGCTTGAAAATTGCGCGTGTGTGCACATGCACAAAATCCCAGGAGAATGGAGAAGAGATTGTGGTGTGGCCATCCCCACTGGGGAGGTGATTTCTCACTTTTCCTCTCACTGACTCTCTCTAGTGAGCACACGCACCCTATGGCCCAAAACCCTAAAATAAATAAATAAAATAAGAGTTTATTTAAAAAGAGTGAAAAATGCCCCAAATATAATGGCAAAGTGCTGTCTAGTGTTCCTAAGAACAAGGTGGCTATAACATGCCTTATAAAGAACACACCTGTGTTAAGAGAGCATTGTTCAGGCATGAGTTACAGTGCTGTGAGTTCGATGTCAGTGAATCCACAATATATATTAAACACAGTATCTGTAAATAGGTGATGAACTAATTGGTTGACAAAAATGCTAAGAAAAGATCAAAGGAACTGTGTTGCCACCAGAACACTGATTTCAGTATTCACTGAGTCAGTATTTGAAGTGACTTCATAGATTCTAACTACCACGACTCATGAGAATCAACCATACAACTTTGGTCATTCTCATCTTTTCCTCAGTCTCAAGATTCAGAACCATCCTCTGCCCTATGTCCTCCAGCCTCTTCCTTCCTTGAGGACCTCACTCTGTCAGTTATGTTCTCTATATTTCAATTTTCTCCCTCCTATGCCCAACAATCTACATATATGAGGGTACCTTATAAAGTTCATGGAGAAATGGTACTGAAGTATGAGTTTCTTTTGGTTTGAAAAAATTTGGAATTCATGCATAGTTTTTTCATAATACACATTTTCATGAATTTTATGAAGACCCTTCATCTGTTCAAGTTTCTCCTATCCAGAAAAACATAGTCACTACAAATTTTAATTGACAGGATCCTGCCTTCAAGGTAAATTTTTTTATTTTAATTTTTTTTAGGTTTTTGTCGTAGAGCGTGTTTCACTCACTAGGGAGAGAGACAGAAGCCAAGATAGGGAAAGTGAAGAAATCTCATCCCAGGACATATGTCCCACCATAACCTTTGTCCTTCATTCTTCTCTCAGAATTTTGGGCATGCATGCACATGCTCCTGGTGTGATTTTCAAGCTGACAGGTCCAGGACTCAAACCATGGTCAGTCATGTGGTAATCCAGTACCTTAATCACTACACCACCTCTGGCCTCTTGAGCTAAGTGCTTTATGTACGTAATTTTTTTTTTGGATGCTTTCACACTAACTATAAAGAAGATAGAACCCCCACTCTACTTATGAGGACAGTAAAGTGCAAAGATGTTAAGTAGTTGGACGAAGGTCATAAGCTGATGAGTTTTAAGGACACATCCTCCTCCAGTACCATCCAGACTTTCCCTGTCCTTCTCATACAAACTTTACAAAATAAACTGTAATTCATGGCTGTATGTCATTGCCTTCCCTCTACTTGCCCTCACCAATGAACTGAGCTGTCGAATTCAGTAGGCCTCTTCCAGTCCTCATCTTCTTTGATCTTGCCCTGCCATTTGACTCTACGGGTCACAGTACCATCTAGAACTATTGCCTTGGTTCCCAGGACACTAGTGCCTTCCTTCTCTTCACCTGTAGTAGTTTCCGTTCTGTCACCAATAAGTCACCCTGTTCACAGGAGTTCCACACAGGACCACTGTTCTTTTCACCCTGCACCCCTGTACCTAATGCCTGTCTCTTCACCTGGAGGAGGAAATGTTGAGAGCTGGGAATATGAGATCACTACAGCAGGAAGTGTACCATTCTAGCTCACATCAGATTCAGCCCTGACACCACCGGCCACAGGTAACCAAGAGAGAAAGATCTTCAAGACTAAAATAATGTGGAAAGGCTTCCTGGAGGAGACATTGAGGGCCCTAAAGGACACAGAGGATTTGTCTCTAAAGACACAAGAGGAGAAACATTCCAGCAGGAAAGATAGAAAGATTATAATGCCTTGGGGACCAGCAGGTGGCATGGTGGTTAAGACACTGGACACTCCCACATGGCTGATCATGGTTTGAGTCCCAGACCTGGTGGCTTGCTTTCTCACTTTCTCTCTCTCTTGTCAAATTAAAAAATAAATGAGTGAATAAATAAAATTAAATAAATAATTTTAAAAAATAAAAGATTCTAATGCCTTCACTGACATGTTTTCCTTGTTCCTCATGAAGACCCATAGGCATGCCTCTCACCTCTGGGCTGCAGAGGGGGTGGCCTGCACACCTATTTGCAGGATGATGTCACTGTATCTTATACTGCTGTGGCCTGGAACATGCAGCCTGTTCTAAGGATTGATAAGCTCCTTGGGGGTGGAGCTAGAGGTAAGGTACTCAACCTTGTTTGCGTGTAGTTATGTAAATGACCAGAAAGACAGGTTCACCTGGGTTTCGAATTTTATTTTGACCACCAATTAAAATCAACCAAGGCCAGTTCCCTCTCTCAGCTTCTATTTCCTCATCTGCTTAAAAGTAGCCTTCATGGGACTCCCGTAAGGATTAAATAATCTATTGTAAGTACACGTGAGGCTGACATGAGAGTCAGTGCTGGTCTCAGGCCTAGCACTTGGAAGTGAATGTCCCTCTCCATTTGAGACTCAGATCTCCTACTTGGAGTGTACACGTCCCAAGGAGGCGAGCCACATATTCACCTCAGGACTCATCATGTCAGTCCAGGGCTTTTCATAGAAGGACAAAACAGCAGAAGATTATCAGAAAAGTGAGGAATACTGTGTAGACTAGTTTTGTACGGTTATTGTGACCAAACTCACTTTTCAAACCTATTCAGTGCTTGAGAAATATGTATCCCGGAAAAAGTAGAGAGGACACAGGCCGACTCAGCCCAGCCCATGGCCCGAACTTCTTGCATGAGAGAGCCACGATGGCCTCCTGCCAGGACAGCCTGCACCCCGAGAGGCCCATGTCCTCCACACTGCAAAAGCAGGATGTCACCAGCCATAAGGGTTCAGAGATGAGGCCTGTCACATTCTTTCTCAATCACTGGCTTTCAACCTAATTTCATTCCAGGGATTTCTAAGAATGCCAGGTTCCCATAATAACTATTAGCCCCTAAGGAAAAAGGAAAAGAAGGAAAAAAAAAAAAGAACTCCTCAAGAAAATGTTTCCCCCAGAGCATTTGAAAATCTGTTGGAAATACTTCTCTCCAGATGCGTTTTCCCGGCAGGGTGACCCTCCACGGCGGCGGGCAGTAAGGAGAGGAGTCTTCCCATAGCCAGGACACAAAGCTAGTGTTGTTGAAATGAGAGCCGTGTAATCAGCTAAAGAATTCCTGAGCAGAACCAAGGGCAGCAGATACCCAAACCTTGAACTTCTTTACCTCCCTGCATTTTTCAAGTGCTTCCAGGAGAAAGAAGCACCCAGGGGCCTGGATTCTCTTCTAACTTAATTAGGGGCATGCAGGAACGTGGCTGACCCTGAGAATTGTCTCTGGAGACCCAGGGCTTTGAAAACTCCTACTTGGCCAAGGCAGGCGCCTTGGTGGGTGTTTGTACCAAGGGTTGCTGTGTACTTTTGCAGTGTCCTGACTCCCCGATGATGGGGAAATGGCAATCTCTACCCCGACAGGTGGTCTTGAGTTCTTCTCCACAGGTTCCCCACTAGAGGCTGACATCTCTCCATAGGGTTTGCACCTTCATGGTCCATAGGAATAAGTAGAAAACCAGGAATGAGCATTTGGTTTCTTTTTGTTTCGCTTTGCCTTCATTTTAAATTTGCTAAAGGACACATGTGCTCTCTGACACAGAGAGAGAAACGAGAAAGCACTTCCCAAGGGGGCTGGCCACAGGGCAATCTCTTCTCCTCTATTCTCCTCTCAGGATTTGGGGCACACACGTACATGCACCCAGCATGTTCTTTAAGTCACCAGATCTGGGACTTGAACCACACAACCAGCCTCAGGAAGCTCAGACCACATGTTGAGACAGAGACCTAAAGACAGACGGCCTCCATCTCCTCCTAAGGGATCCAGCACCTTTACCAACACGCCACCTAGCTGGCCTGAGCATATGCTCTTTAACACCTGCCCTAGGCTGGCCCCAGATATGTACGCAGGGTGCACAGAGAGACCAGGAGCACATTCTTTGACATCAGATTGCCTGTATGGGTTTGAATCCTGGCTCCACCACTAGCTAGCTGTATGGCCTTGGACAAGTCACATAGCTTCTCTGTAACTCAGTCTCATCACTAGTAAAATGGGGGTAGTAATAATGACTAACTCATGAAGTTGTGGTGAGAATTACAGTAAGTGTTGCATCTGAAGTGCTTAGAGCATACCCAGCCATGGGAAAGTGCCCAGGGAGGGGCAGCAGCTATTGTGATGACCTTTTATCATGGCCCTGTGTAAAAGAGAGGAGGCAGAGAGGCAGAGCCCTGAAGAACCAGGTCCACAATCTCTCAGGAAGCAACTTGCCATGCCTATGTTTGAAGCTATCAGGCTCTAAAGGTTGTTCTGATATAAAATAGGACACCTTTGCATCTATTTGGGAAACACAATGTAATTCAGTTAGACAAACACTCTGTGAGGAACTTCAGAGCCAACCCCAGACCCACACCAGGATACAGCCCTGCCCTCTGGCTGCTCCCAGTCTGAGACCGAGGCCCAAGTTAAATAAGATTCCACAGACAATAAGAAAAGTGAGGCAGTAGACATCCACGAAGCAGTAAAAGAATCAGGACAAAACCAGGTAGGAGACTTGGAGAAACTACTCACCCTTGGGCCTACCATTTTTGAGACTGGGGCGGGAGGACCAGCAGCCTTGTCCTCTTATATGTTATGCAGCAGCTGCTGCTCAGCAGGAGCCCTGCAGGGTGTCCAATACAGGCCAATTGTATTGGGCCTGTGTGCATTGAATTCTACTCTCTGCTGGACGGTTCTCTGGCTGTGTGCTCATCCACCACAGACCTCCCCAGACATTCTGGCCATGGAGGACTCTGGCCTTGGAGATCCCAGGCTCTGGACCAGACATTCCCTGGTGGTTCTGTTCTCTGCCCATTTCCTACTCACTCTTGGCGTTCAGGTCTCCGCAAGTCTGTGTTTTTGAGCCTTATATCAGGAGGGCTAACCAGCGGTTGGTGGCCTTCTTATGAGGAGCCACCACAGCAAGTTCTTACCAAAGCTACTAGTCAACTACATGTACCTGACAAGTAATTGAATTTGAGGGCCTGTAGGATCCTTCTAGATCACTATCTTCAGTCCCGCAATCTTACAGACAGTAAAATCGAGACCTGCAGTGGGAAGAGGACCTCTCCAAAGTGGCACCTGAGCAAACACACACAGGAGCTGCCCAGGCTATTGCATGGGACACATCCAGGCATGCGGTCTGCCCATTGCACTGGCCTCCCTGTTTCTGCCTGACTCTTCCTGGGGGTCCTCAGGCCACCAGGGATGAAATGAGACTGGATTCTCTGGGTGTTGCCACAGGCTGTGAGGCACATGCAGGCCAGAGTGGGGCCACAGGGAGCTCAGCCCAATGAGGGAGAGGCCTGAAGGCAGACGGCCTCTGTCTCCTCCTCTGCCTCCACCTCCTTCTTTGTATCCACCGCCCAGGCAGTTAGGGGACTGAGGGGACTGATCAAACCTGCTGATCCCCAAAACACTGAGTTCTAACATCACTTGGGCACCACAGACCAAGTGACCCTGGGCCTCAGTTTCTCCATCCATAAAAAGAGCAGGCTAGCCAAGCTCTCAGAGCACACTCCAGCTGTGACCATCTGGAATCCCATCTCCCTCAAGGCACACCATCCGTCCTGAGAGCAGTCACAACAACACATTCCCCTCTCCAAGGTGGATGGGTTAGAGAATATGCAAACACGCCTAATTAAAGCTGGAAGTCAAAACAGCCTTCCTCTGTATGATTCACTCGATCGCCACAACGTTCTGCAGAAAGTGGAGCAAAGTGAGCTTTCATCGCGTGCCAGATTGCAGCATGGGCAGCGAGGTAAAAGAACAATTTCTCTGGTTCCAAACATGGTTTGGGGGGGTGCCACATACCACTGTCAGCTCGCCTTACTGTCTGCCTCCCCATCTCAGGCACTCGATTACCCCCTGCCCCCAGAAGCATTCCTAGTCTTGAACTTTCTAATCATGGCTTGCCTTTGTCTGGGCACTTGGGATCATATGGCATCAATTGAGAGCGTAACCCGACTCAGGTTTGGTATTTAACATACCTGCTGCAGAGGAAGTGTCTTTGAAGGAGAGGCCATGTGCGGTGGCCCTCGACCCTCCCTTCAGCGAGGCCCAGCCCTGCACCTCTTAATCAGTCTCCCAAAGCACCACGGAGGTCTCACAATGGAAGGGCAATTATGAGGGCCAGGAGATGAAAGAGGCAAGCCCAATGGTCCAAAGGTTCTTTTGCTTTTAAATTATCCATGATTTACCTGCATAAAAGGAGAGGAAGTGGCTGAAGATTATTCTAATTGAGCCAGACTTTTCAAATCATGCAAATACCAGCATTTCCAAGGGGAAATCCAATCCGTTCAAATTGCCCCCGTGAGTAACTCACACAAACAGAAGGAAAGAGGGGCTTTCATTTGCCAATGTGGGTCTGATCAGTGTAAATTGGATAAATGGTGGGGGCAGGAGGGCATGAAGCTCCCAGAGTCCTCTGTCCATGTTTTCTCAGCCAGGATTGTAAAAGGGACCATTCTGGAGCAGAGGATGGTTGAGGAAATCCCTCCTTTTCGGCACCAAGCCTCCTCCTCCTCCTGTTATTGAAAACAGGCAAATTGTGTTTTCTCCTGGCTGATGTTTGTCCTTCCAACCTCCAATTTCTCTGCCCCGAAGATCTGTAGATACCAGGCATCTTTAAAGGGCTTGCATGGATTGTCCCACCGGGCATTCAAGTGAAAAGAGTTCAAGACAAAGAGAAGTAAAAATTTTGATATGACTGTGTGACTTCCCTCCTGGGAGAGGGTAGAAAGTATTTGTCTCGAAGCACCTCTGGAAATGGAACAAATCCAGAGAGGAGGAATGTGAAGCAGAAAAATTAAGTAGCTTCCATAGAGATTGAGTCCCTGCAAAAGCTAAGGTGAGACCTGACAGTGTTTGGGTTCCCTGCTTGATCAAGTTGAATGAGGCTTTCTTTAGAGCACTTAAAGTCAGAAATGTATAGGAACATTTGTATTGAAACTCCATGTGTATTTACAGAGGCTGCCTACATATTTGAAAGTTTAGCTCAAGAGTTTATGTGGGCGTAGAAAAGAAGGCTATCTAGAAATAAGTAGACTATATTCCATGTAGAGTTCTCAGGGTACAAAACCAAACATCTATGAGTTCAGATGTATAGACTGTGTATTTATGTATAAAGCCATATACGCCACATATCAGTACATCCCAGGATCACATTTAACACAATGTAAAAATAAATTCCAGAAACACAAGATACCCAAGACTATAGTTTAGGGTACAGAGTTTTATTTGATAATCAAAGAATAAAACTTGCTTTTACTAAGTTACAATGATGTTCCTCCCAACATTTTCCAAAAAGATAACCTTAGCTTTGCTAGAATTTCAGCTAGAAAACAGAACGAACACACAAAATGGCATTTTTTAAACTCCCAGAATGCTTTCACACACCTTGCTCAGTTATGTAACCCTCGTAAAAATGCTGGGCGCAGACAGGGTGCTGCTGCTCTCACTCCCATTTTGCAGAGGAAACAAGGCCCAAGGGTTGAGGTGCTCTACCTCAAAACAGCCTCGCAGCCTGTTGGTCAATGCTCTGTGATTGAAGTGCTCAAAGTGACCCAGAATCCTCAACTTCCTTTCCTAGAAAGAATAAAGAGGCAAATCCAAACCTACCCAGCTACTCCACCTCCCACATCCCCACATCTGAACTGGCAACTACATACCGAACAAGATGATGTAGCCAGGGAAAGGATAAGGTATTCTTATATGCTTAGTATCAGAGGCTAAGGTCAGGGATTCTCAGAAATATCTTTTAAAACTTAAAAATATTAAGAAGTGACTATCAAAAAATGTGGAAATAATTAAATATAGTAGTTATGAAAGAAAAACAAAAACAAAAACTGGGCATGACTGTGTGGCCTCCTTCCTGGGAGAGGGTAAGAGTCTGTATCAAGGCATCTCTGATCTCTGCAAATGGGACACGTCCAGAGAGGACTTGCCTCAAACTACAAACCCAAAGTTTTGAACAGCAGTCATGTAAGGAGTGCCCACAGCTCTGCGTTGGGAAATGAGTGGGATATAAATAAATTCTGTCTCAGAGCACACTCCTGTAGCTGCCCATGCTCTGGCCTATTCGCGTAGGGAACACACTGCAGCACATAATCAGAATCTAGGACACACATCTGTAGCTCTCCTCCTTTTCTTACAAAAGAAAAGTGATTTTACCAAACTCTCCTTTGCATACAAGTAGAAATAACTGCATGTTAAAGGCGTCATTTTGACCACCTGAGTCGGGAAGATGAATTGAAACAGCTCTCAGGGCCATGGCCTCTGTTCTCAACTTGACCTCACTGGGCAGTGCAGCCTTGGGCCACTCACGTACACCCATTTCCATTCTCTCAAGTGAATGTAACCATTTCCCAGGCTGCTTCCCACAGCTCCAGGAAGATCTAGACAGAGCACACTGGAGCTCCTGGGGAGAGACATCAGCAGGTAAATGCCTCCCACTATGTAGGAGAGCTCCTAGAAGAAAACAGAATAAAATGCAAGGACAGGGCATGGCAGGCTCACCCCCAATACCTTTGGGAAGTTATGTTATCCAGCCAAAGTAGGCATGGACCATGAAGGGTCACAGGCCACCAGAAACCCAAATTCTGAGGTTTATTCAGGAGATAGGCTTTTTTACAGATAATGTCATACAGGAAACATCCATGTTGACACAAAAGACCCTCTCCTAAATGTGTTCCACATTGGACTTTTAAAAAGAAATACCTTTTGCTTTAGTCTTCAATTTAGTCCCTGTATGTAGATGATGGTCGAAACCTGGGCAGTTCTGATTAGTCAGCTCAAGTAGGAGTCCCATTGGTTCATTATTTTTTAATTAATTAATTTTATTTATCTTTTGAAGATATATTTTGTATAGGGCATATGCGCTCACCTAAGAGAGACAGAAAGACAGACAGAACGAAAGAAAGCAAGAAATCCCCCCCCCCTTCCCCCTTCTCCCCCCTCCCCCCCTCCCCCGCCGCCTCAGTGGGGATGGCCATGTCACAATCCCTTCTCCTCCATTCTCCTCTCAGGATCTTTGGCACGCACACACATGCTCCCAGTATGAGTTTCAAGACACCAGGTCAAGAACTCGAACTGTGGTCAGCCACATGAGAGTCCAGCTCCTTAACCTCTACACCCCCTGGTGGCCCCAAATTCACCCATTATCGAAGCTGGTACTATTCTGATTGGTTGTTCTACTGCAGCCAACATTCTCACTCCCTCCTTGCAGTGAGAGTCTACATTAGGTCACTCAGCCTTCCTGGTTCATGCTCCTAGCTAGTTGCTGGCTGGTTACAGCTGAGTAGGCAATGACCACTAGGACATAACTCTGTATCTTTCTGAGAACTAGTAAAACCTCCTCTGGGTCTGCGCTGATTATAGTCGACCTTACTATTCACAGATTCCATAACTGCAAATTTGCCTATTTGCTAAAATGTATTTGGGTCCCAAAATTTATAACCAAGACATTTTCACAGCTATTTGTGGACATGTGCAGAACAGCTAAGGACTCTGGTCCCCTGACTTACAGATTCTCTGTTGTGGTCAAAACAGGTACCAATCTGCCTCATTGTTTCATCCTCCTTGTACAGTAAACAAAGGCCCCTTTTGCAGTCCATTTACTGTTTTTCAGTGCATTTTGTTGGTAATTTCACTGTTTAAAGTGTTCCCAAGTGTAGTGCCAAATTGTTGTCTGTGTTCTTAAGCACTAAGAAGCTATGATGTGCCTATGAAGGAAACATGTGTTAGAGAAACTCCATGTAGGTGTGCATTATAGAGCTGTTGACCACAAGTTTAATGTTCATGAAGAACAATACATATTAAATAAGGTATCTCCAAACAGACACATACAAAACAAGGTTCTGCTTGATACGTAGACAAAAATGCTGAGGCTGGAGGCTCTCAGAAATCTAACCTGTGTTTCTCCTAAAAGACTTGGTTTGGGGTGTGCAAATTCAGTGTTCTTGGTGCCTTTATAGAATCATGCAAACTGACTGTACCTACCAAACATCTCATGACTGACAGGCAAGGTCCAAATCCCTCAGGAGGCAGATGGGGCTCTGCTGGCCTGGTTTTATGCACTTGATAACAGCATGTGCTGCTGAGTACCCCGATGTTCTAGCCTTAGGTGCCAAGCCCAAGAACTTCCTCAAAGACCCCAACACTGTCCTAACCCCTCCCTGTGAAGAGACCTTCCCAGACTTCTCAGACTTCAAGATCCAGCTCCTTGTCACTTCTCTAAACTCCCTGTAGCCTCTTCAGACATGTTCTCCCTCTCCAAGTTCCATGTCCCTGTATGACACCCACAGACACACGTTTCTTCAGAAGCCAGGCAGGTGGCTACAGTGCACCGTGGGGAGAATGATAACTGTATTTACCTGCCAGGGGTGTGATGGGAATTAAATGCTCTGAGACTCATACAATGTTTAGAACCATGCGTGGCATCAAATTAGAGTTCAAGGTTGACCACATTTGATCTTCTGTCCTCCCTTACACAGAGATTCTGGAAGACAAAGGTCTTCCTTTCTCACTTTTATATCTTCAGAAGCTCAGTCAGTGTCTTCTTCATTGTCACAGTAAAAAACAAGGAGAGTTCAAGAAACAAAACAAAAATACTCCATAGTAAAGATGCAGAATCATCTCAGAAGCCAGGCCTTACAAGATGGGGCGGGGGAGGGGGGAGGAAGGGATACAGAGGAGAGGAATGAAATGTTTCTTTGGCATAGATGACACCTGCAAATTGAAATAGTTGTTTCCTTTGTCTAGTGGACCCCTAGGCTGTGTAAGTGATAGGGGGAAAAGAGTGGAATTAGGTTAGTATGGCAGACAGGCTACCAAAGAGAAAGCTGGGGTGGAAGAGAGTGAAGAGAGATGGAGCCTCCGTTCCATCTCTGGGTACATGCAGAGAAAAGCCATGTCAGAGGGGTGGTCACAAAGGAAAGTGAATGCACCAAGACTCAGAGGAGCTGGATCTGAATGATCAACTTCCCTCACTGAACTGGGGTCTGTGGCAGCTGTGACACGGGCCTTCAACAAGTTCACAGGGCCAGATGGTGGCATTGCAGTAAAATATGGCAGCCTGTTCTAGAAAGCTTAGCTTGACCTCTGGGTTAAGCCTTGCTAACCCGCATGGGAAGGTCCAGGTTGATGTCCAGAGACCAGACCGGCACATGCCTATGTTTTAGAGATGCCTGAGACTACAGGAGGACCAAGGCATCAAGGTGATGTAGAGGCTGCTCGCTCTCTCTCTCTCTCTCTCTTTCTCTGTCTCTCTCTCTTTCTCTCTCTCTGTTTAACTCATGAAAGCAATAAAGTGTTTTATTTTGTTTTAGTTCATGGAAAATGGAATTAAGTCCAAGTTTATTCTGGTGCAAATAAATAAATAAATAATTGGAAATCCAAGCATAGTTTTTTCCTTACACACATTTTCTATAAAGTATTTGAAGACCCCTTACATTTCCCACGGGCCACAGTTTACACACCGAAAACTCAGAGGTTGTAATATATGACCTCAGAGAGTGTTGCCCGGGTCAAATAAGATAAGGAGCATGAAGTACCAAGGATGTTTTTAGCACAGGGTAGGAGCTTATTAATATCAGTTTCTTTCTTGGGCCAGTCCTATGCCTTGATGGTTAAGGGAGCTGGATCTAACATGGATGACTATGTGGTCCAAATACTAGACCCAGAGGCTTGAAATGCTGGGCACATATATGTGCATACCACAAATCCCAACAGAGGGACCAGCAGTTAGTGTAATGGCTATGTCGCTGGACTCCCATGTAGTCAAGCTCGGTTCATGTCCCGGACCTGGTGGCTTAAACTCACACTGGGTGCCTGTGCGAGTGTGCCCAAGATCCCAAGAGGAGAATGGAGAAGGGATTGCTGCATGGCCATCCCCCCGGGGGGTAATTTCTCGCTTTCTGTCTCTCTGTCTCTCTCTGTCTTTCCGGCGAGTGCATGTGCCCTATAGCAAAAACCTCTCAAAAAAAAAAAAAAAAACCAGAATGTAGAAATGGAAGAAGAGGGACTGATATTGTGGCATGACCACACCCCACAAAGGGGTGCTTTTTATCCTCCCTTTGTCTTGCTTTGGCTCTCTTCTTTCTCTGGTGAATATGCACACCCTCTAGCAATTAAGTATATAGGTAAATGTATATTTCTTTTTTCCAATGGGCTTGAAATTGGTGTGAGGAAGATGTTTGCCAAGCTTCCTCACAGCTGCCTTGCTAGAAGTTTCCATGAAAGGAGAAACAAGAATATACTGCCTACCCTAAAGTGAACAGGGCTACCAAGTTGTGGGCTGTCTCTGTCCTCTGTATAGGCAGACAAGCAGGACAGCAACTCCCCAGAATGGTTCATCAGACTGGCCCAGCCAGGGACCTGCCAGCAAGATCTCTGACCCCTCTAGCTTGCCTGAGGCTTCAGAGGCCTGAGATAGAAGCAGAACATGAAAGCAGGTAGACACACCAAGGCCCTGCAGACAGGAGTGCTCACCTCCCTGCTCAGTGACCTTTTAGTGTCCTCTCTGGTAATAACACCCTATGGTTTTACAGCAACTTTCCCAAAGGAACTCAAAGCCCAAAGAAGACATGACCTCATTAGTCCTCACGCTGGCGGGGAGAAGGCAGGCAGTTCATCAAGTCTGATTCAAGGTGAGAAAGGTGAGGCCTCATGAGTCATCAGTGGGGCAGACAGACTTCTCAGAACCAGAGCCCCCCAAGAGTCCTCCTGCATTCCTCCTCTCACCAAGCCCATGGAAACTCATTGCCAAGTGCCCCTGTGGCACCACACTTGCCCGATCCTGTTTGGGGGTCCAGGCTGTGTCGCACCAAGTTTTGAGTATGTACTTGTCAGTCCGAGCACATATTCCACAGTTGATTCTGAGCTCACCCTTTGGGAGTTGTAAATATCTGGCCAAATCTGGCCTCACTCAGTGAAAGTCCAGGTCTTTGGCATGGTCAAACCAGCCTGTTCTAGACAGCCTAGGTTGTCCTCTGCTCAAGACCTGTGATGATAGCCAAAACAAGTGCGATTTAATATCATAATGAGAAGAATGTGTCCAATGTGCCCAGATTCTCCACCTCAATACTTTGTTTGAACACCACCTCTTTGCCTTTTCTAACCACCTTCAGCCAGGGAGAATTGATGACTTCCTCCTTTGTGCCTCACTCCCTGTTCCACAAACTTTTTCCAGGATGCCTATCACTCTGCATCAATTGGCTTACATGCCCTAGTCCTCTCTACTAGACCCTGTGGGTCTTTGTTCCATGAAAAGCGAAGGGACACAAGACCTGGCACAGAGTGGGTGCTTAGTAAACATTTGAACAAGCAAATCAATCAACTGAACAATGAATGAATCTGCCCTCCTGATTCACGGTCCCCAAAGTCCATCGTTTGTCCATAGTAACCTCTCATCACTCAGCAGCCAAACGCAGAGAAGTCATTACTGGCCTGCTGACATTCAGTGCCAGCAGGTCCCCAAAGCAACCGTGCCAAGCCCAGCACTGGTGCTCTGAACAGTCTGATGCTCCACCCAAGGCTATCCCATGGAAGCCCAATGCCACCCACACTGTATGAAGAGGGTGCTAATGCTTTGCCCCCATTAATAATGGGTCCATTTCTCATCTGGCTTCAGAGCCTGTGAAGCTGGTCCAGGCATGGAAACTTCAAAGGGAGCTCAGTGCTGGAATTGGCCCCAGAGGGCACAGCGCAAGACAAAACACAGGCCACAGTTTTTATACTGTGGATGGTATATAGGAAGTCATTGTTACCAAGAGCTTGCCCTGCCAAGCCTTCCAGAATGAAGGAGCCCAATATCTGCTATTGCTGCAAAGTATAGTGGTTAGTGTACACTATTTTGGCTCCTGGGCTCACCAGACTGAAATGTGAATTCCAACATGGGATTTTTTTCTCTCTCTCATGGAAAAGTCTCTTCATTCCTAAAAAACTGGGAGGGGGGGGAATCACAGCATCTAAAATCAATTCTACCCTATATGACCTTATGCACAATATAGTAAACCAGATGCATTAAAGACAAATCAGGAAAAATAGGCTACTCCCTCTGGAATGAAGAGGCCTGATGCCAGAGGGGACAGTTCTCCTCTTTCTTTGGCCTTTCTACCCAGTGTCTCCACAATCCTTGATTTCAGCATTCACCATGCCAGGGGGTGAACTATGAGTTTAATGAGTTCCCCCTCTAGACTATAAGCAACTTGCAGAATGCATCTTCTTCATCGCTTTACTTCTTAATTTCTTGTAAAGTGCCTGATGATCAGCACTGTTTGAAATTATCTTTCTTATTTATAGGTTTGCTTGTCTATTATCTGTCATCTTTACAACTAGATATAAAAGTCCATGAAATAAGAAGCATGTTCTATTTTGTCACTATATCCCCAGAGGCTAGAGAAGTGGCTGAAATGCAGTAGGCATTAATAAATATTTATTGAATGACTGTCAAATCCTCGGCATGTGTGTATGACTTGTGCGAGATACTTGTCTGGGTGACCTTGAACTGCCCCAGATCTAACCCTTTCTTCACTTGTAGTTCTCGAGAGTAACTAGAATACATTAGGAATGCAACATCCTAAGTTAGGAAAGGACTGGCCTGAAAGGCCTGGCCTCTCTCCCAGGAAACAGGATGTCTTTGAACACTTTAGTCCAGCATGTCATATGACTCTGGGGTATAAAACCCAGAGAAGGCTGCATGTCATGAAGAAGAACCTCAACTGTGGTGCATGTGCAGACAAGGTTCCCTCCATCCCAGACAGCTGTAACAAGTGTTGGAGGACCAGCTGACTTGGAATCCCAGCTATGCTGTCCCTCACTGCCTGTTCGTAAATTGGTGTGTGCACGAGCATTCTGTCTTACCAGACTTAGATAAGTTGAGAATCAGAGCACAGAAACAGAGCTTCATAGTATGCACTGATGAAGGAATGGATGGATAGAAGAGCAAATGAAGAGTCCATCCATGTGGACGATACAGGTTATAAGAGGCATTTACAAATGGGGAGGAAAAACCAATGCCTGGGTATTCAGGAAATGGTTGCAATAAAAAATGGTGATACTCTAACCAAAAACAAAACTAAGACTTATGGGAATAAGTTGACTATTTTCAAATCCTTGAGGGTCTCCCTTGAAGAAGAGAAACTGGATATTCTCTGGGTCCTGAGTAGGATTCATGGTTAAAGGTAATGGAGAAGCAAAAGAGGCATAATCAGCAAACACTGGGTTCCCACAGTAGAATGGCTTGGCTCGGGAGCAGTCTGATATGACCATTAATCAGAAAGGTCCTTCACATAATTGTAGGACTAAGAGTTTCATAACCATGCTTTTATTAGCCTACAGGAAACCTTCAGGCAAATTAGAAAACTATGCCACTCCACTTGTGTGAATGC
The DNA here is from genome assembly GCF_000334495.1 of Tupaia belangeri chinensis. Taxonomy (NCBI): domain Eukaryota; kingdom Metazoa; phylum Chordata; class Mammalia; order Scandentia; family Tupaiidae; genus Tupaia; species Tupaia belangeri. The sequence goes on from NW_006159501.1 coordinate 2,709,375, forward strand.
AGCTTTGAAGACATATTCCACAAAGAAAAAGATGTCCTCCTTCTGAGCTTACTGGATATCAGCCCCCATGTCCTTCCTCAGAAGTGTGCAGTGTCAAAACGGCACAATTGTGGGTGGATGTCCTGTCAGGTGGACCAGCAGCTGTGATGGTTTCCAGACATGCTGCCACAGGACTGTCTGGGGATATTCTTCATAAGTAGAGTCCCAGACCCTCCTCCAGAAATTCATTTTTGTTCATGATAGTGTATTCATGCACAAGAGACAGAAAAGAGAGAGAGGAGCACCTCAGTTAGATCTCATTGTGCTGTGATCCACTTTCCTCCAGCTCCTCTGGATCTGGATGCCCACGTCTGTGCCCAGTGTGTTTTTAGGCCAATCTGGGGATTTGAACCTCTGATCAGCCATGTGGTCTCCAGCATAGTATCTCAGCTTGCTACCCATTGAGCATCCAGGCTGGGCATTAGAGGATAAATTTATTCTGTGACTTCTGCTGTTGTCCTGTCTGTCTCTGAAGCTCACACATGATTCCAGAGATCAATCCAATCTGGAAACTTCTGGGCTGGATGACCTCTGTGATCTCTTCCAACTTCAGGATCTTACTCGTTATAGACTTACTAAAGGACCTCACAGCCACTCCAAAAGGGGATTTTTATTTAGAATCCAGTGTGTCACTTCTTTTTTTAGGAAAAGTCAATAAAAGCTTTTCAAAGACAAATTCCCCAATGCAATGCAATTTGAGAGACAAGAAAAGAGATCATTGATTTAACCCAGCCTGGAACCATAGCAAAGATCAGCTCAGGGCAAATCAAAGCAATTGTTGACTGAATGATACCGAATGCTCACATTTTAGGATCAAACAGACAAAAAGAAAAAGAAAAGGTGTCATTTAGCCGCTTAGCAATGTTTTATCATATATTCCAGAGTCCAGTGGTTAAAGAAATGTCTGGATGAATGGCTGCTTTCTTTCCATGCACTTCAGATGAACTAGGGTCATAACATGCAACCATAGCCAGAGAATGCTATATCTGCAAAGCAAAACCTGGTTCTTGTCTCTAACCATTTTTTAGAACCACACTTTTTCGTGTTTAGGGGTATTGCTGAGTCCCCTCTGGAACAAGAGGCTGGAAGAAAGATGAGAAAGAGGCTAAATCTGAGTTTCTAGGATGCCTGCCCTTGCCCCATCATTCCTG
>NW_006159501.1:2710634-2723961 GCF_000334495.1 Tupaia belangeri chinensis
TTTGAGAACCCTTGGGGACTGCAGTCTCCTCAGACAGGCTGCTTGCCTTTGGGAGTTTGACCTGCTCTCTACCACTCACCTCCTTCTCCTCTGCTCATGCTGACATCTCCACACCCTCCAGCATGTGTGATGTCCACTCAGCCCCAGAAGTATATCTTGTTTTCAAGGGCCATAAGAAGTTTAAACCTAGCCTTTAACATTCACTGGTCATGTCAATATATTAACACTGAAATTTCCCTCATCTTACAATGAGGAGGAAAAATGGACCTGCTTCAACGTAGGATAATAAATGTAAGAATCAAATGGGCTAATGCTTTTAAAGCTCTTAGAACAGTGCAGAGAGCATAGCACGATATGAATGTTTGCTCTAGTTATTTTAATTCACTTGAGTTTCACCTCTAAACCCACCCTCCCGAGGCTCCCATGGCACCGTGTGCTGGCTTCTCCCGTTGCATGTCTCACACTGTGTGGTCATTGTATCATGACTTTTACTCACTCTAGACTCTGTGATCTCTGTGGGAAGGGTCTACCTGAATCTGGATTTCAGCATTAACATATAACACAAGGGCTGCCCCCATTAGTCAGTCTCTTAGCAAAAGCTAAAGAAACTATTATGATCTAGCAACTAAGAGAAGTAGATCCCACACAGTTTAAATTTCAGTCCTGATGGCTTTAAAAACACGCTGGGTGTGTGTGCATGCAAGCCCAAAATCCCCACCAGAAACAGAAATGATGGAGAAGAGACTGAAGCTTGACCATGCCTCATTGTAGGTGTTTTCTCCTCCCCCTCTCTCACTGTCCCTTTGTCTCTCTCTGGCAAATGTATGTGCCCTCTGGGAAATTAAATTAAATTAAATTAATAAATCAACAGAACATCAGTGGGTTAAAGCATTTAAACATTTACTTGAACCTCACAACTACTCTGAGATGAGATGATCGATTATTCTTCTTATTTTATAGTTTAGGTAACTGAAGTCCTATAAGATTAAGTAATTTATTCAAGGTCCCATGAGTAGCGAAGGGGAAACAAGATTTTGTGGATCTGTCTGACTCCATTAGGCTTTTAGTAAGTCTGACTGATTCCACACTCTTGCTGGAGGGGAGATGTAGATGATCTTGGAAAGAAGTGCTGGAGCTAGGTCTTAATATTAATGAAATATTTTCTAGATAGAAAGCACAAATAATGGCGTTCAATCTAGGTGAAGAATGCCACATGGTCACAGGCAATGGGCAAGCAAGTTGAGAGAGTCACAGCAATTTCCTACTAGATTTCGAGTGCTCTGATGCTGGTGATTGTGTTGGTTCCCAAGATTTTACCACCACAGAATTCAAGTCTTTGGCACAGAGCAAGCAAGCAATTAACTGTTGTAAGAATGAGTGGATAGATGGATGGGAAGATAGATAGAAGGATGGATGGGTGAATGCGTAAATGGATAGATGGGGGGAAAGTGGAAGAAAAAGGAGCTCTTCTGCTTATAGAAAAGTTAATTCCTAAAGTCTGTTCTTAAATCCTTTTGTTCTGCAATCCAGAGTGATACTCTCCAAGTGACTGCCAGTGTCCTCTATTGGTGATGGCAAGAGTTGATGCATTTGATGATTCCGGGGAATACCTTTGTTTTCAGTTTAACTTGAACGTGCACAATAGAAGAAACAGTGTAGTAGAAAATGAAATGAGAGGAAACACAAGGGTCAGCTCATTAGGACTTGATGGTATTGTGTTTGGATGTTACTTTGGCAGGTAGTAAGACCCCAGATGTTGGAAATGGGATTCTGGCCTGCTTTAGTCTCTCCTTCAGAAAGCTCTCTCAGTCTGCAGTGGAGAGGGTGAACTGTGAGACAGACTAACAAGAAGGTCCCAGGTAAAAAACAACTACCACGGAGCATGATAGAGATGGAAATTGAGTCCTGACATGTTTCCAACAATCCAGGACACCTCATCTGCCATTTCCGTTTCTGTAAAGATGCACAAAAAAGAGCAAGAGCTACGATGGCATTTAAAGTCTCTGACTCTAACACTCTCAAGAGCCTAAGTGTTAAGCTGTCCCCATCCACCTTCCCTTCAAGTCATCATTATTCTCATCAACCCCAAAGAATGAGCATTGGACAGCAAAATAGAATTCAAACCATTTGAGTATCCAAAATTGGCAGAGCACATTTTTTTGGTGGAAGTTCAGCAATTCCCAAATGGACAATTTTATGGTTCATTTAATACTTTAAGGCAATTTACCTAATGACAAGTTCACAAGGAGGAAGACTGGAAGTGGATTTTTATGCAAAAATGCCTGGAATGGCTTGCATTTGGCCTATGACTCTCCACCAACATCCTCTACCTCTCCACCTCCAAGACTGCTTGGAGCTTCTATTTTGGGCCAAACCAAGCTGACCCTAATGAAAATATTTCTAAAAAATTAGACTACTAATCCATTTATTTTACCTTTCTCTTAGGCTTAGGATCACCTTTTACCTGACATAGAGCTGACTTGCAAAGCAGATGAATAGATGACTGAACTTGTATAAAGAATTGCTATGGGACCAGCAGTTGGTATAATGGCTATGTCTCTGGACTCCCATGTAGTCAACTGCGGTTCAAGTCCCAGACCTGGTGGCTTAAACTCACACCGGGCATGTGTGTGTGCATGCCCAAGATTCTGAGAAAAGGAATTGTGGCATGGCCATTGCCCCTGGGGGAATATTTCTCACTTTCTCTCTGTCTCTGTCTTTCTGTTGGGCAAATGCCCCTTATAGAAAAAAAAAAAAAAAAAAAAGAATAGAATTGCTATGGCATATTGTACAATAAACTATAATCATAGTCACTCACAAGACAGTCTGAGCAAGTTATTTTGCCTCTCTGGACCATCTAAAATTCTGGGTTAAAGCTAAAGGGTCTTTAAGGCTCTAATAGTCTATGTTTGAATTTATTCATTTGCTCCTGGGAATGAATGTCATTTTACTAATACTGCCTACAAAAAGAATTTTTTTCAAGTTTATTTATTTATTTCTTATGTACTAGAGGGAAGGGTGGTATGACACCACAATCCACCCAACTTTGAGCCACTCCCAGATCATGGGCAAGCATATGCCCAGTGTACTCAGAGAGATCTCCTGATTTGAACTGAGAAACTTCTCATGTGGGATTGCCTTGTAGAGTGAGGGCCAGCAGGTGGCATGGTGGTTAACTTGCTGGACTCTTACAAAACCAACTGTGGTTCAATTCTCAGACCTGGTTGCTTGAAAACCATGCTGGGCACGTGTGTGTGCATGACCAAAATTCCGGGAAGAGAATGGAAAAGGAATTGCAGTGTGGCCATCTTTCCCACCCAGGGGATGATTTCTCACTTTCCCTGTCACTGTCTCTCTCTCTCTGTCTTTCTCCACCAAGCACAGGCACCCTACGGCAAAAATCAAAAGGAAAAAAAAGAGAGGAATAGAAGGGATACCATGCAAGAGACCCAAATGACCCTAGAGTGCTTTCTATTTAGAAAGAACTTAGTCATCCTCTGTGCTGAAAGTAGTGACTTAGCCACAAAGACAGCGTTTTCTCACCATTAGTTACTTCCTTCATCTACACTTCCTGCTCACCGGCTCCCTGATGGGAGTGAGTGGGAATGCACTGAGCCCCAGGGCACCCAGAGGTCAAGCTGTAGCAGCAGAGCATGGACATGGCTTTGGATGGCTTTCATCCACGGAAGAAAAAAGAAGGGTCAGAAGAGGGAACAAAAGATTGCAGTAGAAGTTCAGAGAAGGTATGATCAGTTCCAGTTTGTGGGATAAAGCAGATTAGGGGAGGCTTCAGGGAGGACGTATCATTGTGCCACTGAACAATTAATAAAACTGGGTATTCAGAAATGTAGACAGGGTCTTCCATGAGAAGAAAATAGTGAGTGCAAAAGCATGCCAGTCGGAAAATCTTTTGGCAAGAACAAATAAATTTTCCTGGGTTCTATAGTCCTTAAAGCAGGGGCAGCCATGGGAAATAACATAATGCTCTGGGATGCTAGAGCCACACTGGAAGATCATGGGTTCACGTCCCAAGGCCTCCCTATACTCCCTATACTCACCAGGCTCATGGATGCACCCATGCTCTGAGTTAGCCAAAGCTAGAGGTGGGCTGTGCCATGAAGAGACCCTGCTGGAGGTCTCTCTCTCTCTCTCTGTCTCTTTCAGAAGACATAGATGAATAAACTTTTTTAAAAAGGCAGAGTCTATGCCATATCTATTTACCTTTGTGTCTTCAGAACCTAGCATAGAAGTGCTCAGGGCTGATGGATTGACTATAAAAATGAATGAATGAAAAGTAATAGAGGTCAGTTTAGATGGGTGTACTTCTCTTTGCAGGGTGCCGGTCTCTTCTGTTGTAAGATAGATAGATGCAGCCAGAAGAGTCTGGCAGGTCTTGAATGTCAGACTAAAAAACCTGGATGTGATCCATAGGTGTGAGCCTCACCTGAAGATTTTGAGCTGGAGATAACCAGGTTTGGGAAGGTTAATCAGCCAGCATGCAGAATACACAGGAGGAGAGAAATTGGCAACAGGAGAATATCTTTTTACTCAGGTGCTAAAGAATTTTAACTATCTCACAAACACGTTGTGATAATGAAATGGCAATCATATACAAAGAGAAGATTTAAAGACCCCATTAGTGGCTACAGACTTTTTTTACCTGGGGTACCAAAGGAGGCTCAACATTTTATGTTCTGCATCAGTGAATTTGTTGTGATACGCCCAGGTTTCTTTACCCATGAGTTACTGGGTGCAATGTCTTACAAGGGAGGAGGACAGAGCAGGGTGGGGACAGGGCGGATGTGAGTGATTTTCCCCGGTTATACAGTCCTTAAAGCAGGCACAGCCATGGTGGGAAATAACATAATGCTCCGGAATTCTAGAGCCACATCAGAAGATCCTGGGTTCATGTCCCAAGGCCTCCCTATACTCACCAGGCTTGTGGATGCGCCCATGCTCTGAGCTCCAGGAACTTGTAGCTCCTGGCAGGCCCATCACATCTCAGCTCAGGGAGTCCCTGGAATAGCGCTTCCTAGTGCTCAATCCTCCCAGCCATCAGAGGCTGGGTAACACAGCAGTTGGGAGAAAGGACTCAGGAACCAGGAGACCTGGGTACAAATCGCAGCTCTGCCTGAGCATGGACAGTTTTTCAACATTTATTGGCATGTTGGAGATAGCCAATGAGCCAACTGCATGTGTCTCTTCCCCATTCCGTGTCCAGTGACCTCACACCAGAAGCTTAAAATTGGCCATGATGGGAGTATCCCTATAGAAAATGGTACAGGTTATAATCTTCAGGTCTTGACTTTACTCTGACCTTTTCCAGAGAGCAGTTGTTACCATTGACACCCCACTGCTGTCCATGCCTGTTCACCCCGTCATTAAAGTACAGATATAATTATAACATTAATGTGGACCTCATACAGTATTACACTCATGAAATTAGTTGATGCTTAGAACAGTACTTGGCACATAGTAAGTGCTCAATAAATATTAGCCATGATTATGCCAATTTTCTATGCCAGTATCCCTGTTCTTGAGAATGAAGAGGGCTCTTTGATGCAACTCTCTTAAGAAGACTGGTTGATGGGCCAGCCAGGTGGCATGGTAGTTGAGGGCCCCGGACTCTCACATGGCCAACCATGGTTCGTGTCCTGGACCTGGCGGCTTGCTTTCTCACTTTCTCTCTCTCTCTCTCTCTCTGTCCCTCTCTGGTCAAATTAAGATAAATAAATGAAGTTAAATAAAATAATTCTTTACAAAGAAAAAGAAGACAAGTTGCTCATCTCCCCTTCACTAATCAGAGTGATTCCAATGCCTGGTACCCAGAGGTGTTCAGGGAGTGTGGCAGAATTAAAATCACCCCCAGAGGAGCTCTGGGATGCTAGAGCCACACTGGAAGATCCCAGGTTCACGTCCCAAGGCCTCCCTATACTCCCTATACTCACCAGGCTCATGGATGCACCCATGCTCTGAGTTAGCCAAAGCTAGAGGTGGGCTGTGCCATGAAGAGACCCTGCTGGGGGTCTCTCTCTCTCTCTCTCTCTGTCTCTTTCAGAAGACATAGATAAATAAACTTTTTTTTAAAAAGGCAGAATCTGTTCCATATCTATTTACCTTTGTGTGTTCAAGCATAGAAGTGCTCAGGGCTGATGGATTGACTATAAAAACGAATGAATGAATGGAGGCAAGAAACACCACCATCCCCTGCAGGCATCAGCATTAGCATTAGAGGATCTTGCTCCTTTAATTAACAAACCGGCCGTAACTTTTACTCCATGGCCTCGTCCTCTCCTGCTTCTCCTTCTTTTCTTTCCACTCCAGTTCTTTAACAAATCCCTCTTTTCAGGAACGGGAAGCTGATCTGTCCTGGGGACGTGCCAGTGGAGCGGTGTGCGTTGGCACCACCAGCGGCTGTCATTCTCGGGAGACAATGGGCTTGGAGCGCCAAGGGGGAGAGTTCTCCATGCAGAATTTCCCTGCTTAATCCGCTCTTGTGCGCTGGCACCACGTCAACAAAGGAAAGGAACCAAATTACCCGGGCGGCTTTGGCAGACTGCGCCACTGTCAGCGGGCCAGAAGTTAATTCCCTCGTCTTCCCCGTGCCACCAGCTCAGGGGGCAGGTCTGGCCTGGCTGGCTTTCTGTGTAAGGCTGTCAGGTGGCATGAAGGGAGAGAACAGGGGAGCAGGGGGTGGGCCCATCACCAGTGCAGCTCTGCAGACAGACAGACAAACAGATGTCCTGTACGAATCATGCCCCCTCCCTGTCCCCTAAGCCCTGGCACCAGGCTCTGTCCACCCAAGGGCCCACAGTCCCCATATAGAAATGGGAGGCTGACCTTAATTTCTGTGAGGACAGAGCACAGGAGTTTCTGATAGACCAGTTGGCAGCTCAGCCTGGGACCAAGAGAAGCTGCCCCCATGTCACTGGAACCTGATCTGCCCTGCTCCAAAACATCACTCCCACCACCCAGCACAGGTTAGGGAAGGCGCCAATGAGTGGACATTTAGTGAGCATGCTCCATGCACCCATCACACTGTGAATCCCCTTGTGTGACATGCACTGTGGCCCTGTGATGCCCATTGTTTGGCCCTGTCTGACAGAGGTAGGAGGTGAGGCTGAAGGGAGAGCAATTGTTAAAGCCCATTCTGCCCAAGCATGGGCCAAGTCTATTACAGACACTGAAATTCCACAGCAGAGTTTCCAAACTTTTTTCACCATATGATAAGAAATGTGTTCCATGTCCTGTCCCACTGTAGCCTACACTGGCAAAAGTTACCTGAAAGAATCTGCACCCTGTTAGCATGGTGCACTCTGCTTTCTGTTCTATGATATGCTAGTATGTTATTTTAAATGCAGACCTTGACATACTAAGCTGCCATTGGGACCACAGATGAGTCATGCTCACAGCTTGAAAAACTCAGGGCTGCCTGCCCAGGATATATTCTCTGTGCAGGCTACTCTCCCTGGTGAGAGGCCCACAGGATCAGCCCACGCAGCTCCTGGGACTGTTGCCTGGCTTCCTCCTGGCAGGAAGGATGAGGGCACAGTTAGCCATGTAACTGGGGTGACCACTTTGAGGGCTGCTTTAAAGTGTGACCCCATTTGCTCCCACAAACCCTTTCCTCCTCCCCAAGATGTCTCGAGCCCACTTGGAGGCCTCCAGCTCTCGCCATTATCTCCTTAGCCATCAAGTCTGCTCTTGAGAAAGATATGCAGTCTTGCCTGCTACACACACACACACACACACACACACACACACAGGGTCACAGCTGGCTCCAGATCATTTCATGAGACCTAGGGACATGTTGTTTGGGAGTCCCACTTTGCTTCTGAATCCAGCCATGGTCATTGGAGACAACATGGATATTACAAGTTGGAAGGAGACCTTTCACACAGCATCCCCTGGCAAATGACCTGGAAGGTCCCTGCTTAATCTGCTCTGTGCACTGGCACCACATCAACAAAGGAAAGGAACAAAATTACCCAGTGGCACCACTAAGATACACTGTGGACAGGTATCCCCGCACAGCCATCTTGGGAGAGGGATGATGAGGCTAATTAGGTTCCAAGAAAGATCAAGTATCCCCAGAAATGTGGTTCTACCCCAGCCTACACGGATTCATGCAGAGCAAGGAACAGACCCTGAGCCTCATGGGCCTCTGGCAGCTCCCTGAAACCAAGTAAGGTGCTGTGGTCTGGAGAGGGCATCTGCTCAAGGGCATGTATCTCTTCACAGGCTGAGGGCTGCCTTGGGCAGAAAAGGCCAGCCCTGGGCAAGTTAAGCCAGACTTACTTCAGAGCCTCTTCATGAGTAGGGCCTCTAACTCACCCAAAGGATCCCCTGAAAACTCTGTGGTATTTCAGAGATCTTTCATCCATTTTCCCCATCCCAGCACCAAAGAGGCAAAACCCTGTGTGCATCGTTTCATAACAGAAGATACACAGTGTGGGCCCAGTAAAGTACTGAACTAAAATGCTGGAAGCCACATGGCTGACCCAGGGTTTGGATCCCAGGTTGATCTGGAAACATACCAGGTATACATGTCCAAGATCCTAGAAGGCTGGGGAAGGGGTTCACATTGTGACAAGACCCTGTTGACTGAAATTGTCTCTCTCTGCTCTCTCTTTCTCTTGCCTGCACACATGTTCTCACTCATGAATAAAATAAATATTTTAAAAAAGAGGAAGATATACAGTGTGAGGCAAGACTTGGCTCTGCCATTCTGATTGTGGGAACTTGGGTACATCAGTGTTCCTCTTCAAGCCTGTCTTCTCATCTTTCAAACAAGGTTAAATTTGTCCCTGGCACATTAGGAGCAGATTAGAGCACAGATGCTAATATGCTTTATAAACTGTTGCTCACTAGCTAAGCAATTTAAAATAAGACTCATGCTCCCAGAGCAGTGACAAGATACCAGATTCTCATTTATCCTGCTAACCTCCATTAATATCCTGAAGTAACTGAAGCCAAGAGAAGTGGAATGGCTCACCCAAGATCACTAGGCCAAGAGGTCTGACTCTAGATCCACGGTTTCCCCCCACTGTGCTACCCTGCCTCTTGGTGATGTTGTCTGCTCTGATCACCTCCCACTGTGACTCCTGTCACTACATCTTCTCTTCTGCCTTCCCTGGGCTCTGAACATCTTAAAGACGACACCGTGAACATCTTTTTTTTTTTTTTTTTGGAGAGATTTTCACTATAGGACGCGTGCGCTCTCCAGACAGACAGAGAGAGACATAGAGATAGAAAGCGAGAAATCACCCCCCAGGGGGGATGGTCATGCCGCAATCCCTTCTCCTCCATTCTCCTCTCGGGATCTTGGGCACGCACGCACACAAGACCGGCATGAGTTTTAAGCCACCGGGTCCAGGACGCGAACCGCGGTCGACTACGTGGGAGTCCAAAGACATAGCCATTACGCTAACTGCTGGTTCCCAACACTGTGAACATCTTCACCGGAAGACACAGAAGGAGGAGTAGAGTAGCACATGCATGGAGGAGCCACCAGTTAAGTGCCTCTGAGTTCTTAATATGCCACTAAGTGGCTTATCCAAAAGGAATCGCTTTCGTTCCCAGATATATGAAATAAATCTCTTACTAATTTCCTACCTTTTCTGTAACTTGCCACTCCCTGGGGCCCTTCAACAGAGTCACTATGGAGTTCCAGCCCTATGGACACATTCTCAAGAAGTGAGACCTGATTCAGCCATATCACTTGACCCCAGAGGGTCCCACTCTCCTCTCTACCAGAAAATGATCTCCCCTACAAAGCAAATTCTTCCTTCTCTGTAAGCCCATCCTGAGCAGTTCAACCTGCCTGATATTCCCTCTGTTGGAGCCCTGGCATAGCTGCTGGTCAACATGTCATTTCAAGGGACATGACTCTGCCGGGCTAGACTGTCCACCGCTGATGGGGTGCCACCTATATAGTCCCAGTTATCTGGACCATCAGCCCCATGGAGGTGTCACATCTGGAGTTTGCCCCTAGATTTTCGCTCTCATTCTGTATCGTCAAGCAGGCAGGATGATGGGCATGCCCTCTGTGCAGAGATCAGGCCCTGTCTCTTCCCCGGGGCTGCCCAGCTCTTGCAATTCCTCCCGCAGACACAAACCTTCTTTCAGCAGCTCTGAGACTCTAAGCCCCTCTCCCCTTCAGCTAAGAGCCATTGTATCAGCTGTGATTTATGTAAAGGCTTTTGTTAGACTCCTGGTTTTGACAGTCTCTGTGTTGTCGAATGGTAATAATTACGGGGCCTTTCATCCTTTATTTACGGGATTGCTCTGGGGGTAGAGAGGCCTGGCGTTGGGGGGACGACTGCAGGGGGAGGGCAGACTTTTTCTGAGCCTTGCACAGAACCAAAGGAGTAGTGGTCCTTTGGAAGTTATAAATAGCTACTCCCGAGAATAAAGAAGTCACCTCTCCAGTCTAAGGGAGCCTGCAGAGGACAAAGGATGCTGAGAGCTGGAAGCACCGTGCTCCTTCAAGACTGGCAGGGCTAAACGGGAGTTTCCAGGCCCCTGCCCCTTGTTTGCAAAAAGCTGATTTCTGTCTGAGCTCAAGCCTCTGGCCAAGGTGAAAGGAGGCAACTTTATTTCCATCAGCTTGCCAGTTCTATGTCTCTTGGGCCAGGCAGCCGTCTCACATCACACCTCATATTGTTAGCAAGTTCTACCCAATGCTGAGTTGAAGCCAACCTCTATAATCTTGCATCAGAGTTCAGTGCTCATCAAAGTTTCATGTGTACCTCAACATATCCCAGCCTCCCTTATAACTGGCCTGGGTCATGTGGCTGGTTCTGGATGAGGAGAGCAGGTAGGTGTGATATGTCCATTGTAGACTCAGTTAGCACCAGCCACATGTTTCTCTAACTGTCTCCCCAGACAAGAAAGCAAGAATCCATACTCCCAATGGCAATGCTTACAGCACATAGCCAAGGAGAACTGTGTGACAACACAAAACGTTAATGTGGATGACAAATTAACCAGTGTCATGCTAAACCACAGAGATATCCAGATTTATTTGCTCTAACAGCAAAGTAAGACCAGACTAACCAGCCTCAACTATCATTCTGAAGCCTCTTGAATAGCCTGGACAATTGGACAATGGAGACAAGTCTTGGCACTCAGAGTGCTCAGTCACATGGCACCTTCTGGGGACTTCTGGTGCAGAAGGCCAAGGCTTTAAGAACACAGAGAAGGGTGCCTTGCCACACTTAGAGTTTCAAGGGGCACTTCCTGAGAGAGGTAGTATATGAAGTGATCTGGAGAACAGAGCAGGCCTTAGCCAGTGAAGCAGAGGTGAGGAAGGGAATTTCAGACAGAAGAACAGCACAAGATAGTCAAGAAAAGCAGATGTACCAGTGTCATGGAAGACAATGTTCACTGCTCAAGGCTGGGCCCCTTAGTCTTGCATCGACTAGGGTTGGGATCAGCATCAACATCCCACAAAGCTGTTGTCCAGAAAAGAAAGGACTACCCTGTCTACCAGGACCAGAGAAGTATTTATGGAGAAGTAGACCTTGGGCTGGGTCAAGGCACAGAGACGCCTAGAATCACAAAGAGGACAGAGACCATAGGGAGGATGTAGACCCTGAAGAGAAGGTAGATCACAGAGAGGATGTGGAACACAGAGAGGAGGCGGACCACAGGGAGGAAGTGAAGCACAGGGACAATGTGGACTACAGGGAAGACGTGGACCATGAGGAAGAGGTGGGTGATAGGGAGGATATAGACAATAGGGACAGAGGCAAGAGATGAACCATAGGAAGAGGGTGGATGATGGGGAAAAGCTAAACCAGAAGAGAAAGTGAGCCATGGGGGAAGGTAGATCACAGAAGGAGAGGGACCACAGAAGGAAGTAGACCATGGGGAGCAATTGGACCACAGAAAGGAGGTGAGCCATGGAGAGGAGGTGGACCATGGAGAGGGAGTGGGCAATGGAGAAGACCTGGACCACAGAAAGGACATAGGCCACAAGAATGATAGAGGATGTGGATCATGGAGAGGATATGGACAATGGGGAAGACATGGACCACAGGGAAGACATGGGCCACAGGGAAAATGTGGGTCACAGAAAGTATGTGGACCAGAAAAGGAAGTGGACCACAGGGAGGAGGAGGAAGATGGGAGGAGATGAACCAGGGAAGGAGATGGACATCAAGGAGATAAAATGGGGAGTGGGGATGGGAGGTGGACCATGGGGAGAAAGTAAATCACAGGAAGTAAGTGAACCATGGGGAGGATGTGGATCATGGAAAGGACACGGGAATGGGGAAAACATGGACCATGGGGAAGATGTAGATCACAGGGAGAAGGTGGACCATAGGGAGAAGGTGAACCATGGAGACAATGGGGATTGTGGGGAGGACATCATTCATATGTTGGTGGGGATCAAAGGAGGATAAGAATGATGGGAGGACCTCTGCAAGGGCCTGAGCACACCTGCCAGTGCTGGACTGAGTTGGTGTCAGTCTCAGGAACCTGAACTCTTGCTAACAAGATCCTGCAGACCTCATCCAGGAAGACAAATGTTATCTTAAGATACCCTAGATCAGGGACTAAAACTCTTCGACCCACCTCCAGCCTCATGTTTTCTCTTCTTTAAGAAAGCTAGTGCAGCTTTACTGAAGAACCTAAGGCTGGAAGAAAGCCAGGCTGCATGGTGTTTCCAAATACCTGGTGCTTGATTTTACTCTGGTAGGTGAGGGTATTGTCTGGGACCTTCGAGTCTTCCTGTAAAATGCAATCATTAAGATCTATCTTGAAAGTTTGCTACGAGTCACTTTTAGTTCAGTTTCTCCATTCTGTCAGTGGCAGGTTTAGCACCACACATGGGAAGCCTCAATGTTTGTTAGTTATCATTATTGGTTTCATCTTTGTCATAAATGAATATCTGACTCATGAGGTGAAATGAGATGCCCATAAGAGAAAAGGGGTTAGCTAGAAGGTGATGTCTAAAGATACAGTCTGGGCCCAGTCAGTCGTATGGTTGTTACAATGGCTGCATTCCACATGACTGACTATATGGTTTGAGTCTTGGGACCTTCAGTTTGAGAAACATGCCAGGTGTGTTTGCATGGGTGCCCAAAGTCCCAAAGGTGGGGGAAAGAGGAAAAGAAGTTTCAGCACCCCTAATAGAAGGTGTTTTCTAACTTTCTCTGTCTCTTTCTGGTAAGTGTACATGCCCTCTGGTAAATTAAAAATAAGACAAAAAATAGAAAGAGAAGAAAAGAAAAAAAGAGAAAGAAAAAGAAAAGAAAGAGAAAGAAAGAAAGAAAGAAAGAAAGAAAGAAAGAAAGAAAGAAAGAAAGAAAGAAAGAAA
>NW_006159501.1:2724324-2733233 GCF_000334495.1 Tupaia belangeri chinensis
AAAGAAATGGAAAGAAAGAAGAAGGAAGGAAGGAAGGAAGGAAGGAAGGAAGGAAGGAAAGAAGAAAGAAAAGAAGGAAAGAAAGGAATATGTAGTCCTACCCCACAGACCCATCTCTACCAGCAGACGAGGTGGTACCTTTAGCCACCTTGTCCTTGATAATCAAAGCCTCCTCTTGGGTGGAAGACGGAATAAAGCAAATGAGCTGGGATGCAGCAGAAGACTCAAGTTCTAGAGGAAAATTCTCACTGGAAGTATTCAGGCCTCTCCAGGCCGTGACAGTAATGGTTGCCGGATGTCTACAGCCTAATGCATGTTCTATACAGCAGATGGTGCTTAGCCTCCTACAGGGGAAATAAGGAAATGTCTGCTACATACATGCCCATGACTTAGATAACCTTATTTGTTCTTCACAACATACCTGTGAGGAAAGTGTCATTATCCCCATCTGACCATTGGGGAAGCTCGGGCACAGAAAGAGTAAGAAATTTGCTGATGATCACACAGCTGGTATTGACTTAAACTCCCAACTAAGCAAGCTTCCAAGACATTTGCAATTTTCTCTTCAGGCTCCAAATAGATAGAACAAATGGGGGCTTTAAACCCAGAAGAACATGGTCCTGGGGAAGCCCATCCTGATATACAAAACTGAAAAGAGTGAAAAATCCTGCCACATCTGACCTTGCATTTATTAACAATGAGGATGGAAAGTAGGAGAGGTGGGAGAGGAGGAGAGGAAGAGGGTCACCATCATTTAGGTCCTACTGACTCTGGCGCTTGCTCAGGAGTTGGCTCGATTCCCTCATCAATCCTCACTACGGCACCTATAAGGGAAGTATTTTCATCATCCTTCCTTTACAGGTAGGGAAACTGAGACTTGGAATGTTTAGACAAATAATTTTCCCAGCTACCTTCCAGCTGAGTAGCAAAGCTGGATAGGGGCCAATATCTGCCTGACTCCAGAACTCTAGTTTTTTTTTGTTTGTTTTTTGAGTTTTTTTGTTTGGTTTGGTTTGGTTGGTTGATTGGTTTTCTTAGGCTTTTGTCAGTAGGGCATGTGTGCTTACAGGAGAGAGACACAGAGAGGGAAAGTGAGAAATCACCCCATGGGGAATGGCCATGCCACAATCTCTTCTCCATTCTCCTCTCAGAATTTTGGGCATGTACACACATGTACCTGGTATGATTTTCAAACCTCCAAGTCTCAGACTCAAACTAGGGTTGGCCATGTGGAAATTCACCACCATTCTACCTGATGACCCCATAGAACTCTATAGTTTTTATGTATTTCTATCTCTGAACTGCTCAGGTAAAGGCCAACTGCCTAGCCTAATCTATAAGGATAACTTGGAGGAGCAAATTATGGAGGAATGGAAACGAATAGGAGAGGTTGGCCCCATGGCATAGTGGTTAAGGGAACCAGATCCCATGTGACTGACTGTGGTTCAAGTCCTGCCTCTAGTGGCTTGAAAAACACACCAGGAGTTTGAGCATGCCCAAAATCCTGACTGAATAAGAAATGAAAGAGAAAGGATTATAGCATGACCAAGCCCCATTGTTAGAGTGCTTTCTCTCTTTCTCTTTCTCTCTGTCTCTATATCTGTCTCTCTCTGGTGAGTGTATATGCTCTATAACAATTAAAAAGAGAAGGAAAAAACTGAAAAGTGATGGCAGGAAGATACTCAAAGAGGGCCCAGGCCTCCCCATAGGTTCCCTGAAGGTTGGTCTATTGTGAGATGGATGGGAAAGGTGGAGGCTGATGTGGCCTAGAAGAATCTGGGGACTTTGGTGAAAGCTAGAGGCCTCCTGAGATGCTTTTGTACTCACTGAGCTCCTAACACAAGCACCAGAAGCCATACCTCTGAGTAGTATGTACTACAATATTTTAACAAGAACCAAACTTACACAGGGTGAAGCAAAGTTAGCTATTTGCACAAGCCCCTGTACACATCCTTATAAAAGCATGTATGTGCCATTTTAATGGTTTTATCTTATATGTCTGAATTTTTTTTCTGTTTTGTTTTGTTTTGTTTGTTTGTTTCATTTTATTTTGTTTTTTGCCAGAGGATGTGTGCACTTCCCAGATAAAGACAGAGACAAGAGTGGGAGAGTGGGGAAAGAACTCCCCAAAGAGGTATGTTCATGTTGCAATTTCTTCTCTATTTCCCTATCTTGTCAGGATTTAGGGGATGCATGCGTAAGTACCAATGTGTTTTTCAAGCCACCAGGGCTGGGATTCAAACTGATACAAGGCATGTGGGATCCAGCTCCATTTTATTATTGTTTTAATTTACATTATACATTCAATCACTGTGCATCACTACAGCTTGTAAAATGAATTTACCCGACATGAACACACTTATCACCAGTCCAGTTCAAGATATACAAGTTATCATCAATAGACAATTCTCCATTTCTATGTCCTTCAAAGGTCTTGCTTCTATATTTTCCTCCTTGATTCCTTTCCTCTCACCCTCCCCCATCTCCCACCCTCCTCCCACACTGTTTCCAGTATTTTTCATGCTTCTGTATCCTCTAATCTTTTAGTTTCTGCCATAGAGTATGAAAAGTCAGTATAGATTAAGTGAAGACATAAAATGTCTCTCTTTCATAGTCTAGCTTGCTTCACTCAGCAGTAAATCTTCCATATTCATCCACTTTTTATCAAATGCCGGGTTCTTATTTTTTATGGCTGAGTAGTATTCCATAATGTATATGTGCTGCACTTTTTCAATCTACTCATCTGTTCATGGATTGAAAACCAACCTATATGGGCTAGTCAACTCCATTAACCACTAAGCCATGGGGTCAGCCCAATGTGTATTTCTCTGAAGACTGAAAGCTCCTCAAGAGTAGATCCTGTATCTTTGTGATCTCTGAATCCCAGGCTCTAAAGACAATGCTAGAAACATGAATGAACCAATGAAGAGATGGAGGGAAACTGAGCTCTGGTCCTCCCTCCTCTGCCGTCCTCCTCCTTCCACTTCTCCCTCACCCCCTGTTCAAGATGAAGCAAGCAATTTTCACTTTTAGAAGACTCAAGCACCAATGTTTGTACAAGGTATCTAGAGTTCACAGCAGCCCGCCTTCTCATTTTACATAGGACTTGGAGATAGGAAGAGGTTTTCCTTAAATGTCAGTGGTTCTGTTGACCTATAGGGACATCATCTGATCCTGCCACTTAATAGATATGTAACCCTGTGTCTGTGGCCTAAACTTTTGTGTCACAGTAACCTCGCCTATAAAATAGGAGCAACTTTCCCCACTGCCGCCGTTGTGAGGTGTAAATGAGGTGATTTATGGGCAGAACCTTGCTGATTTCCTGGAATGATCCCAACTCTGGGCAGAGCCCATCCTACCAAATCCTAGGGACTGCATCTCTGTGTATTAGCCTCACTCTCTCCTCAGAACTGCAGAGGTGACACTGTCTAGGGACATGAAGTTCTTTGGACTTCTCAGTAGAAGGAAGAGGAATCATGCCCAGGTCTCAGGATTTTTTTTTTCTTTTCTTGAAACCCAAATAATGATATTTTTCCATTCTTTTACTTTATAGGTTTCTGGGTGATTGAACTGTGCATTTGGATTTTCTAAGATTTCCCATGAAAGTCTGCAAGATTTGAGGTACTGTTCTTACGATAAAAGCAAAGACACTCAGGTGCAGCCAGTGGTGTGGTGGTTAAGGCAATTGGATCCCATGTGGCTGATGCATGATATGAGTCCCTAACATAATGTCTTGAAAAACACACTGCTGGGCATGTGTGCATATGTGCCCAAAATCCTGAAAGGAGACTGGAGCAGAAAGGATGGCAGTGTGGCCATCCCACCTTGAAGGTTGCTTTATCACTTTCAGTATCTCTCTCTCTCTCTCTCTCTCTCTCTCACTCTCTCATCTCATCTCAATCTGGAAGCACACACTCCCTATGGCAAATTTTAAAAATAAAATCAATTATTTTTTAAAAGATTTTTGTCATAGGATGCATGTACTCACCAAAGAGAGAGTGAGAAGGAAAGTAAAACAATCACCCCACCTCACCCCACACCACTCCACCCCCAGAAGCGTGGCCACACCACTGTCCCTTCTTCTTCATTTTTCTCCTTGGATTCTGGAAATGTATACACATGTCCCCTGCATGAGTCTTAAACCACAGGATCCAGGACTTGAACCGCAGTCTACCATGTGGGAGTCCCATGCCTTAACCACTATACCACCTACTAGCCCCGATAAATACAACTTTTTAAAAATAAGTAAAAGCAAAGACGTTCATATCTTTCTGTTGAGGTGAATGAGATCAGAGGCTTTCTCGCTCTCCAGGTTAAAAAGGTACATTTTCCCAGAAAGAGGAGAGCGAGTGACAGCTACAGCAAATGTCTCCTATGAATTTACGGAAAAACAAACAATCCATCTCAAAGGGACGGAGGGATCATTTGCATGCACCTCTGCTTCTCAGACCGAAGCTGTCCCTCCTGCCTCGCCTCGTGTCTGTGCACCGCCGTCTCTGATCAGGCAGCCTCTGTCTGTGAGATCAGAATTAATTAAACTGTGCTTAGTTCACGCTTTCGTGCCATTAGAGTCGGAGAGCTGTTTGAAATAGGATTCCCGCTGATGAATGGGTCTGTACAATTATCAGCGACAAGACTGCGCAGCCCCCCTGCACCGACTGAGCATGGAGGCCCCTCCCTGGCAGGGATGTGAGCCTGGCCTGGGGACAGAAACCTGTTTTCACACTAAGATGATGCAGTTATTTTCTAAAAGTAATGCACTTTTTTTTTAATAAGATCGAGAAGATGGCTGCAGGTGTCCATAGGTTTGAACCGTGGTAGGGAGAGCATTGTAGGAGACAACTTTGAGACTGGACTCAGAGACCACCTCTTTACGTATGTAGCTCTGAGATGCCCCATAACCTTTCTAAGCCTCAGTTTCCTTCTCTGTAAAATGAGAATAATACCTACCATGCAAATTTTTGTGGGGACCAAAGATGATACCAGTTAGAAAAGCATCCAGCGCCATGCCTGAGGCTTGGTGAGCACTCAGTAATGGTCCCCAGGGCTCATTTTGACATCTCTAATTTGAAGTTGCTGAGGCTGAGTGTGGTTGCTTCATGACATCAGACTGCAGAAGCAGTTCTGAGAACTCTCTTCCTGCTTAATGAATGGAGACAGATTCTAACAGCTGGGGCTAGACAAAGGAACATGTGTCAGGCTCCGGAAGCCAGTTTCCCAAAGTGCCCAGGGAGCAAGGAGGAATCTGGGGGATGGGCAGGGCTGAGAGGGCCATACATCGGCCAATGCTGCCTGCTTCCATTTCCCAGAATACCCAAGGTCCATCCGTTCTGCCTGATTCTGTCCTCTTCCAGAGTAGTTAAAGCCAAAGCAGAAGAATGGACAAGGCTTCCTTTTCCAAGGAGAAAAAAAGAGACTCCCAGCTCCATGAATAGCTGTCTTCATATGACTGTCCATCACTTGAAGGGATGACGGTCCTCCTTCAGTCATTCCATCTAAGACTTCATGGATAGCTGTCTTCATATGACTATCCATCACTTGAAGGGACGACGGTCCTCCTTCAGTCATTCCATCTAAGGCTTCATGGATAGCTGTCTTCATATGACTGTCCATCACTTGAAGGGACAACGGTCCTCCTTCAGTCATTCCATCTAAGACTTCATGAATAGCTGTCTTCATATGACTGTCCATCACTTGAAGGGACGACGGTCCTCCTTCAGTCATTCCATCTAAGACTTCATGAATAGCTGTCTTCATATGACTGTCCATCACTTGAAGGGACGACGGTCCTCCTTCAGTTATTCCATCTAAGACATTTGAAAGTCTAGATGCAACAATCACACTTAGCAATAAAACAGGGATGTTCAAGGTATCAATATGAAAAGGAACTGTTGCCCATGCTATCCAAAATATGATTAAAAATGTCTAACATGTCCACACCTCTTTAATAGAGAAAAATCAGGAAATCAAACAATAACCTCAAACAATACCAATACCAAACTGCACAATACCAGAATATCCTCCCTGGTATTAAAGGTAGATAAGAGTTTCCTTCAGTTGCTAGCTGTGTGATTGGGAAGAAAATTATTAACATCTCTGGCTGTGATTCATGTATCTCTGAAATGAGATCTTGTGAGGATTAAAATGCA
This sequence comes from Tupaia belangeri chinensis, assembly GCF_000334495.1. Lineage (NCBI taxonomy): Eukaryota > Metazoa > Chordata > Mammalia > Scandentia > Tupaiidae > Tupaia > Tupaia belangeri. The sequence goes on from NW_006159501.1 coordinate 2,730,474, forward strand.
ATTAAAAACATAAAATGACCAACACTCTGCTTGATACAGCATTCTTCTAATGTTTTTCTAGTGACAATTCATCTTCACCACCACCACTACCGATCAACATCTGTTGTGTTTATGAAATCAGGGTTTATAATTCTGTTACATGAAATCTAACCAAGCAAGAGACCTATAGAGATAGCAAGAGAGACAATAATAAATGCTAGCCATGGTGTCCACTCCACATGATAACCCCAATGGACTCTTGGTCTAATGAATTTCTGAAGGACAAAATGCATCTTAGAAACATATTTTTGTGGAATCAAAGTAAGAAGTCCAGTTTGTCCACCAGGACCACCAGTAGAATATAAGTAAGTCTGTTGCTGGTTTTGTTTTCCTGTCCAGACACAGCATAGGCAAGACTGATGACATCCTTTGGCCACAACTCCTGCAAAATGAAAATGTGTGGTTCCTTGTTCAAATAGGAAGACTTTCAAAAAAGCATTAAACAAAACAAAGCATTAAACAAAAGGGGAAACTCATTTTGGGCACAAAGCTTTTGTGAGCTTAGGGTCCTATAGACTTCCTTGGTTTATCCTGATGAAGCATGCCCTGAGTATGTAGGATTTGGAGAAGGTGACAGTGGTATAGGGAAAAAAAAAAAAAAAAGATCTGCTCAGAGAAATTTTATCTGAGCTACCCCATCCAGAGACTGGAGTCATCATTATCTTTGCTGATTTGCCCAACCTTATGTCCTTATACATTCAGAATCACCTATAACAGATTAGGTGCTTGTAGTAGTCCACTATTCCTCTATTATATTACCAACAGAAATACCCATGGCTGGGTAACCTAAAAAATAGAGGTTTATTTGATTCACAGTTCTGGCTAGAAAGTCCAAAGTCATTACAGAATAACAGAGGACAAAACTCTGAGCAGAACAGAATGTGATCTGTATCCATGTGGGCTCCTACCTGCACCATTTCCTCTTCTTGTAAACCCACCAGCACTCGGTCATAAAGGTCCTACCTTAAACCTAATCACTAATCTCTTCCCCAAAGCCCTACCTTTCAGCAACATAATGAGATCAAGTTTTCAAACGCTTAATCCCATTATAATGGCTCAACACATGATTTTGAGGGTGACATATTCAAACAGTAGTGCGTAATATACATTTGCAGAATGACTAAGAAAATGCAAAGTCCAGACCTGGGACAGTTTGCCCAGTGCAGAGTGCTAGATCTTCTTTGAAACACTGCTGCTGATATTTCTCCAGCAAGATAGTAAGTTGCAGGTGGAAGCACACTAGCTTGGGAAATGGGAAAACTTCAAACATGGCTTGCTCTGCAAGGTGCATCGTTTCAAGACAATCTCACACCAGTCCAAGTCTATGCATGTCTAATCAAATCAGAATTCCTCTAAACCATGGAAATCTAAAAAATAGTGACTTACAAAAAAACTAGAGACTAAAACCAAACACATGATTCATAAAATTCAAAGTCAGAAAATTGGACTTTATAAAAGTTAAAAACCTCTTCTCTAAAATTTAAACTATTGGGTCGTCCAAGAAGTCATGACACATTTTTGCATAGAAAAACATGAGAAAATACATCATGATTTTTTTCAAGGACCCAGTATTATAAGACTCAAAGACAAGTTGTAGACTGGGAGAAAATATTTTCATATTACATATCCAACAAAACATTTGTATCTAGAGTACATAAAGAACTCTCAAAACTCAACAGGAAAAAAATAAACAACTCAATTTAAAAATGGGCAAAAGAGAAGGCTGGCAGATGACATGGTTGTTAAAGCACCAAATTTCCACATGACCAACTATGGTTCAAGTCCCAGTTCTAGTGACTTAAAAATCATTCTGGATGCATGTGCATGCATGCCCAAAATTCCAGGAGGAGAATGGAAGAGAAGAAAGTGCATCATAACCATCCCTCGGGAGATGATTTTACACTTTCTGTCTCTCTCCAGCAAGCACACATGACCTGCGGCAAAAACCTAAATTTAAAAAAATGTCAAAAGACCAAAACAGACATTCCACCATAGATAAATAGATGTTAAATAAGCACATGAAAAGATAATGCTCCCAGTTAGGCATTAGAAATAAGCAAATTAAGAATATGATGAGGTATATCATGTACATATTAGAATGAGTAACATACAAAACCCTGACATTACCAAAATCTGACACATATGCACAGCAAAGAACTCTCTCCTACATTGCTAGAAAGAGTATAAAATGATACAGACTCTCCAGAAAACAGTTTGACAGTTTCTTAATGAAGTTAAACACTCTTTACCATATGAATCAACAATTTTTTACGCCTAGACATTTGACCTAACAAATACTTAAATTAAGGCAAAAATCTTTCTATGAGTGTTTTTACTAACTCTATTATAAGTGCCCCAAATTGGAACCAATTCAAACGTCCTCCGACATTTGAATAGAAAAGGATTGTATAGTCAAACAATGGAATATTACTCAGAAATGAAAGGAATGAGCTATTGATTTGGACAGCAATATTTCAAGTACATTTTGCTTAGTGAAAGTAACCACTCTCCAAAAGTTATATGCTGTGTTATTTCATCTTTCTGACATTCTCAGAAACAAACCTATACTGATCAAGAATGAATCAGTAGCCCTGTAGGTTAAGAGAAGGTATGACTATAAAGTATAAACAAAGGAGTTTTGCGGGGCAAAAATATCCAGGATCCTAATTGTGCTTGCAATTGCACAAATCTATGCGTGTTAAAATTCTTAGAACTGTATAT
>NW_006159501.1:2734827-2749737 GCF_000334495.1 Tupaia belangeri chinensis
TGCACACCCAAAATCCTGAAAGGAGGAAGAAGAGACAGAGGAGAAGTGACTACAGTGTGACCATCCCCCACGTGAGTGCTTTCTCCCCTCTCTTCTTGTGTCTCTCTTTGTGGCGTGCCTATCCTAGCAAAAAAAGAGAAGAAAAGAAGTAGAAGAAAGTTTACTTCCCCCCTGTATAAAAGAAGTCCAGATATAAGCAGTCGCAGCTGGCATTGAAGTGTCACAGTTATCAGACAGGTAACTCTTTTCCATATTCCACCTTCACTATCTCTAGGAGATGGCCTTGAGAGGGCAAAGGACATTTTGCTTCCTCTGAGTTTCCTGACAATAAGCAGATTAATAAGAAAGAAGCTATCCAATTTTATTCCATAATAATTTTTTATGAAGTGATACCTTGTGACAATTAGTTTGAAGATCTTAATTGGTTTTATTTGCCATTCTAGAATCAAACAACCGTTTCATAAAATTGAGTACTTATTCCAAGAAGTTGAACAGAAGAGGTTGGTTTATGGACAGAGAAGGTATGAAGAAAACATAACCAAAGTGCAAAAAGCAGATTGGTCATTTTTTTAAGGTTTACACATGCTTTTGTTCCTTGAGTGAGAGATACAGAGAGAGAGCATTCCCAACAAGGTCTTCACACTGCAATCCATCCTTGGCTTCAGCCAACCAAGGATCATGGGCACATCTGTGCCCAGCCTGTCCAGGGAGGTCTCCAGACACTAACCTGGAACCTTCTCATGTGGTCTACCGTGCAGAGCGTTGAACTGTGACACTGTCATCCCCAGATCAATCATTTTAAAATTACTTTCTTTGTAAAGGGAGAACAGGAAGACAAAATAAAAGAAAAATAACTGAGTAGTTAGCATTAGATTACTTCTTTTTGTTTTTTGAAGAATTATGTAATTTTACTTTTATTATTATTTTTTTTAATTTGCTTTAGGGCACATGTGTTCACCAGAGAGAGACAGAGAGAGAAGGAAAGTAAGGAAGTAAGCCTCCAGGTCCAGAATTTGAACCACAGTCAGCCATGTGGGAGTCCAGGGCCTTAACCACCACACCACCTGCTGGCGCCATAAGATTACTTCTTTTGCTCACCAGAAAAACAGAGGCAACATAATTAACATGCCAATGGAAACTGGTCTGTTTGGGAAAGTGGACAGTCACCCCTCCTGATTTCTGTGAGTCATAGCAACGTTGTTTCGGCTTGGCGACAGAGACATAAGCAGTTCCATTTTGATTTTCAGTCTGGTCTTTTGGGGATCTAGTACAGGAACTTAGTCCAAAACAATGACCTCTTATAATTTTTTTAATTTTTATTTATAATTTTTTTTTTAATTTCCTATAGGACACATGCATTCACTAGAGAGAGACAGAGACAGAGGGAAAGTAGGAAAGCAAGCTGCCAGGGACTCAACTGCAGTCAGCCATGTGGGAGTCCAGCGCCTTAACCATCATGCCATCTGCTGATCTGAGACATCTTATCATTTCTAACAACCCACATATAGAGGAAGCTATCCTATGCGTGTTAAAATTCTTAGAACTGTATATGCCAACTTTGGTTTGATCTGACACTTTGGTTTGATGAAACAGGGACTGCCACGTAGAAATGTGATTAGCCAAAAAGAGCAGAAACTAGTGGAAATAGACCAAGTGGAGAAACCTAGCAAGGACTGTTTCCATTCTTCTCTGCCTTTTGTGCAGCGTTTCTCTCTCCTGGGTATGGGGCTGAGCCCCTCTGGAATGAGAGTCTTATATTCTAATACAAAGTCAGAGAATTTGTCTATGGCCAGCTCTTAAACAGAAAGGAGGGAGAAAATTAGAGTAAGATTTATAGGTTTTATGGCTGACTTCTGGTTTCTATGATCTGCCTTGGGGAAGAGGGATTTGCTTTAGAGGAGAATAAAAAGGTAGAGTCAAGAAGGCAGGAAAAGGTCAGAGAGAAACTACTTCTGAGTACTTCACGTGGGTATCATTTTCTGAGCCCCAGTAGTTCTCCTCCTTATCCAAGATGACTGCTGGAGCACCAGTCATCATAACCAACTTCTAAACGTCATGATAGAGGAAGGAGAAAGATAATAAACGAGCCACCTTATTTTTAAGAATTACGCCCTGTGATTGTTTTCTTGGCCCATACAAGGCTACAGAGAGGCTGATGAGGTAATAAATAATCTGAGTGGAGTTCTCATTGATAAAACAATGGGATATGAGATTGGTCCCATAGCACAGTGGTTAAGGACAATGCATCAGGAGCTGGATCCCACATGGCTAATTGGAGATGCAAATTCTGGCCCCAGTGACTTGAAAAACATGCTGGGCACGTGCACACCTGTGCCCAAAATTCTGACGGGAAGGAAAAACGGAGAAGGATTGCAGCATAACCATTTCCCATTGCTGGGGCTTTCTCTGTCTCTCTCTTGAATACACACAACTTCTAGCAATCAAAGAAAAAGAAAAGGAAAGAAGATAATGGATGTTGAAAAGCAAATTTCCTTTCCTGCCAGAGTCCCAGTTCCTTCCACCAGTTCGAGCTAGTCTCCTAAGCTTCTGACTCATCTATTCAATAGCCCACTTGACATCTTCCCTTGGATAGTGAAGAGTCATCTCAAATTAAACATGTGCCTAAACCAAAATTCTTTACTGCCTCCTCCTCTGTCACCATGCTTGTTCTGCCCCCAATTTCTCTCAATCAAAACACCATGGTCCCAACTATTCAAATCAAAAGACTTCCCGGGGACTGGTGGGCCTGGAACAATCTGAGCCTCTTCCAGAAGCTAATGAATATCCCATTACAATTTGGCACAGACCCAACCTTCCCTGCTTATAAGCAAATCAGCAAAGCCGAAAACACTGGGCACTGACAAAATGCTCAGCCCTAGGTAAGAACCTAAGAGGAAACTAGCAGTAGAGGAGACTCTGGACCTGCCTAGGAGCTCAAGAGTGTAGACGGTGAACACACCCACTCAGAGAAGCAGCAAGTCAGGTGTGTAGACCCCACTCCAAAGGGCTCTGCAGCTTCAACATAGTAATCCAAGAGTGTCCGTCAAAGTAAGCAAGATTACTTAAGATATTTTGTGAATCAATAAAATGTGAGAAAAAATAAAAAAGGAATGGAAAGCAACTGCAGGTACCAGAGACAGTGTGGGAGGGGGGTGGGAAATGGCAGAGGGTGAGAAATAAGGGGAGGAAAATTATGTATATATATATATATGTGTGTGTGTGTGTGTGTGTGTGTGTGTGTGTATATATATATATATATATGCAACGAGAAATGGAAAATTATTTGTTGATGATAACATGTATGATTAAGCCACTATACAGTGTATTCTGAATGGGAAATCACATTTCGTATGCTGTGATGATGTTCAGTGAAAGAATGTAAAATAAATAAATAAATTTTTTAAAAATAAAATAAATAAAATTAAAAAAATAAGCAAGATAACATCATGTCCAAAGCACAATTCAGAAAGCATCTGACAATTTCACTAGTTTTGAGTTCAATCTTTTCTTAAAAAAAAAAGTTTAAGTTTATTCATTTATTTTATTGCCAGAGGGCATGTATGTTCACCAGAGAGAAAGAGATAGAGAGAGAAAGAGATAGAGAGAGAAAAAGCCCCTCCCATTGGGATGTGATCATGCTTCAATCCTTTTTCCTCCATTCTTCATCATGTCAGGATTTTAGGTATGCACACATGTGCTCAGTATGTTTTTCAAGCCTTTGGCACAGGAATTTGAAACACATAGGCCATGTAGGATTTGGCTCTCTATGCTCTGGACTTAACAGCTATACTATAGGGCCAGCCCATGAGCTCTTCAACCTTTATACCACATTTATAAGAGCTGTAAAGGGGCTCAGGAGGTGGCATGGTGGTTAAGACACTGGACTCCCACATGGTCAACCAAGGTTCGCAGCTTGAAAATCATGCCAGGCACGTGTGTGCATGCCCAAAAAAATCCCAGGAGGATTGTATTGTGGCTATCCCCCTGGGGCTGTCTCTCTCTCTCTCTCACTCTCTGTCTCTTGAAAGCATGCACCCTATGGCAAAAACCTTTAAAAAAAAATCTATAAAGAAACTAATAAATTATTCACCCAGGCAAAATGGATCACATCATCATGACGCTTACTGAACTTCCATTATGAACTAAGCTTTGTGATAGGTCCTCTGTAGGGTGGAGGTGGAACAGCTGGTGGTGCGGTGGTTGAGGTGGCTGGATTCCACAGAGCCAACTGCGCAGTTCGAGTCCTGAATCCAACAGCTCAAAAACATACTCGGTGCATGTGCATGTGGGCCCAAAATCCCAAGAGGAGAATGGAGGAGGGAGTGTGTAGTAATAACCATTCGATCTCAGGGTGCTTTTTCACTTTCTCTCTCTGTCTCTGTCTCTGTCTCTGTGTGTCTCTCTGGCAAGCACACATATCCTATAGCAAAATTTTTTAACAAGGAGATGGATGAGAAGGAAGAAGAGAACAGGAGTTGGGGGAATGAAAATTCAGTAAAACTAGGTCCCAGCCTTCAGAGATCTTTCACTCTCAATGTGGAGGCAATAAGGGAAAGGCAAAAACAAAGACAAAAAAAAAAATCTCAATACTGGGAGAAATACCCCTGAGTTTCCTTGATGAATTAGTGTTGCTAATTAATAATACTAATGATCATGGTGTTTAGGGAAACTTCTAGAAGATAATGAGATCTGACCCAAGCAAGTTTCCACTGCCTAGAAAAGGAAAGCAGAACTGGAATCAAGGGAAAAAAGAAACAAAATCTTGTCAGGCAAATTCAGCAAATTCAGATAAGAGTGTCAGGGTGGTCAGGGCAATAGAAGTGTTAGAGCAGACTTTGGGTGTTGTATTTTTTTCCAGTCTCAGTCAAGGTCACAAACTCACCACTTCCTACAGGCTCATCTGATCCTCAGAACTTGTTGTCTGATATCCTGGTACTGAATGCCTCTGGATATTTAGTTAACTAAACACCAGCCCCTTACTGCTATAGACCACTTCACACCTACATGTTGACTGCCTAGCCTGAGGGCATTTGAGTTTGTAAGGTTGGTAGGCAATTTCATGGTACTTCCCGCAAATTGGGAAATGGCTTGCATGTAGACAAATTTCTAGAGCAACCATCCAACTGCCCATGAAGGAAAAAAGAAACCTTTAGTGGGGTCTGGTACTTACCTAGTAAGGTCTATCTTGAACATGCCCCCAGTGAGACACCCTGAAGATAATTCGCTTCAAGGTACATCCTCTGAGCTCTGTTGAGAGGCGAACTATTAATTACAGACTTTATTCTGAAAAGGTGGCATGAAAATGATGTAGTCCCAGTTGTTTCTGCTCCAGAAGTTAAATTCTTACAACTCAGGCACAAAATGAGTGAAAGGACCTTCAAATGACCCCTGCTTCAGTCACCACTGCATTAGAAACACAGAGTTTAGCTCAGCTCCCAAGGAAGTGAGAAATAATTATAAAATACCACCACGTCTAGAGATGGTTTCGTAAGCAGCAAGAGATGCCCATATCCCAGGCCTCCTGACTCCCAGTGGTGCCCTTCCTATGTCATCTCCATATCCACAGGCACACACACAAGTGGGTCTTGGCCACCTAGCACCAACCTGACTGCTCTGAGAACCCAGGAAACAAGGATATCCAGGGTGAAGGAAGAAGCAGGAAACTGTCTACAGGATGGGCAGAAGATCCAGAATGGACCAGTGAGGTCGTTAGAAAGTTCCTTTGGAAAAACATTTGGACACATGTGACAGCTTCTTCTGGGAAAACATGGAAATAAACGAAGAATGTGGCATTGTGGAGTGCTAGGATGTTTGACATCTCTTCCGTCAGACCAAGAGATCCAGTCACCAGTTAGACTTCTTAAGTTTGGCAATATTAAGGACTTAAATTGAACCAGTCCCCTTGCTCAAAAACTATCAGTGTCTTCCTATTCTCTGTAGGAAGAGTTCCTAACTCTCTGGCCTGCATGTTAAGATCCTTCCCATAGGGCCCTAATAAACTTTACTCATCTCACCTCCAGTGGCCCTGTCTCCTTTGCTTTATCTAGACATAGTTAGAGAAATATTTCCATGCCTGTGGTTAGAACATTTGCTTCCCTTCTCTCTTCTCTCCATTTCAAACTTACATCATAGTGAAGCTTGGACCTATCTCCCACAGAAGGTCTTTCTTGGCTAAACTACACCCAGTCACTGCACTCTGCACTGTACTGGTACCTGCTTTCCATCCATGCATTGCTGAATCAGAGAAGGTCCCTGCCCATAAAAATTATAGTGTAGCAGGGAGAGTGGAAGAGAACATGAATATGCAGTGTGATTGGGTGTAGGAACCACAGAATGCTCTGTGAACAGAAAAGACAGACAACTGCCTTATCTGAATGTCAGGTAGGATGGTATGTCAGAGAGCCATCTGACATATCTTGGAGAAGGAGGCATTTGTCAGACAAGTCAAGGAAAAATATACCTCACAGAGGGCTCAGAATATGTGAGACACACAAATATGTTCAGGGTTTAGCCTCTTTCCTTGTTCTACAAAAGATAGAGGGAGAAGGGGAAGAATCACAGATATGGTTTATTACCTGTTGATGGCATGTATAGTATTCCCAACTGGACTAGTATGAGGTGTATATCTTGCTGGGTAAAGTTTCTTTACAATCTAAATGATGTCTAGCTATTGAATATATAAATGATAATAAAATTTTTTTAAAAAAAAGGAGAAGAATCAGCTTTCTGTGCCAAAATAAATAAACAAATAAAAACAAGCCCTAAAGGAATCTCATGGAAATATTTTTCTCAAAAAAAAAATTTACACTTCAGGAACTACAAGTTCTGAAATACAGGGAAATTGTCCAACAGTTCTACTTTTCTCTTTTGTGGTACACAAACCAGAGTGTAGGATTTACTCCGTGGGGTCCACTGTGAGGTTCTTAAGGACAAGATCTCTGTATTTCCTAGAGGACTTGGGCAGTGCCTGGAACAGAAGAGAAATCAAGAATTACTTCTGAGTGGATGGTTGGGTAGGTGGATGGATGAAAGGATGTATGAAAAGTTGAATGGATGGATAGATGGATGGATTAATTCAATAGCTAACTCATTAATTCACTGATGGAGAATTTCCCAAACATCCAGTACTCAAAAGCTTTCAGAGTTCATGGTTTCTAAGCCCTTATAGCATGAACCACACTGGAAAGATCGAGGGAGGTAGCATCTCTATTTTGGAATAAAATTTTCCTAAAAAGGACTGTCTGCAGTATGAGAAATTCCTCCCTATAGAGGAAGCTGTTTCCTTTTTTGCTGTGTATTTTATGGCAGAAATAAACAGATGACTCTCAGATATACCATTCAATTCTATTTTTTTAAGTGTGCTTGTACACATCACACCACAGAATCTGACATCTGTTTGCATTTTGTCTCTCTGTGCAATACCACATCATGGAGAAAAGGATAGCTCTATCTTTTTGCTTTCCCTGAGACATCTATGAAATTATAGCTTCTGTGTATGAAGTCGATGTGATGGAGACCACTGACACGACAGAGAAGGGGCAAGAACATGGGACGAGCATAAAAGCCCAACTCCTTAGTGTAACCCATAGACCCTTCTTCCCTGTCTTTGTCTGCTTGTCCCCCACCCCTCCCAGGTTTCCCTTCCTATCCTGTCATATTCCACCCTGCAGGCCCGAAGCTTCCACACCACCTTGTACCTCTCCGCTCCTATTTCGCCCTTTACCTATGGTGCTGACCCCACAACTCTCCACACTTAGCCCCTGACATGCCTCCCACTACATCCAGAAGTGGAAACTTACACTCAGTCCGTTCAATGGAGCCTCACTGATGACTCGCTATGTGTATTATTAGCCTCCTAGTTCTGTCATGACAGATTGCCACAGTCTCAATGCCTTAAACAACAGAAACATATTCTCTCATGGTTCAGGAGACCAGAAGTTTAAAATCAAGGCATCGGGGGTTCATACCTGCTGGATACTCTGACGGAGGATCTATCCCTTGCATCTCTCCCAGCTCCTGGTGGTGGCCAACAATTGTTGGCTTGTGGCTGTGCTACTCCAATCTCTGCCTCCATCTTTGTATTCTTTGTATTACAAAGACACCAGTCACGGATATAGGGTCCACCCTGATCCAGGATGACCTCATGTTAACGTATTACACCTGTGAAAATCCCGTTTACTTTTTTTTTTAAATTTCCCAGCAAATATGTGTACTCACCAGAGATGTAGAAAGAGAAGAAGAGGGGAAAGGCACCTCCCCTAATGTGATGTGATCATACCAAAATCTTTTCTCTTCCATTTCTCTATCCTGTCAGAATTTAGGGCATACACACACACACACACACACACACACACACACACATACACACACTGCTTCTCTAGCCAAGAGACTGAGGTTCGAACCACACATTTGGCCATGGGGAATCCAGTTCACTTATCCACTAGACCATAGAACCAGCCCAGATCCTACATTCTGAGATTCTGGATGGTCCTGTCAGTCCAGTGCACTGTCATGGACTTCTTCCTGTGCCCTAGAAATAAGTTCAATGTCTTTCTTCATTCCCAGAGTGTGCTGTGAAGGGTGTACCCCATGTGCAGCCCTTAGGTGAAGCTCACCACCGCTGTTTGCATTCATTTGGTATTAATTTGTCCCCCAAGTAGTCAGGGAACAAACCTCGCTTCTTCGATTTCTCCAAGTCCTTGTGCAGGGCCTAACACTCAACAGGTTTGCTAAATAAATCATCTGCTGAAGAGTACAGGAGAGCCTCTTACAAGGCCTTGAGCTGCAAGGCCCAGCCTTCTGTTCCACACAGAATCCCCGCTTGGTCCAATTGCGTCTGCCTGCCAGGAAAGCTGCTGTAGCCCAGGGGGTCTCCATGTAAGCAGCAGTCCTGGATCTGAAAGCAGGGGTTGCTCAATGTCACACATGCTCATTTGGAGATCTGACATTCTAGGCGGCATGCCAGATGTGACAACAGCACCACAGACTCACATCACTGGCCACTGGCCCCTTCTATCTCAGGCCTCCTCTTCCAGTGAGGGTGGCAGAGAGCATTGGTACCACAGGGATGCTGAGGTCTTTCCAGAAAGTAAGCCAGCCCTAACTTAGTAAGAGAGTTGCAGTGTCAGATTCTAATTCGCGGAGCATTTTAAATCTCCCAGTCACTGGTTATCGCTAAGAAAGTGCCAGAAAGAAGATAACACAGCAGTTTTGCCCAAACCAGTTGATTGTCTCGGATGCATGCCACTCTTGCTGGCTACATGCACGTGACCCTCCGGACATCTTTGGAGGGAATGCAGGTCTCCTTTTCAGCATAGGACATGGACTTTATTTTAAACAGGAATGTGTTGCTCTTCAAACAAATATTACTCAATACAAAAAGTGTGTGTGGCTTCTAGGGAGCAGTAACAGCTGAGAAACCCATACTGGTTCTGGACGAAATTCAATACGGGCCAACCTAATGGCCATGACGGGGAATTTGGAATGAATCTGAAATGCCTTTGCATTATTGGACAAACAGCTCTCCCTCCTTCTCAAGCGGGCTGGGGCGGTCCCGGAGAAAGCCCTTTGATAAGAAGAAGCAGGCTCCTGGGAGGCGAGCCACCCACCACTTTCTTAGGCGCTATTGTCCGTAGCTGGGGGATTGTGATGTGGGCCTCCAGTCTCACAATGCTGCACCTCCTGCAATGGGCCATTCATCCGCCTCAAGGTTCCCTGATGGGAGGGAGCCCATTGACCCCGGGATAATAGATGAAAGTGTTTTCTCACTTGCCTTCGCCTCCTGACCCCTTGCCACCATTTTTCATGCACTGTCTCCTCTCCAGCCAGACAGAGGAATTCTTCCTCTGATGATGAAGGCCGGATGACCCTCTCCTGCGTCCCATAAGCTGGTTGCTCTAGAAGGATTGCCCAAAGGGGTCCCTGCATAATACACGCAAACCAGGCCAGGGTCATTTCCTTCCCACCCCCATTCCTGTGTGCATGCACACACACACACACCATGCACAGGGGTGTTGCTAATATGCCGAAGATTCAAACTAGTAAATTTGCTCATTTTCCAGTGTATTTGACTTCTTGCTGAATCCAGCTCCAGTAAGAAGAGTTCCAAATGCAGTGCCCAAAGTCTTCCCCATCCCTACTCTCTTCTCAAAAAGGCTGGGTCACCAAGGACTGGGAGCAGCAGAGAAAGCTGCAGAGCAGTCCAGGGGTGTTACCATTGGAAGGATCTCAGTCCCTCCAGCACAGTCCAAGGACTCAGCTGAGGACCACCTAGGAGAAGGGATTGACCACAGGCACCAGCCAGTTAGCAACACGCCTGCAGCTGCACTCAGCTCTCTGGGCCCCGTGCCAGGGCTCTGTCCACTGCAGACACCACTTGAGAAGGTATAGCCTCGTTAATGTAACAGGCAGACAACCATCAGGCCTTGAAGTGGCAGTAGGGTAGCTAAAATCCCTAAAATGCCACATCCTTTTTTTTGTGTGGGTGGCCCCCAAATGTAAGTGATGACACCCAGAAAGAAGCAAATTGACAGGAACCCAGATGAAGAAAGAGAAAGTCCAGCTGGCTTGGATCTGTGGCAGCCCTGGTCCATCAGCCAGTTCTGTCAGGATGTAACCTTCCATGCTGCCTCTTACTGTTCCCTCAGTTTGCTCATTGCACCTGGGCTGTGGCCATGGGGACAGCAGAAGAGAGGGTCAGAGACCTGACACTGAGTCTTTGAGGGAGGGAGGAGCTCAAAGACTTGTGACATAGCAGACCGTGTATGGGGACCTGGTCTCCACAGCCAGGGCTCATCTGGGCCATTCCCATGTCATCTTCTGGAGAGAAAAACTGAGGCAGAGCAAGAAACCTGAAGCCCAGTGGGGATGACTGATGAGCCTAGAGTACCGGGCCCTCACTTGGAGGGGACACTTTCATGGCCCTTGATTTGTAGGAGGGGGACCTTCAAAAATTTCACGGAAAGTGTGTACTATGAAAAAATTGCACAAGTACCATTTTTGGTACCAAAATAAACTCAAACTTTATTTTTTCTATGAGCTGCTTAAAGTCCCCTCATACAACCCTCCTGCTACTCCTGCTATTGTGGCTGTGTGGATACAAATCGGGATGCTATGAAGCTGTCTTCCAACCACAATGTAAAGCCAAAAGAATCACAGAGAAGTAACCTCAGAGTTGCAAGCTGGCCAACCCTGGAGGTTAGGCCCCATCTCTGTAGCGTGCTGTCTCACAATCGGGCCCTCGAGTTACACAGAGTTACACAGAGAGAGCTTTACTGCCTCTCCAAGGAAAGGTTTTCCCCTCTTCCTGTCCACAGATGCCATTGCCTTCATGTGCAGCCTGTTCACGAGTTCTGAGAGTTTCCCTAGAATGCTCGCTCATTCATCTCTCATTTTAGAAACTGGGTCTTTCCTTACCTGGGCTTTTAGATCAGGTGGTCACAGTCTGTGCTCTCTGCTGATGGTCATTTGGGGACAGTGATGAGTTTGCTGGTGCTGAGGAAGGAGGCCTGGCCCACGTGGAATGGTCGCTGAAATCAGATCCTGGAGGGGGCTTTGGCCAATGGGCAATAGGGGGTTGTCAGAGGCTGAGTCAAAAGAGAAGGGTCCCTCCAGCCCATAGAACAGCTTCTGTGTGTGACTAAGACTGTGTGATGGTGGGAAGGAAACTGGGCTGAGTGGGGTCAGAATGAGAGATCCTGACATGGCATAATATTGCATCCATTCCCCTGAATTCTACAGGAACCCAGTAATCTTAGTAACCACTCTACCCAACAAACTAAAGAACACCTTAGTCAAAGTGGTTTCTAAAACTATCTACCAGAAGCTAAAAATATGCGAGTCAGAACTCTGCAGGTGGATGAAAACTATGCCTGCCAGATGGTTGACAAACTCTCTCACCATAGCCCGGATAGTGATACAGGCATGTAAGAACATTCAGCCTCAAGACCTATGAGCAGATAAAGAGAGCCAGTGACTCGGTTCACTCAGGCCACTCTAACAGAATAGACTGTGACTTCCTCCAAGTTCTGAAGGCTGGGAAGTTCAAGATCAAGATGCTAACGCATGTGGTTCCTGGCCAGGGTACATTACTGTCCAGTTTGCAAAGGAATGTCTTCTTTCTGTCCTCACTCTTTGAAGAGAGAAAGATACCTTATGTCTCTCTGTTTTTATAAGGACAGTGATCTGATCTTGGGAGCTCTACCCTCATGACCTGATCTAACCCTAATTTAATTTCTTCCAAAGGCCCCACTCCTAATGCCACCACACTGAGGATGTGACATGACAATCAAAAATGTCTCCTGACATTGCCTAATGTTCCCTCAGAGGCAAACTCAACCTGGATTAAGAACCACTGGATTAGCAGAAATTCAGGGAACACAGTGGAACTACCATCCTTCTAGACTCCATCTGAAGGCAGCCTTTTCCTGGACAGCTTCTCCTGACTCCGAGTAGTTCCTTCCTCCCCTCTCCTCATCCCTAATTTAGGATTTATCCTATTATATTCTTTAATACCATAGTTTTTGTTTGTTTGGTTGGTTGGGGGTTCTTTTTTTAGTGTGTGTGTGTGTGTGTGTGTGTGTGTGTGTGTGAGTGTGTGTGTGTGTGTGTTTCCCAATCTGCTATAACTAAGCTGTAGGGCTCTTTGAGATCAGAATTGTGAATTATTTCTCAGCACCTGGCCCGGAAGGGAGGTACGGGCGAGTAGATTAATCCCATATCACAGGACCCTCCATAGCCTGGACACGGGATATGTTCCTTTTATGTCTCCAAGAGTCTCCCAGAGGCCCTACCCACCAGCCCACCCAGAAGGCCTACCATTCAGCTAATACACCTTGGCCTTCCTGGTCTAAACCAGGCTAATACCATCCTTCTCTTGAAATTTCCTTAACACCTACCTCACCTCCATCCACCTTCTGAAATCTTAGCCTCTCCAGGGCTTATCGCAAATGCTTCTTCCCCTAGGAAGACTTTTCCAAGCCCTCTAATTAAAAATAATCAACCACCCACGCCTTCCCCATCACCCTCACCCCTGCTCCCAAAGTGCTTTTTAATTCTGTTATAACCATTTCCGGATACATCCTGTGTCCCTTACTAGACAGCGAACTCCCCAAAGGCAGGAACTGTCATTATTTATTTCTGTATCTTCCACAGAGCCTAGCAGAGGCCTGGCATACAACAAACATCACTCAAATTTAATTCTACTCTAAGGAGGACAGGCCAGGAGGAGATGGGAAACTGTGGCGAACTGACCCTTTCCTCAGCGCCTTTAAAAGAAAGCTCATCATTATTTGAAGACGCTGTTAATAATATCATTTGCAAAGGGAAACTGCCCTACAGAATTCTTGTTTCTGCTGGAAAGTCTATTTTTCCATTTAAAACTGATTTGAACCCTCAATGAAGGATTTAGGCAGGTCAGCAGGAGCCCTCTGAGGTCTCTTAGACCAACCCCACAGCCACACAGAACTAACCCTGTCCAGGAGGACAGAAGTCTTTAGTTCTTAAAGAACTCTAAGAACCTTGTGGCCCCCTCTGCAGCAAGCTTGTTCAGCCTTCTGGAACTTAATATGGTAGTGTTTGCTGGCAACTGCTCCCATAGTCTGTAATCATATTTAGAAATTGTCTTAGTAATTGGTATTATTTCAATAGTTTAAAGGGGAAAGCCTATGTGGCTGGACTACCTAACAATTAATGGTACTAACCTTTCCACTGAACTTTAGAAATTATAAACCATTTTGAGGGCCAGCAGGTGGCATAATGGTTAAAACAAAAGACTCTCACGTGGCCAACTTCAGTTTGAGTCCTGGATCCAGCAGCCTGAAACTCACACCATGCATGTGTGCATGCTTGCCCAAAATCCCAAAAGGAGACTAGCGGAGAAGGGAATACAACATGACCATTCCCCTCAAAGGTTGATTTCCCACTCTCCGTCTCTTGTCTCTGTCTCTTTGGTGAGCACATGCACCTTACAGCAAAAATCTCTAAAAAAAGAAAGAATAAAGAAATTATAAAGCATTCGCAGCCTAGTAATTTCACTGATTCCTCCTTACAGTCATATGAGAAAGGCCCTCCAAGGAGTGCCCTGTGTCACCTTGCTACTCCCTGGGACTCTGCTGCCTCCCCTTGAGGCCAGCTGCTCCAGCTGTCCTTTTGTGCTTTCTTTCTTTCTTTTTGGAAAGTTTTCAGCTATAGGGCACGTGCACTCACCAGAAGAACAGAGAGAGACAGAGAGACAGAAAGTGAGAAATCACCCCCCCGAGGGGAGATGGGCACGCCACAATTTTTTCTCCCAGGATCTTGGGCATGCACACACACACATGCCTAGCGTGAGTTTAAGCCACTGGGTCCAGGACTTGAACCATGGTCGAGGAATGAGGAGTCCTGCTCATGCCACAGCCATGATAGCTGCTACTAAGGAGGTAGATTCATGGCTTGGTGGGAAATCAGCTCAGAAAGGGACAAACCTTCTTCAGACAAGTGAGTTCCAGGACTCATGTTTCTGAAATTAAAACTCCAATGGTTTCCCACCACTCAGTCAACATGTATGCATGGTGCTCACTTCCCCAGCCCCACCCGTGAACCCTGACCTCTTTGGCTGTACTTGAACTGCCCACCATTTTCCATAGACACTGCCTTTGCACATCTGCACCTCTCCTTTCCCTCAAGACACTCTTCTCTGGAGAGCTGTCTTCCATTCCCACAACTAAGTTAGAGCATTCCCCTTCTGGGCTTGCAGACTGAGCGTATCACCTCATAGTAGCCCCATTATCCAAGATAATGGGTAATCCAAGACCCCCAGTAGACATCTGAAACCACAGTACCAAACACTGTGTACACTCTTTTGTTGATCTGATAACCACTATGGGCAAGTGGAGTGGACCATGGACAAAAGGATGATTCACATTCGAGATG
>NW_006159501.1:2749768-2814970 GCF_000334495.1 Tupaia belangeri chinensis
CAGAGTGGGAGAGCATCCTTCACTCAGAATAGCTCATAATTTAACACTTATGAATTGTTTATTAAGGAATTTTCCATTAAAAATTTTCTGACCACAGTTGATCACAGATAGATGAAACTGAGGACAACCAAACCGTGGATAAGGGGGACTCCTGTAGGCTGGCCCTGTAGGTGCCATGACCAGTGTCTCTGTGTCTCCTTGAAGAAGGCAACTGTGTGTGCCCACCCATTACCTCTCCTCTCAGGGAAGAAAGGGGGAAGTTATAATGGACAGTAGAGGATGTGAGCAACTGCAACGAAGAGGGGACTTTTGTTCTCTGCTGCATACAATTTCCAAAGCAGTAGTTATAGTTTTTATTGAATCATGATAAACCAGGGAAATGGCATCTGGGAAAGCCATGATGAAGTCCTTCTTATTTTCTGGATCTCAGAAATCGGAATATTGGTTGGTTCATCCCAAAGCCTCTTCCACTAAGCATTCTAGTACTCCAGAATTTCAAGAGAAGCCAAGAGTTTGACCTCCAAATGGATCAAAGTATTTTTTAGATCTATAGTATTGTACTCTCCCTACCTGTATCATGATTATGCAGTCCACCCTCTGCCATTTGATTTTTAGGCCCCCCTGCTGAATAACATACCCCCCTCCACCCCAGGTAACATGGGGCTTGGTCACATGACTCTTCACAAATGGAATGTGAGCTGTAGTGATTTCAACACATCCAGGAGAGGCTACAAGATTCATTGCCTGGTTTGACTATTTCTCTTTCATAAGAACAAGAGACAGAGGGACCAGCAGTTAGCATAATGGCAATGTTGCTGAACTCCCATGTAGTCGACCACAGTTCGAGTCCCGGACCTGGTGGCTTAAACTCATACCAGGCGTGTGTGCATGCATGCCCAAGATCCCAAGAGGAGAATGGAGGAGAAGGGATTGAGGGATGGCCATCCCCCATGGGGGATGATTTCTTGCTTTCTGTATCTCTGTCTCTCTGGCAAGCGCACGCCATGTAGCAGAAACCTCTTCAAAAAAAAAAAAAGAGAGAGAGAGAAGGAGTCATACTCTCAGTCTCAGAATGAGAAAGCACTGTTTCAAAGACTCAGCTGCCCTGTTGACCTGTAAAAAAAGAAATGTTTGTTTTCATATCCCACTGACATTTTGGTGGAATTTGTTCCTATAGTATAATCTAGCAAAAGCTGACCAATACAGGTTATATTTACACTACCTAAAGGAAATATAATTGGTGTGCAAATAGAATACAATCACATTGTGAATGTTTAAATTCGTGTTATGTTTAGGCTACAATAATGACTCATTGAATCCAATCATTTGATAGACTTTATGCCGTGATATGCTTAGGACTATGGGTACAGATATAAAAAGTCTACCCTACCTCTCTGGTGCGTTTCCCAGACTAAGAGTTACAGTTAACAATATGATAAATTTATTCCCTAAATATTTGACCATATAATATGTGCTTAACTTTTTTTTTTTTTTCAGTGCTGAAGAAGCAGCAGTGAACAAAGTGTCTGCCCTCCTGGAGCTTATGGGGGCAGCTCTTGCATTTGAAGAGGTCCATTTGGGAGGTCATGATCACTAAGTGCAGGGTAAAGTCTAAGCCAAAAACCATCCCCCCCCCACTTCTCTACAGGAAATAAATGAGAACATCTTAAAAGTTGAAGACATCTCTCCAGGCTGATTGCAGCTGCATACCCACTAAAGAGAGGTTTTCCCCTCTCTCTACAACCCCTGAGGTCATGGGACCTTCAGTTCTCTTAATGCCCTCCTTAGGTAGACTCATTAGAATTTATCAGCCCGTTTTACAGAATAAGAAATGGGCTCCGAGAGGAAAAGTGATAGGTTCAAGTTCAAATGGCCAGTTAGCAAAGAGCCACGCTGGTGCCCTGATTCTCAGCCCAGTGCCTTTTCTGCCTTGTCTTTTGATGGCTCTGATAGTTCCATGAGAATGTGGTATGTGTTTATGAGCAGTTTCATTGACATATAATGGATTTTAAAGAAACTTCTGGAGTAAATGTTTCTTTATTTCCTGTGCCTTTTACAATCCTCTCCAGCCACAATGTAAAGGCCAACTTCGGAATGAAGTCTACACCTCTAATCAAGCTAGAATTAGTTTATGTCCATTCCTATGCACAGAAATTACATCCCTTGGGACCAGTAGTAGTTGGTGTAACGGCTATGCTGCTGGACTCCCACGTAGTCGACCACGGTTCGAGTCCTGGACTCAGTGGCTTAAACTCATGCCAGTGCGTGTGCATGTGTGCCCAAGATCCCGAGAGGAGAATGGAGGAGAAGGGATTGTGGTGTGGCCATCCTTCTTGGGGGTTGATTTCTCACTTTCTGTCTCTCTGTCTCTCTCTGTCTCTCTGGTAAGTGCATATGCCCTATAGCAAAAACCTCTCCATAAAAAAAAGAGAGAGAAAGGAAAAAAGAAAAAAAGAGAGAAAGAAAGAAAGAAAAATAGAAATTGCATCCCAAGCTCAGAATAAGAGACTTCATATCTACCCAGAGGTGCTAGAATGAGTGCACGCTTCAAAGTAAGACAAACTTGGGCTAGACCTACAGCTTCATTATTAACAGCTATTAAAGACCATGAGCAAGTGCTTCCCCTCTGAGCCTCCATTCTCACCCTCTGTGCAACAGGGGTGACAGTACCTACCTTACACATGGTTATTTATTGGGTTGCAGAAAAGTCATGACGCATTTTTGCATAGACAAATACATCATGACTTTTCTTATGAACCAATAAATTACATGCGATTGTGTATGATCCGTAGCAGGTCCAACCTCAATGGAAAATTGAGCAGGCATCACAATGATTTACCTGTCACCATCAGTTGGGTATTTTGTGGGGAGTCATCTCGTCCTTTCCTAAAGAAAGTCCATGTCTTCAGTCTGTCCCCCGTTTTCCAAACCATCAGTTGTTAAAGATCCCTCTGCCTCTGTATTGGACATTTGAGGTCCCTGCGTGTCAAAGAGAGGCCATAGGCAACCCCTCCCTTCTCCAGCATTGCGAGTACACAGACATGCTTGGCGAGATGCTCTTCGCTGCAGGAAATGCTAGAAGTACCTGTGCTGTTTCAGCTCAGCGAATCAGAGACGAAAAGGCCTGCTCCCATGGGAGAGCAGGGGGTAGGTAAGAGGAGGAGGCTCGCACAACTCCTTCCACATACACATCTGTCCATTTACCGTCCAGCCTTCCCATCTCCACAGTGACGTCCACAGTCCTCCAAGCTAGGGATTCAGGGACACTCAGAATCCTGAGAGTTTAGCAGAGTCATCACACTGGATTTTCGAATCTCTACGACAGCCTCCCACTAAGCTGAAGGAATAATGGCAGACATTCTTGAAAGAAAGAAAGAAAGAAAGAAGAAAGAAAGAAAGAAAGAAAGAAAGAAAGAAAGAAAGAAAGAAAGAAAGAGAAAAAAATGTGTATTTATTTATTTCTTACATGAGACAGAGAGGAGAGGCAGGCAGCCCCCGTAGGCTCTTCACATTATTACCCGCACCAAGCCACATCCAGCGTGGATCATGGGTACCTATGCACCTGGCACACAGGGAGGCCTGGAGACACAACCCGAGGACTTTCCCATGTGGGTCTAGTTGCGTTACTCCTGTGCCATCACCTGGCCCCACTGGCAGATGTTCTCACACCATGTTGGATTGTTTTGTTCTCCTTATTCTAAAGTAGCTAATGCTTAAAGATGTCGTTTTAGTCTTGGGAGCATAACTTCATGGATTCAGAAACTAAATATCTTGATTTTCTACATTTGGGCTTGTCAATATTCCAGAAAAATCAAGTCAGACAAAGTCAGGACAAAGATAATCAATCATGGGTACCACTTATTAAGTATACGCAACAAGTTGGGCTGCACACAAAGTAGTTTATTTCACCAGTCTCACTGGAGCCTCACAACCTTATGAGGTGGTCAATGAATGTCCATTTCATAGGGGAGCTGAGGTTTAGAAAAAGCTAAGCCTCTCACCAAAGTCACATGAGCCATGAGGGGCAAGGTTGTGCATTTCTCTGAGAGAGTCTCTTTCGAGCTATCTCTGCTGTGTAATACTGATTGTGTGTATTGATACTTGGTTGGGGAATAAAATCATGTAGGAGCCTGGTAGGAAGGATTGAACTCTATCATCCTGCTGTGTGCTCAGCCCTGCACTGGAGTCATCATGGGTGGCTTCCCACTTGATCCTGTTTGATGGGAAGCAGAGGCAGATCTTAGGTCCCTGTGGTAGGCTTGCTGGTAGACCCCAGCCCCTGGTGTGCTCAAAGCTGTAGCAAGAGGTCCTGCAGAGGAGGGGTGGGCTGTGGCATGGCTCCTCCGATTTCCTTTCTGCCTCACTGAGTTTGCTCATCAGGGTCCTCCCATAAGGGATGGAAAGAAAGAAATCTGGTTTCTCTAAAATGATTGTCAAGGTGAGAATTCGATTCTAAAAAAAAAAAAAAAAAAAAAAAAAAAGTTAGCCTAGGTCCCTGTACCCCTCTGACATTTGAGCCTGGCTGATGGGGAGATGGCAGCCAGGAAGGAGAGGAGGCCACTCAGATATTCATTAAGCCTTTCATTGATTTGTTCTGTGAACTGTTGTGATGCTTGCCTGTCAGAAGAGCTGGACAAGCCCTAGGGCCTGGTGGTTTAGGGAGCTGGATCCCACATGACTGACCATGTGGTTCAAGTCACAGCCCAGCAGCTTGGGAAACATGCCAGGTGCTTGTGCATGCTTGTCCTAAATCCCAACAGGCTAGAGAAATGGAGAAAGGACTGTGGAGAGACATGCCCTATCAAGGGTGCTTTCTCCCCCTCTGTCTGTCTCTCTCTGGTGAGCACACATGTCTCTGGCAAAAAAAAAGAAGGCAAGAGGAACTAAGAGGAGGGCACAGAGAGACAACAGAACTGGACGCAGATGTCTCCAGTACCAAGCTTCCTTCATGGGGGCCGAGTCCCCACCCTGGTGACCAGAAAGCTCTCGTCCTAGAGCCTCCTTCTCTTATGTCCTCCCAGGGCCTCCCTCTCCCACCCACACCCACAAGAGCATGTTCTTCCCCCATCTAAACAAGCCCATTCCCCTCCAGGAAGGAATGAAAGAGCTTTTATTGAGAGTCTGCTCTGTTTGAGGCTTTATATACGTTCTGTATTCTGGTCATCATTTTCACAATGAACTAAAGCTCTTACCAGATGACAGTTTTAGGTGTGAAATGTTCTGTCTGCAACATGTGTGCCTCCAGAAAGCAGGTGCACATGCACTTGCTCACCCACAGCAAACTCTGGGGGACTGTCCCTTGCATGGGGTCACTGGGCTCTTCTAAGAGGCCACCTGTGGTAACAAAAGAGGCTAAGACAGGACAAGAGCCACACAGTGTGCTCATGGGTGTGTACATAGGCGAAGGTGAGGAGAGCTATCCTCTCCCTCTGAAGTGCCGTGGGGGGTCAGCTGGATCGACCCGACCCACCCTAACCACCGGACAGGAGGCTCGCTGGCTCCCAGCAGGATTATAAATCATTTATTTCATTATGAATTTGAGGAGCCGTTGTGTGTTTGATGTGGGATTTGAAGCAAAAAGAAATGGGCAGATTAATGGAGCTTGAAGAAAGCTAAGTATCACTTGCCGTTCCTGCCAGAGCACACAGTCAGCTGGCAGCTGAGCAGCATTTGGAAACACGGCTCTCAATTAAAAGCATTTTCTCATGTGTGCTTCACGCTGGCGCTCACTGGAATTAATCACAGGGATGTCCAGATCCACCCACCAGCGTTCCGTATTGCAAAGTGGTCCATGAATGTCCAGGTCTCTCTCAGAGCAGAGTCAAACGCTCCGAAGGGCATCAGAGTTCTGCCCCTCCACCCTGCCCCACCTCCTGTCACTCACACCCCAGTCAGTGCGGGAGCCACCGGAACACACTGTGCCACTCAGGCCTCCTGTCTCTCGCACAGACTGTTCCTACTGCCTGGAGAAGCCTCATGTCCTGCCAGGAAAGTTTCTGCTCATACTCTGAGAGCCAGTTAGTTCAGCAGTTACCTACTCAGGGACTCAGCATCCCCTGAAGGGATGAGTGATGATCCCCTTCTTGTGGTACCTGTTATCGGAGCACTTTGCCCCTCTGCTCCACCAGGTCCCCACCTAATCTCTAAGTTCCTAGAGAGCAGGGAAATGCATCATCACCATAACCTGCAAATAACTACTAATCGATAAATGTTTGTTGACTGACTAAGCGAGTGAACAGAAATTTATGGTCAAGAGGCACTGGGGTAAAAGAAGCTTCTCAAACCCGAGAAATACCAGTGGAATATGTTTGTCTGATCTCTCTCCCAAACTACTTTATCTTGCATTTCTTTTATTTTTCTTTCTTAAGAGAGATTTTTTAGTTTGCCATAGGGCATGTGGGCTTGCCAGACAGAGAAAGACAGAGACAGAAAGTAAGAAACCACCCCCAGGGGGATGGCTATGTCACAATCCCTTTTCCTCCATTCTCCTCTTGGGATTTTGGGCATGCACACACACATGCCCGGCAATAGTTTTAAGCCGCTGGGTCCAGGACTCGAACAGTAGTTAACTATGTAATGTAACCATTACGCCATCTGCTGGTCCCGTATCTTGCATGCCCAAGCCAACCACAGAACCACCTTGACATGGTCCTCACCTCCGATTCCACATGCAGTTGGAACCCCAGGCTTTCACAATGTCTCTGGCAACATACAGCCTCTTCCCTCCCCTTACCACTGTAGGCCTGGACTTTGATCCCTCCCGGTGGAATCAGGCCAAACAAGGAAAAATGCAGAAGGCCACGTGGAGAATTTGAGACATGCTCCCAGGAAAGCAAGAAGGTTGATGTGAGACTACAAGTCCAGGCGATGAGGAGTTGTTCAAGACAGCAGATTCACGGAGGGCACCGTTTTCTGGAAAATAGATTTTTTCATGAATGAGGTGGGGGAAGAGGTTTATGAGCACATGCAACCTAGATCCCTTGTGTGCACAGTACAGTAGGGTCCGTGCTCCTCTGGGGATCTAATGCCCCTACTGATCCGACAGGAAGCAGAGCCCAGACAGTCACGCAAGCGATGAGGAGCAGCTGTGATGGCAGATGAAACTTCGCTAACTCACCTGCTGCTCACCTGCTGCTATGTGGCCCAGTTCTAATGAGCCATGGACTAGGGGTTGGGAACCCCCAGAAAAGAGACCATGCCTTCTGACATCAGAGGACTGAAGCTGGAGGGTACACTCAAAGACCAGCCAAGAGAATGGTGGCTGTGGATGCCCAGATGGGGCGGTACATCCCTGTTTGCTCGGGTCAGGCCCCATTTGTTCCTGTAGCCATATATAACTATTGTGAGTCTCTGTTCCATCTCAGCAGTGTCCTGGTTTGGAAGGAGCTCATACCATCTCTTCAGTCATAGGGAGATCTTTGCCAGTTCAACAAACGCGGAGGTGCTGCATAACCAGGGCTGTCAAGGACGTAACGGGCCCCGCCAACGATAGGATCTTTCCAGCCCAGCACTGAGTGCAAAGTCTGGTGCTCAGATGGGCTCTGTGCATGTTTGTCAACTGACTGAGCAACTGCGTGTCTTCAAAAGGAAGTGATTCTTCTCACCAGGAGTATTGCAGTGTAAGCAGCCTTGCAGGAGATGTGAGCATTGCGAAGGAAGTGCAGCTAGAAGACCCTTCAAGCCCTCCCTCTCACACAAAGGTTATACGTGAGTCAAGTTGAGGGACAAAGAGCAAAGGATGCCAGAAACAGAGAGCTTGGGTGGAGTGAGTTTATTTAACCTATGTGTGCCTCGGTTTCCTGATCAGTAAAACGAATACAAAAATATCCACCTCCAAGTGTGGTTGGGAATTTTAAAGAGAAGCGAATATATGCAAAATGCTTGGCCCACCATGACCTCCTTTCAACCATCTTCTGTTACCTGAGGGTGGTGGCAGAGGTGCTGATCTGGGTCTTTCCAAAGAAACCAGGGGAGGTTACCCGGAGTGCTGGATGGAGGACTCACTCCTTCACAGTGGTGGCTGCAGAAGGTTAATCAGATGGCGAACCCAGCCACCAAGATTAAGAAAATGAAAATCCCTCTAACCGCCTTTGAATTTCAGTTATGTGTACGTTTTCTTTGAACTGGTGATTCAACTCTTTCTCTTGGAGAGAGAACAAAGCAAGTGATGTGGAACTCAAATCTCATTTACAACTTAATTTTGAAACGGAGGAGATTTGCAATATTGGAAAGGCAAGGGAGCAGGAAATAAACTTTAGAGTAATTGCTCAGTCGTCTTTTAAACATAAGGCGTTGGGTTGCTATTTTTGTTGATGGTATTCAAATGAGAGGATGCCACAGCTGCAGGGACTCGAAGAGATCCTTGACAGTACCGCCCTCTCTCACTGAGGAAGACACCACAGGCCAGAGACGGGAGGGTCTCGTCCCTGCCTCACCACAAGTTAGAGACCAAACCAGCATAAGATTGCAGCTCCACACCCACCCCCAGGCTCTCCAACAAGGCTCTGAAGAACACAAAGGAGCGCAAGAGTAAAATAATCATCTCGAACAGCAAATTTACCAGACAACTTGTAAGAGCTCAGGTGGAAGGATGATACTCTTAGCATTGTGTTCACCCGCGTGTTAAGGGGCCCATGAGAAACACTCATAGAGAAAGGTAGTCACCTTCTCAAGAGTGTTGAGGACAGGCAGAAGCCATTATAAAAGTTCATGAGCCAGGCCAGCAGGTGGCGTAGTGGTTAAGGGCACTGGACTCCCACATGGCTGACAGTGGCTCAAATCCTGGACCTGGTGGCTTGCTTTCTCACTTTCCCTCACTCTCTTCTCTCTCTCTCTCATCAAGCTGGAAAATATTAATAATAAATAAAGTTAAATAAGATAATTCTTAATTCAAATAAAAAATTTATGAGCCAGGGCTGGCAAGTGGCGTGATGGTTGAGGCCCTGGACACCCATATGTCTAACAGTAGTTCAAGTTCTGGACCTTGTGGTTTACTTTCTCACTTTTCTTTTTTTTCCTCTCTCTCTGGTCAAATACAAAAATAATAATAAATAAAATAAATTTATAAAACAAAAGTTGATGAGCCTGGAAGCTTTATATAAGTTTATGTCCATTACATAGAGAAGTACATCCGGTCCAGAGAGCACCTTCTGGTTTCAGTGGAAAGAATCCTGAGGATCCTAATGCCCATTCCTGCAGGCATCGCATCACGACGAGACAGCTGTGTTGACTACGACATCTAGCATGTCGGACTAGATTAAAACTCCCAGAACTGGAACCCCCTGCTGCTTGAAAAGGCTGGTGTTCAAATTGCTCCACCTCAAAGACCAGAAAGGAAGATGTGATCCTACTCCAGCTCTGACTCCAATCAAAGCAAGCCTGCCATTATTGGGGTTAGATGTGGGGGACTCAGCCTAGAACTTCATTGTGGGTTAGTGCTCCAGTGTGGTAAAAAGCCACTGCCTTAGGATGTTCGTGTGATGTACACCAATGTCTTCCATCACCACCACTTACCTGAGGCTCATTGGCTGTTGTGGGCAGATGAGCTTCTACAGATCCCAGGTGCCTTGCCAAGTGTCCTTCAGAGGGCCACAGGGTCCCTTCCCTAGGGCCCTTGACCAGGGGCTCCAGCTGCATTTGCACCCACCAGGGGCAGTACAGAAGCAAAATTGCAGGCCGACGCCAGGCCCACGATGCTCCCCGATGGATGGCAGGGATGGGTCACTGGAATTTGGTATCCCCTTCTCTGGCTGCTTCTGCTCAGCCAGTGTGGACAGGGCCATTTCGATTAACCCTTCACAGCCACTCCACTTTGGACATGCATGTGCTCTGTTCTTTTTGCTGATTTAATTAACATAATATAATGGAAATAAAATAATTGAAGGGGCTGCCACTTCAGAAAAGATCATCACGGGGCTGCTCGGGAGGCATTGTTGCATGGTTTCCAGGCAACGCTAGGAGGCCCCTAGAGGGGCTGTGGCCAGCCCCGGAGCAGCCAGCTGGCTGGGCCTCACCTCACAGTCCTGGCTGAGTCTGCCCAGGCCCGGATATGTGGGCCCACAGCCACATGGGTATTTCTTTAGGCCCTTCCTTCTTCACGTGCCTTTGAGACCCAGACTATAATCCTCAGTTTGGAACAACTAAAAGAGATCAAACTGAGCACATAAACATATCAGAAATTCACATACACACATTGCATCGAAAATAGATTATTTTTTAATAATAGTTATTTGTAAGCCTAGGATCACCCCCTTGCTTTCTGGAAGTGATCTTTCTACCAAAAGCTATCAATAGGATGATGTGAAGATTGTTGCAAATGGACCCTCTCAAAACGTATCTTCAAATGATAGTTTCCGAACTGGGAGAGACGTAGATTCTTCTCCAGAGTCTATCTAATTGCAGGGAGACCTCAGGCTGGTCCTTTTCCCCTCTGGAATCAATTTCACCTCCTCTATCACTGCCATGACACACAACAGGAGGCAGGAAGGAGCACAGCAAAGACTCCATCGAGGGGCCCTTGAGGCTATGCCCAGGTCCTGATCCCCTCACCGGAAAGCCTGCTCCCAGTCACACGCTTTGGCAAAAATGGAGCAGGATGAAGAGTGAGGAATCTCCTGTCCCAGTGGTCTAAGAAGGCTGCATTGAAGAGAGTCCTTGCTCTCTGTTCCCCTGCCCAATAGCAGCAGGACAGCAGAATGACAAGATTGACATTCACTTGGCAACCCACACAGACACATTTCTGGTCTCACTATGGCAAGTCTGCCATTACAAATATCTTTAAAAATTGGGACCAGAAGATAACATAATGATTGCATCACTGGACTCCCACATTCTAGACTGTGGTTTGAATCCAAGACCTGATGGCTTAAAACTCATGCCAGGGGCATGTACATACATGCCCAAGATCCTGAGAGGAGAATGGAGGAGAAGGGACTGCTATGTGGCCATCCCTTTTACGAGGTGATTTCTCACTTTCTGTCCCTCTGGTGAGCACACGTGCCCTATAGCAAAAAAAATCTCTCAAAAACACAAAAATTAAAAAACAAAACCTTTAAAAATGGCCCAGCCTTAAGGAAAAACATTACTTTCAATGGTGGAGGAGTATTTTTATGCCAGTGATACCAAATTCTATCACACTGTAATACAGTACCATGGTTTCATCCAATTTTGCCAAGTCACAACGTAGAAGAAAGCTCTCTGATACACACCAAGAGTTTGGGAGCATGATGGTGGTGGTGGGTTCTCCCACAGTGATAGAAACGCAAGAGAATGGAGACTAATTGCGGAAGGTTTTAATTGCTCTGCCCCTTGTTAATGTTCCTACCATATTGATTCCTATTCATTAATCCAGGGTAATGGAAAAACCAGTTATGCTATATTAATGACACTTGTTTTAGGAAGGACTAAATTAATGAATGTAGAAGGAGAGAAGATTCGTTATGATACATATGTGGTAAGTTCCTCTGCCTGTCTCCACATTGGGCTGAGGTATCTAAACATGGCTCTCCTCCCTATAGGAAAGGACAAGCCTACTGCAGGTTGGAAAGAACTGTGAAGACCAGATTTTCATTTAAAAATACAGGATAGTGAAGTTGAAAAAACAAGTATTTCATAGGCTTGATCACCATCCCCCCAAAAGACTTGAACTCTTGTTCTGACCCTAATGCAAACTCAGAGTTTATGTCTCCTCTCTGAACCATTTGCTGAGTTCAATTTGAGATACTTTCTATTCTTTCAGCACCCATGCTCCGGCCACATAATGAGTGAGATTCAGTCGTTATCCCCAACTCTTTCTCTAACACCTCAACCTAGGTTCAAGGCAGGCCTACTTACTGCAGTACACACACCTTCCTCCTGAACTTCCGGAACCCACCACTTCCCGAGTGTCCAGGTCAGAAACCTACCTATCACCCTGGGCTTCCATCTCTCTGATCCCAGTCAACATGGTCATCAAGTACTGTAAAAGCTATAGTCTAGATATTTAAATGACAACATTTGTGAAGTTCACTAGCAAATGAAAAACTGGGAAAAAATGTTCAACAACTATAAATAGTATGTTTAAGATACAAAGACTTTTTCTAAATAAATAAGGAAAATCATCCAATTAAAAATTGGGCCAAGGAAGTGAGCAACTTGCATAAGAAATACATAGCTATATAAATATCTGGAAATGCTTTGACTACAAAAATCAAGAAAAATCCAATTAATGAAACTAAATATTTTTGCCACTCAAATAACAATGTTTTTTTTCAAATAATGATTCCCATGGTCTATGAGGGTACAATGAGACAGGCATTCTGGTGTCCTGAGGGTAGAAAATATAAAATGCATGTAATATTTTGAGAAGACAATTTAACAACAGGTATCAAGAGCCTTAAAAATGTTTATGGTTCTTCATTCAGGCGTTTTCCTTCTAGGAATCCAGTCTGGAGAAATAATTAGAGATGCAAATTAAAGACATACACATGGAATGCTTATTATCACATTACTTTTAGTATTAGAAATGAAAACAATTTAAATATGAAAATCTAAGGAAATGCTAAAAACATTTTGGTATGTCTGTTTGATGGGCTGTAAGGCGGTCACCACCACGTTCAGGAAGGAGTCCGACAATGTGCAAAAATGCTCACAATGTAATATTGAATGGAAAGGAGAGGAGAAAACCAAAGCCAGCAAGATCTTAATTTTGCTTTTGTTTTTTCAATTTGTACTTTATATGCAATATCACAAGAGGGAACAAATGCACTTCGGGGTTTCTCATTGACATCCAAACTTCAGGATCCACCTGGCTCTTCTCCAGCTGACTCTTCTCCTCCCTCTTGAATTTGGGGGCCTCCCTTGCTATCCTTTGCTGCTCAATCCCTCCACACTTTTACTCACTAGGAATCCTCTGCCTGGGAGCACCTCACCCTCCACTCCCTGCCAACCGCCTGCTCCTGCTGTCTTATAAATATCCCCTGACCTTCAGGACTCAACTCACTTTTTCACTCTGCTCTAAAAACTTCCACCGTGGGGACCAGCACGTGGCATGGTGGTTAAGGTGCTGGACACTCACACATGGCTGACTGTGGTTTGAGTCCTGGATCTGGTGGCTTGCTTTCCCACTTCCCTCTTCTCTCTATCTCTCTCTGGTCAAATTAAAATAAATGAATAAATACATAAAATTGAATAGACAATTCTTAAGAAAATAAATAAATGTACAAATAACCTTCCACCGTTGCACATGGGTTTCACTTCAAGATCCCACTGAACCTTGCAGACAATGAAGGAGGAATTGCTGATGGATGTTGAGTAAGAGAGAGGCATACTCTGTGTTTTCTGAAGAGGTTCTGGTGGCCCCTTCCTCAGTAAGGGCTAGCTTGGAGTAAGTAAGCCAGACAGGAAGCTCTCAGGGGCTGGGAGAACTTTGACAGGGGCTGGAGCCATGCCTGATCAGGGATGTTGGGCCGATCCCCGAGGCTCCAGTCTGGATGGACGTACCTCTTACTGCCCGGATTGTTCCCTGTCATTGTTTAACACCCAGCCCTCCTATAAAGAGGCTCTCACCCCCGCTGGCCCTGTCTAAGGATTCCCCTTGGCCTTCCTTCTACCCCACCCCAGGCACCCAGCAGGAGTCTTCCTTCTCCTTTTGCTCAGACCACAGCATGGGAGAATGGCCTGAAGTATTCCTGTTCATCCAAAACATGAACCCAGTCCCCTTAGCCTGACTACACCCGGCTTCCCGCTTTGGACAGCTATCTGGGAGAGCCTCAGACGGACTGGGGTCTAGGGCCCAATAGCTATCACTAACAGATGATGATTTACAGTGACAGAGCGCCCCAAATGTGCTCTGGCTCCCAGGTCCCCACCTGCACCAGACATTGGGCTGATGCCTGTACAGCCCTCAGAATGCTCAGAGTTTACGGGACGATGGTGGTGCAGCAGTAAAATGCAACACTGTGAGGCTGAGCCATGAGCAAAGGTTCCAGATTTGCATCTGGAGACCTCCCTGAGCACACTGGACACACACATGCCAATGATCCAGGGCTGGCTAAGGCTGGGAGTGGATCGTGGCATGAAGACCCTATTGGGAGTGCTGTTTCTCTTTTTTTCTCTGTTTCTCTTGCTCATGGAAATAAATAAACTTAAAAGAAAGTACAATGAACACAGTAGTGTGCAGCCTGCAAGAGGCATCAGAGGAGGCTCTTTGTAGAAAGCTTGCTAAAGAAGCTTTCTGTGAACCCTTTGGAAAGAGAAGGCAGGGAAGGACTTGGAGCCCAAAAAACAGAGCAGGTAAAGCCTCAAAACATCCAAGTCAAAAACATGATCTTCTTTTGAAATCCTGGTGGGGAAACATGGCACAAATTCACCAAGAGCCTGGTCACGTCTCAGTTTCACCAGTTACCAACCCGTGTTTAACACCCACCGTGCCATCTCTAGAATTCTCTAAAATGTACCACACATGCTAAACCATTCCTTGAGCAATTCGTTTTGGTCTTGTACCACTATTATATTGTAGAAGGCACGGGTCATGGTAAGGACTTCTGTTTCTAGGACTCGTTTCTCCAACAAGAAAGCTAAGCAAGGGCAACAGCTATGCCTTATTTCTCCTGTACATTTGTTGGGACCAAAGACAACAGGGACTCCGAGAGGCACCGCTGATGCAGAATTTAACCCTTGGACAGCTTTGGTTCCATAAGGCAGCTTTCACATTTCAAAGGCCTCTGCAGGACTGAGGAAGGGACCACAGATAACAAGGAGGGAAGAGACTGACTTATCAAGCAGACAGGGATCATTTGTCTGGGGAATTCCTTTGCAGATCGCAGAAGCAGGTGTCTGCTACGTTTTGAAGCCCTGGCAGAAGGCTGCTCCCAGACAGTAGGAACGATTGCTTACCCACAGCCTGGGAAGTCTACCCCAGACAAGTTGCTGCAGTAGCCTGGTAATGGGCTTCTTTCCTTTCCCTGCCTCCCCTCCCTGCCCTTCTGCTTCCTCTCCGGCTTCTTTCAGATCTCACCCTCTCAGATCTCCTCCCCCACCTCCCTCAGGAGTGAGGAGTGAGATTGGCACTTCCCAACTAGTAAGTGCCGAGTGACCTGCTTAAACTCATGTGCTCCTGGACATAATTCGCAAGGAAGTACATTTTAATTAAACTTCCCGGCAAACATGTCTTTTGCTCTGTAATAACTCCCCTAAAAGGGGATTGGTATAAAAAAGCTGTTCTAACCACAAACATTGGAAATAGACAAATGGGCTTCCAAACCAGTCTGGGACTTTGGAGGCTCTCCACTCTGCAGTCTTGGCCTCCTCTGCCTCCGCTCTCTCACCTCCAGCACCGCCCACCACCGCCTTTTTTGATTGCCAGAAACATATACTCTCCAGGAAGAGACGGAGGGAGAAAGCACCCCCAGTGGGGCGTGGTCATGCCGCAATCTCATCTCCTCCATCTCCCCAGACTGTAGAAATGTAGGGCGTGCATATACATCTCCTGGTGTGTTATTCAAGCCTTTCGGGATGGAATTTGAACTGCAGCCACCATATGGACCTTGGCTCTCTTAATTACTAGGCTATGGGGCCAGCCTACCTCTAAACAGTTTTTTCTAGAAATTTCTCTCCACCTGCAATGCTCAGAAAGCCTTCCTTTACTGAACCAAGTTGTCCTTGTCCTCCTCCAGAAACCTTCCCTGATCAGCCCTCACCATTCTCGCACCATCCAAACTCCTCTGGAGTAGCCACAGCTGCACAGCCCCAGCCATAAAACAACCTGCTTGTCATTGTCATTTGTAACCCCCGCCAGGGCCTATGTGCCTTGAGGCCAGGGACCTTGCCAAATGCTTCCTAGTCTCCCCCAAAGACCCCTCACATAGCACTTTGTGCAGAATAGAAGCACCCTCCAGTCGAGACAGTTGGTGGACTGTGTAGAAATCTCCCATCACTCAGGAGTACCTAACTGAAATGTTTTATAAGTCATTCAGCTGTTTAGGAAAATTCCTTTCTGATTACTACCTAGAAAAATCTGAGAAGGAGATAGGTGGTCACTGGTTGCTTCCTCCTGTTATTTTAGGAAATATGTCTGACTCTCCAAAATGTAAACCAACAATCCCTTATCTGTAATTCAAAAATTCAGAAAGATCTAGATAGGAGGGAAAGGGAGGTGTTTTTTAAGCTGATTTAGCAGCAAGGCCTGACTTGACCTAAAGTCACTTTTACAATTTTAGTAGCGAAATGTGATCTAAATTAATTAGACCTAAACGAAAGCGAGGCTTTCAGTTTGTGAAGAGTCAGTCCTCTGTTGGTTGCAAAAATATTAATGGAGATGTATATAGTAGGTTATCAGAAAAGTCATGACACATTTTCGCATAGAAAAATATGTCATGACTTTTCCAACGAACTAGTAGTACATGCACTTTATACCTTGGCTTTTCTCTTCTTTTTAAAGGTTATTTATTTTGCCTATGGGCAAGAGAGAGAGCCAGACAGCATCCCCAAAAGGGTCTGACACTGCACTCCACCAGCCAGCCCTGAGTCATGGGCATGTGTGTGCCTACGTACTTAGCGAGCTCTCCAGTTGCAATCTCACTCACATGGCCCACATTTTACCATTATACCCCTCTGTACAGCCTCCTCTGTTTCTTTTCTAAAATAAAACAAAATTTTTAAAAAAAACTGAACCCATCTGGCCCAGTGATTTCAGATAAGGGCTTATAGAGCTGTACATGCAATGCATAGTCTCTTGTAAATAAGGTATTTGCACTCGGACTTCTATTTTTCTAATTCATGTAGTATTTCTAAGGCACACAGAGTGCATTCTATCATTGTTCCCAATGATCTGCTTCTTCCTGTCCTGTAAAATATTGTACCCTCTAGGACCAGCAGTTAGCGTAATGGCTATGTCGCTGGACTCCCTTGTAGCCAACCGCAGTTCGAGTCCCGGACACAGTGGCTTAAACTCACGCCAGGTGCGTGTGCATGCATGTCCAAGATCTCGAGAGGAGAATGGAAGAGAAGGGATTGCGGCATGGCCATCCCTCCTGGGGGGTGATTTCTCACTTTCTATCTCTCTGTCTCTCTCTGTCTTTCTGGCGAGCACATGCACCCTGTAACAAAAACCTCTCCAAAAAAAATGCACATTCTTACCACTGCCCTGAAGGTTTTCAGCAACTTCCTGAGGAAGAGGAATACTCACTGTTTCATTGTTGGCAGGTTTGATCCAAGCAATGAGAATAAACATATACTATGTCTGAGCTAAGTTTTTCCTTTCGTTTTTTTTAATTGCCAAAGGGCACATACACTTACTGAAAGAGATAAGAGAGAGAGAAAACATGCCGCAGTGAGGAATAAAAATAATAACAACAAATGGAAATAAATAAATAAATTATTCTTTTTTTTTTTTAAATGGAAATTAACAAGTACTAGTAAGAATATGGAGAGATTAGAACACGGATACATCTCTGGTAGAACTATAAACCATTGTAGCCACTGTGGGAAAATTTTTATGGTTCCTCCAAAAAATATAACATGGAAATATCATATGATCAATCATCATATGACCAATTTCACCCAGTATATTCCTAAATATACACTTAAAAATTGAAAACTAGTACTAAAACAAATACACGTGTGTGCATACTCATAGCAATAGTATTCATGATAGCCAAAATACAGAAACAACCCAAATGTCCATCAGCGAATGCGTGGATAAACAAACTGTGATGCGTATACACAGTAGAGTACTATTTAGTCATAAAAAGGAGCAAAGTACTGGCAGATGTTCTAAAACGCACAAACCTCAAAACTAATATTAAGTGGATGAAGGCAGATGCAAAAGGTCACATGTTATCTGAGTCCATTCATATGAAATATTCAGGACAGAGAAATACAGAGACAGATCACAGATCAGTGGCTGCCAAAGGGTGAGGGGTAAGGGGAAGAGGGAACAGCTGCTTAGTGGATATTGGGTTTCCCTTTTGAGGTGTCGAAAACATCTTCAAACTAGATAAGAGGTGAAGTTGCACTATTCTATGAAGGCACTAAATGTCCCTGAATTATTCGTTTTAATATAGGTAGTGCTATATCACCTCGATTTTAAAAAGAAAAGGAGAGGGACTGGTAGGTGGCATGGTGGTTAAGGTGCTGGACTCCCACATGGCAGAACATGGTTCAAGTCCCAGACCTGGTAGTTTGCTTTCAAACCTCAAAACTAATATTAAGTGGATGAAGGCAGATGCAAAAGGTCACATGTTATCTGAGTCCATTCATATGAAATATTCAGGACAGAGAAATACAGAGACAGATCACAGATCAGTGGCTGCCAAAGGGTGAGGGGTAAGGGGAAGAGGGAACAGCTGCTTAGTGGATATTGGGTTTCCCTTTTGAGGTGTCGAAAACATCTTCAAACTAGATAAGAGGTGAAGTTGCACTATTCTATGAAGGCACTAAATGTCCCTGAATTATTCGTTTTAATATAGGTAGTGCTATATCACCTCGATTTTAAAAAGAAAAGGAGAGGGACTGGTAGGTGGCATGGTGGTTAAGGTGCTGGACTCCCACATGGCAGAACATGGTTCAAGTCCCAGACCTGGTAGTTTGCTTTCTCACTTTCCCCCTCTCTCTTTGTCTCTCTGGTCAAATTAAATAATATAATAAAATAAATAATGTTTTAAATAAATGAAATTAAATTTAAAAAAAATGAGAAGGAGAAAGAGAGGCAAGGACCAGCATTGAAGACCATGGAGGCCCCCAGCTAGTGACTCAGAATGATTCTGGGTGTGGAAAGCCATTGATGTCCCGCTTCTCGGAGCAGCTGACAGGCACTAAATACAGCTAGAAACACTAGCCATTCCCTTTGGTCTGCAGAGCTTAGACCACTTCTCCAGGGTGTGATCATTGTCCTGTAAGGGAAGATGTGGGAAGGCTGGGAACACTGTTTTCCCTGTGCCCTCCCCACCTATGCTGAGGTTGGCCCTGGTTGCCAAACATGGAAGGAGGAGGTCCTGAGCAGAATGCTTAACGTGAGGCTGGCTCTGACAGCCACTGGGGCTGGCAGAATCCTGGTAACCTGAAGAGATATAGCAGTGACCTTGGGAGCCACAGAGGGTCCCCTAATGACCTTGACGCTCACAATGCTCATGCTGGATGCCCTGTGCCAAGCAGTGGCAGCACTGGCAGGGAGCTTAAACCAGGCCCAGCTCTGTGTAGGAGATGAGAATTGTATAACCATAGTGGGAACTCATACACTTAAACTTTGTATTACGATGCAAGGAGAAACAAGAACTGTCCATTAGAGTATTTGTCCTTCCAGAGGAAGGAATCAAATGTTTGAGAGCGTTAGCCACATTGAAACGGAATTTAGAATTCAATCAACTATTCTAGAAGTGAGACTCAAGAATAAGCTATCAGGAATACCAAAGGTAGGGGGACAAGTGGTGGTACAGCGGTAACACAATTCTCCACAAGGCTGACTCACATAAGAAGGTTCTGGGTTGGCATCCAGAGACATCCCTGAGTAAACTGGCTGCCCCTGTGCCCATGGTCTGGAGCTGATGGAGGCCAGGGATGGACCACAGCATAAAGACCCTGTTGGGTATCTCCCTCTTTCTCTCTTTCTCCTTCTCTCTTTGTCTCTCTTCCTCATAGAATATAGAAATAAGTAAATTTTAAAAGGTAATAGCAAAAACAAAAACTATGAAGGAGAACTAGAAAGCTACAACCCTTTACTTGTTCTTAAAATAGATTCTTACCTAGAAAAGAAGAGAAATCTAAGTGTTTACATGAAGTTCAACTGATCACTGAGATTACATGCAAGTCTCAGTCCCTGGAGGACTCAACAGAGCAAATCCAGCAGCAAGGGGTGCAACAGAAAGATCATTCAAGACCACTGGAAGTACAGAGAACAGTTTTGGGAGAACAGTGGGAGCCTGTAAAGGAACATCCTGGTCTTCAGAGAATCATAAAACTGCTTTCATAAGAATCTCAAAACTGGAAGAGAAGAGTAAGTAAATTTATTAAAGAGGAAAAAAGTCTCAGAAACCCTCAAACTGCCTATGAAGCAAGTCCTAACAATGAAAAGAATCACATTAAGCCCTAAGTGTTCTCCTGCTGTGGGTGAATGATTGGGCTGCTGTTCTTGGAGACAAGAACATGGATCATGAGAACTTGGAACTGGACATTTCAAACTTGTCAAGATTTAGAAATGTGTTCATTCATCCTTTTTTTTAGTTTATTTATTTGTGTATTTATTTCCATGAGCAAGAATCAGTGACGGCATCCTTAGCAGGGTCTTGAAACCCTGATCTGCCCCTCAGTCTGAGTCATCCCAGATCATGTACATGTGTGCAGCACACTCAGGAAGGTCTCCAGACGAGAACCCAAAGCCTTCCCATATAAGTCAGCCAAGTGTCACTTTTACTGCTGTGTCACCTCCTTTTATCTTTGAGGATCCGTATAAGGCATCTGGCCCAAGAGCATAACCAGGAATCCTCTGAGAAGGAGGTGCATAGGAAGGAAGGGCAACAGGCTGTGATGTTGGGACACACAGGGTCCAATGCCCAGCATCGACCCATTGCCACCCACTGGGGTCCACTCAGTCTGGCCAACTCCATCCTGAATCAATAGTTTTTCCAAGGTAGAAGACGGAGTTGCTCCTTGCCAGGCAGATGCTCAAGCTGCCTTTGATACAACCACCTGAGGTGACAAGACAGCAATCAGCCCAGGCTCTGCCCCTCTGTGCTGTCCTCCATGCCATCCGCCAAACCAGAGGTCAGATCTCGAAGAGGGTCCCAGAAGAAGTTCCTGAGAAGAGAACCTCCTCTAGTTCCCCTTATTCTGCAAGCAAAGACAAAGCTCTCCCAAAGTTCCTCCCTGGCCCAGCACAAGTCTCCCCTGGCAAGAAGAACATCTCAACACCAGCCATTAAATTCATCCTTGTGTTCACACAAGCTGGAAACAGAAGTGACTCACCTTCAGAGTTGATCCACCTTCCATTCTGTCTTCTTTGAAGATCCAGAACAACCATGAGATATTTCTGCCTTTTACTACAATGCTATTTTTATTTTGTCTCTTTTGGTATTATTCTATTAAGGAATTATACAATGGCTCAACCGGAAACATGATAAGCAATAATTGTTAGTATGACATGTTAAAATTATACAGTATGTTACATGAACCTTGTAAGTTAACCAGTTAACTGCTTCCATTTTAGTCAATTCATAGCAGTATATTTAGAGTATGGCTATTACTAACTAAAATAATCCCAAACACATTATATTAGATCTTACTATTAAACCTCCCCTCATGGGACCAGCAGATGGCATGGTGGTTAAGGCGCTGGACACTCCCACATGGCTGACCATGGTTCCTGCCCTGGACCAGGTTGCTTCCTCTCTCTCTCTCTCTCTCTCTCTCTCTCTCTGTGTGTGTGTGTGTGTGTGTGTGTGTGTGTGTCAAATTAAAATAAATGGATGAGTAAATAAAATTAAATAATTATTTTTAAAAAAAACTTCCCCTCACCCTAATATCAGCTATAAATTGAGTCTTACATGAGAAGTTTCATCAGTGGAAACATTAGTATAAAAAGAAATCAATACTTTCATGTTATAAAATGAATATTATCTACCATTATAAAATTTGGCTAATGAAACATGGCCAAAAGCTTTTTAAAGAATGTCAAATGGGGAACCAGCAGTTAGTGTAATGGCTATGTCACTGGACTCCCACGTAGTCGACCGCGGTTCGCGTCCCGGACCCGGTGGCTTAAAACTCACGCCGAGCACGTGTGCGTGTGTGCCCAAGATCCCGAGAGGAGAATGGAGGAGAAGGGATTGCGGCGTGGCCATCCCCCTGGGGGGTGATTTCTCGCTTTCTGTCTCTATGTCTCTCTCTGTCTGTCTGGCGA
This sequence comes from Tupaia belangeri chinensis, assembly GCF_000334495.1. Taxonomy (NCBI): domain Eukaryota; kingdom Metazoa; phylum Chordata; class Mammalia; order Scandentia; family Tupaiidae; genus Tupaia; species Tupaia belangeri. The sequence continues at coordinate 2,771,640 of NW_006159501.1, forward strand.
GTGCACGCACCCTATAGCGAAAACCTCTAAAAAAAAAGAATGTCAAATGGAACAAAGTTCAATTCTAGTAAACCTGTTGCCAACCGTCAAGCATCGGTGAGCAGTAAGTCTTAACTTTGGGGAGGTCTTGGTGTTTGTCTCCACTGCATAACGTTCAGAAAACCAATAGACACAGCATGCTAAATACTGAAGTGAGGGCCAGCCCTATAGCCTAGTGGTTAAGCTGGATCCCTTGTGGCTAACTCTGGTTCAAATCCCAGCCTCAATGGCTTAAAAAACATGCAGGGTGTGTATGCATGCATGCCCCAAATCCCAACAGGATAGAGAAATAGAGGAGAAGGGATTGTGGCATGACCACATCCCATGGGGGGGGGGGGATGCTTTCCCCCTTACAGTCTTCATCTGGTGATCCCACGTGCAATTCCAGAGCAGTTTCAGTGACGTGAAGCCAAGAAGACCAGAGATTTCGTTTCCCTTGCCCACATCACTGAGAGCCACTCAGGTACTGGTTTCCTGGAATAAGATTTCTTTAGGAGATCTAAACTGAGGAGAGTCAGGTTTTCCAGCTAATCATCCCTCTCAGATGTTGCCGTTCCTCTCTCTCCCTGTCCTCCCCATTCTCTGGCCAAGGACACTGTGATTAAGTTTTACCACATGCCAGGCACTCTTTCAAGCTCTGCAGTAATCACTCCACACCTTCCAGCAGTCGTGTGGGAGATACCATGCCCAGCCCCATTTTACAGTGTCCCCCTGTTTATGTGGTGGAGCCAGATTCTGACTCCAGGGCCCCCAGCATCAACTCTGCTACACAACTCACTCCTCTTGTGCCCTGAGCACCTCCCAGAGCTTTCAGCAACACCAGCTCCTTTTACCCTGACAAGAACTCTGAGACGTTGGGATTCTTATCCTAGGAAACAAGCCCGAGGCAGTCCTCAGGGCCACCGTCCGGCTGGAGGGGCGCAGTGGTCTGTAGTTCTACCCACAGCTCACTGAGCTCTCCCCTAGTCACACTGTTCCAAGAGGACCCCGGGCTTGAATTTGGCAAGAGTGAATCCAGGGCTCAGGAATGTGACTTTGAGAAGGCTCCTGTCCTCCACTTGCGAAGGACACACAGTCTCTGCAAGGACCCTCAGAAAGGGACTAAACATTTCACACATTTTTATTTACATTCCAACGAGTAAGGATTCTGAAAGGACAGAAATTTCTCCACCTGAAGTTGCCCAAATCCCTTTGCACTGCAGCCTTAAATTCTGATAGGCATGCCAAGTCTAATATTGAAAAAGGGTGAGCTGGCCCCATGGTTTGGTGGTTAAGGCAGTTGGTTCCTACATGGCTGACCACCTGGTTCAAGTCCCAGCCGGGATGGCTTGAGAAATACACCAGGTATGTGTGTGTGTGTGTATGTGTGTGTGTTCAAAATCCCAACAGGATAGAGAAGAAGAGGAAAGGGATTGCAGTGTGACCACGCCCCACTGGGGGAGGGGTGCTTCTCACTCTTGCTCTCTCTCTCTGGCAAGCATGCATGCCCTCTGGCAAATTGAAAAAGATAAAAGTACATAGAAAGCAAAACCCAAATGTACAAATCCAAGTTAAAGCTGGATACAAAAGCTGGTATTACTCCAGTACACACGAGGTACTGGGACATTGACTTAGAACAACAAAAGGAAGAAGATTTACCAAGTTCATCCTTAAGGTTTCAGTTACACTTTTTATTTCAACACCTACCACATGCTTATTTTTAAGATAGTATCAGATTTTAAAACTGTTGATGACCCTAGTAAAGGAAAATCGTTTTGAATTTTCTGTGGGCTAAATTTCATAAAAAGACTTGGGTTCTAAACACTTATTACTAAATATTTTTTCAATTGTTGACCTTTCCAACGAAAAAGAATAAAATAATAAATGTATCTTATGCGTGAAAAGTGCACTTATAGGGACTGGAAGGGGATGCAAAGGTAAAAGTCAACTTTCTATAAGGCTGACCCACTTAGGAAGGTTCCAGGTTCCTGACCTAAGACTTCCCTGAGTGGTCGTATATGTGCCCGTGACCTGGGGCTGGTTAAGACCTCTTTCTCTTAAGAACTAACTAAATAAGGACCAGCAGTTAGGGTAATGGCTATGTCGCTGGACTCCCATGCAGTCAACCGTGGTTCGAGTCCCAGACCCGGTATCTTAAACTCACAATGGGCACATGTGCGTGCCCAAGATCCCCAGAGGAGAATGGAGGAGAAGGGATTGCAGCGTGGCCATCCCCTCCTAGGGGGTGATTTCTCACCTTCTATCGCTCTGTTCCTCTCTTTTTGGTGAGTGCACGCACCCTATAACAAAAACCTCTAAAAAAAAAAAAAAAAAAAAAGAACTAAATAAATAAACTTAAAAAAAGGGCCAGTAGGTGATATGGTTGTTAAGGCACTGGACTCCCACATGGTTGACCATGGTTCAAGTCCCAGACCCAATGGCTGACTTTCTCTTTTTCCCTCCTTCTCTCTCTCTCTGGTAAGCACATGTGCCTTACAGTAAATTAAATAATGATAATAATAAATAAAATTAAATCAATATTTTTTAAAAATAAGCCTAAAAATAAAAGTGAAATTACAGTTAGAAAGGCAATATTTCAATTACTATCTCACTTGATTTTTTTCAGAGGAAGTACTGAGCACTGTTTGCTCACATGTGTATTTACAAAGCACCTGCTGTGTGTCATATACCCGAGAGACACCGAGAGTGCATTGCACAGATACTAACTACCTTATCCAAGCAACAGGGTGCTCAAGCATTTTGGGACAGAAATGAAAATCTGAGACTCTTAAGTGAGTCTTGAAGAACCATCAACAAGTTATAGAGGGACTCAAACCCAGACCCCTGACGTGTTCTTTCAGCACCACATCACTCAGCACACATTTCCAGGAGGAACGTTGAGTATACAAAGCAATGATTTCAAGGTAGATTAGGACAAGGGATGTTTAAAAAGCAAATTATGTTCTCAAGAAATGAACAAATTTGATCTCTTCCTCCTCTATAGATCATACCTGGAACACCAATTAATAAACTATTTTTTAATTGCCAGAGTGAGTGTGCTCTCACCAGAGAGAGAAAGAAAGAGAGAGAGGAGGCACCCCTGGATGGGATGTGGTCACACTGCAATCCCTTCTCCTCCATTTCTCAATCCTCTTGGGATTTGGGCACACATGCACACATTGCCCTGTTTTCAAGCCAACAGGGTTGGGTCTTGAACTGTGGTAAAGCTATGTGGAATCCAGCATCCTTAACCACTAGACTGTGAAGCCAGCCCTGGAAATAGGCTCTTCTGAGGAAGTTGCAAATGGTGCCATTAGAACATTAGAATTCTGGGGCCGGTAGGTGATGTGGTGGTTAGGGACGCTGGATTCCCACATGGTAGACTGTGGTTCAAGTCCTGGACCTGTGGCTTTCTTTCTCCCTTTTCCCTTCTCTCTCTCTGCCTCTCTCTAGTCAAATTACAAAATAACTACAAATGGGATTAAATAAATAATTAATTCTTTTTTAAAAAAAAAAAAAAGAATATTAGAGTTCCTGGTCTTCTGGCATTAAGAGTTACCAAAAAAAAAGAAAAACAGAAAACAAACAAACAAACAAAACAAAACAAAACAAAAAACAGAAGGAAGAAAGAGAGAGATGAAGGAAGAGAAAGAGAGGAGAAAGTAATTCTTTCACAGAGGATGACATTCACATATGTTCATATGTTCAAACCTACACAAATCCAAACACTGTATCTGTCCCCTGTGTTGGGGAGTGGACAGATATTCACAGCTCAAGCTCTCCTTGTTGTTTCCATTTGAGAATGTGGGGTGAGTTTATTGGGTTAAAATCGGCTTTGTCTGGGTTTGCACCGCCCTTGTTCCCCAGGAGCCCCACATGGGGCGCCAACATGGCCTGGAAGAGGGGCATGTCAAGTGCCCCCCATCACGCATTGTTGCTGCGCAGTGAACTGGAGTCTCAGAGGGGAAGGGAAAAAAGTAATTCCTCATTTTCATCCTGACCAGGACTCCTCTTTTCTTTGACGGCTCGGAGCCGCAGTAATCCGCATTCACAGGGCCCGGCCCGGTTCCTCTCGGAGTTCTCCGGGCGCCCTGTCATTGTCTTCTTATCTGGGCCCGCTTCTTCCAATAGTGCTCCTTGAAAGCTCTTTCACCGACAGAAAGGACCAGCTCCATAATGGCAACTTGGCCCTTTCTTCTCTCTCTCTCTCTCACTCTCACTCTCCTTTTTTAAAGCTTTCCGACGGAGCCGGGCTATTTAATCTTCTTGAGGCGTTCAAGATGTCACTTACCTCTGATGGTGGAGACAATGGGGAATACTTGCAGCCTGAATGGCGGCAGTGTGAATGCCTCCGGCCGCTTTGAAGAGGATTCTTACAAGTCTCTGTTGCAGCGGAGGTGGCCCCGTGCAGGTCTTTTTGTGCAATCACATGTCAGCCTCCAGGCCAGGCCCACCAGAGGCTGTTTAGCATAAAAGACAGAGAATGGCTTTGTCATCAGATAGAACCTGGTTCAAATCCCAGCTCAGACTTAGACCAATCAGGCATTTAATTTCTCTGGGCCTCAGTTTCCCCATCTGTGAAATAGGAATGGAAAGAGTAGCCTCAGTTTTTCGATCTGTAAAATATAAGTGAGCATGGTTCCCTTAAGGTATGGTCCCAGAATGGAATTATTATTGAAAAGTACACATCTGGCAGGGTGGGTGGGTGTGCTTTCTCCATCTCTCTCTGTGTCTCTCTCTCTGGTGGGCACAAGTGCCATCTGGCAAAAGTCAAATAAATAAATAAGTAAGGCACCCATCCTCAGCTTCCTACCCCGGAAGTGTACATGTGTAATTAATCAATTGATCAATGGTAAAATGTTCTGGTAACTGGCACTGTCATGTGACATTTTGGAGATCTTTCCAATGGAAAGGAGTGAGAGAAGTTTCACTAATGAACAAAGTGACGCAGAAGGAGCCAGAGGCTCACAACCTTTGTCACCTTTGACCTTTCTCTCCTACATTCAGTGAATCACCAAACCAGAATGACCCTGCCTTTTTGCAGGCCAGTCCTGCCTCCTGCATTGCCTCAAACACTCTCTCATGCTCAGAGAACTCTTCCCAGAGCATGGCTCAGATGCCACACTCTTTGCTCCAGAATACATCATAGCTCCCTGTTGCCTAGAAGGTAAAAAGCAAATTCTTCATCCTAGCTTTCAAGACTCTCTGTGATCTGCCTGTCACTCTAGCCTTGACTCCATTTGTCCTCTGTGAACCCCGTACACCAGGTAAACAGTCTCCTGCATCAAGACTCCTATCTTGGGATAATTCCAATCCCTTTCCTTCAGCCTCTCTAGTCCCACCATCCTTCAAGGCCCAGTTCTTGTCCCTCCCTGCAGCACACGGCTCACTTCAGTCAACCAACGTGTGCCAAGCTTCTGCTCTGAGCCAAGAAGCCAGGGACTGGAAGGAGAAACAGCCACGGCTCCTGCGCTTGACCAGCTTAGACAGCCTGTGCGGTCCCAGAAGTCGCCTTTTGGTTACAAACCCCAATTCATACCTCGCCTGGACCAGAGCAGTCCTGCTCACTTCTGCCCCACCCTCATCCCTGGCAGTGACTGGTACTTAGGCAAAAGTTTAAGCTCTAAGACACTGACTGAATGAATAAGGCATCTCGTATCTATAGAGTATCTTTCGTTTGCCAGGAACCCAAACATCAAGCCACATACATTTTGAGACGTAGACTCTAGCCCCATTTTACAGCTGACAAAACCGAGGCACAGATGGATCAGCTGACTGGACCAAGCCCATGCAACTAATACCTAAGGCCAAATCCACCTATAAAGAAATACTCCTGTCTCATGTAAGAACAAATTTTGAGAATTTTATCATTGACTGAGATTATCAAGTGACATTTTTCAGAGAATTCCGATTGAAGAGGGCTATTCGATCGCTCAGAGAACAGTATCACACAAAGGAAACGACCCGGGCACAGTATGCTCCTCAGGGCCGCTCTGTCCCTGCGCTAACCTGGGTGGTGCTCAGGCCACTAACGTTGTGTGTATGAAAAATACATTATGCACCTTCTCCGAGGCCCTGCGTGCAGTGAGGGCCAGCGGCGCCTTCCCGAGCCGTGTACAACTTTTCATTTCCCATATCAATCATGAGAACAAGTTGAAGTTCAGATAATGGCAGCTTGGTTTCCCCTAATTGTTCGGGATTTAGACTGACTGTTTGCACCGCAGACTGCGGCCACTGGGTGCCCGGCGGGGGGCTGTGGCCTGTTCTTTCTCTAACAAACCCGTGTTCATGCGTCCATTCAGATCCATCACCCTGAGATAAACTGTGAATATTGCCCTTTGTCGCCGCTGCATTCTTCCCGGCATTGTGGGGGCACTATTTACGGATTTAAAGGTTCATTTGCACAATTCTTTTGTCAGCAGCCCAGGCGCAGAATGGCAAAGTGAGGGCTGCCTCTTCTTTCTGGGTTACTGCCCCGAGCTCTCCCTGAGCCGAATGGACATGCCTGCCCTCGGACTTAGCATGAAGAATGTCAATGCGAAAATTACATTTTGTAAATGACCTGTCTGCTTCCGTGGCCAGGGAGGTCACCGGTTCACAGAGGGCGGGGTTTACGTGTTGCCACCCACCCCTTCAGCAGCATTCAGCGGCATGCAGCCTTTGAAAAGCAATGCGACGCGGGGCAAAATGTGGCAAGTGGCTTAGCAGCATCGCGAGCCTGTCCATTGCGGCTGTGTTCCAGGAGCTGTGCAAGGGCTCCACGAGGCATCCTATGTCAGGCGCACACTTGCAGGTGGTGTCGTTAATGTCCCATTTTGCAGAAGAGGAAACTGAGGTTCTAAGAGTTTAAAGAATTGTTCGCGGTCACACAGCAAGAAAATGGCAGAGCTGAAATGATAACCCTGGGCTTTCCGACTCCAAAACCTGTGGACTCTGCCACTCTCTCAAGGTTTGATCACAGGACTCTGGGCTAGGCTCCTGAATGAAGTGGGAAGGATTTGTGTTTGAAACGGTGCAACTCGGAAAGGCACGTGACCAGTTGTTAGAGAATATGCATGTGCTACTGTCTCTAAGTCCTGCAACTCTGGGACCTCTCAAGGGCACCTCCTCCTCTGGGATCTGACCCTGATTACACCCTCCTGTCCCGTTTGTGCTGCTCCTTAATTACAGGCTTCATCTTCTTCCCATTAGATTACAGGCCTCCCGAGGACAGGGGCTGCTCCTTCCTCTCTGTCTCTCCAGTGCCCAGCACATGCCCTGGCCAACAACACATACCCACATATGCACATACACACACACACGCACACACACACACGCGCGCGACACACACTGAACATCATTGAAGGAATGAGGGGAGAAATGACTTATGTGCAATCTGGGGACTATGTCTCTTGGAAATCTTCACTGTGAAAAATAATTACTCTGCACGTGGTCACAAGTCCCACAGCTCTGCTTGGACGAGATCAGAATGAACCAGAGGAGAAAGATGACAATTCCCTGAGCTCACCTGCTGCAGGTGGAAGGGAGAACAAAAGGAACCAAGAAGGCTCTCGTCCAGACCCTGCGAAGTGCTAGTGTGCTTATAGTAATGACCTGCTTTCATTTCTTGGTCTAAGTGTCCCAAACTGAGTCAGAACACAGCCAAATGCCTATGCCCCATGAGTACCCCGTCTTGATCCCAGTGGGTGGAAGAAAAGGATGTAGGAAGAGAGAAAGCTAGGAGAGCTGAGTGAGGGAGCCTGGGTTTGGCCATCAATGGGGATGAAAAGAAAGCTAAAAGAGACAGTAATGCAGGAATCATATTTTCAGCATTGTTATAAAGAATTATGACATCTTCCCATAGTCACAGTGAACTTCAAAATGAATAATCCCAATAGTCTGGTAATTAATTTGATACTAAATGCAGAAGATGCTTTGAAAATATCATTATTATTTCTGGGTAAAAGTTAAAAATATATATTACCCTCAAAGGCCAGTTCACAGGGCCATCAGGTGGCATGATGGTTGAGGTGCTGGACTCCCACATGACCAATTGAGGTTCGAGTCCAGACTGGCAGTTTGCTCTCTCACTTTCTCTCTCTCTCTCTCTCTCTCTCTCGCAATAGCCCTATAGTAAATTAAAAACAACAATAAATAATTTTTAAATGAAAAGGCCAGTTCACTTTGCTTTGCAGATAGATGTCGGGTCCATGCTCTGGCTTGAAATCGGTATATGCTTCATGTACCAGTAGCATGAACAGTGTTTTACAATAAACAGAAAAAGATTGAAATTCCTCATGTTCTTTGTTCCTGTAAACCTTACTTCCAAAAATATGCCCAACCTGAAATAGAGGCATGGTATGATATAGAAAGATACTCACTGTAGTGTTTTTTATACACACATGTATACACATACAAACAAAAAATAGATTTTGTCGGTTCATGAATATGACATTGGTTCCATAAGTATATCGTCATGATGTCAATTTAAAAAAAAAAAAAAACAGAATGAGTTGGGACCAGGAGGTAGCATGGCGGTTAAGGCAGCTGGATCCCACATGGCTGACTGTGAAGTTCAAGTCCCAGATTTGGTGGCTTGAAAAATAGACTGGGTGCCTGTGCGTGTGTGCCCCAAAATCCTAAGAGGAGTATGGAGGAGAAGGAATTTCAGCATGACCATCCCCTTGGGGGATGATGTCTCACTTTCCCTCTCTGTGTGTCTCTCCCAGTGAGGACACATCGCCTATTGCAAAACAAAACAAACAAACAAACAAAAAGCAGAATACAAAATTCTATATGCTATATAAACCCAATCATGCAAAACTAAAGGGGAAAAAAAAATTTAGGAGATGAATTGGTGGCATTGAGGACCATGATAGATACGGTGAAGGAAGGGTTGGCTATTTCTTGATACTCATGTAATCTGGAGATATTATTTAGTACTTTGATGGATTTATTCAACATATTTCCAGTGAGCCCTATGACGGTAAGAACCTGCTAGCAGCCAAAGACACCACCATGAAAAAGGCAGAGATGCACTTTCTCAAATGGAGTTTACATCCAGCGGGGGACACAGACATCAGGACCTCACATAACTACAGGACCAACAACCACAGCAGTGGCAGCAGGTGTTTCGAGGGAGGGGGTCGGGGCCTCTGACAGTGTATAATAGAGAGGTCAAGTGTGTAGCTAGGGGCAGGAGAGGAGGCGAGAATTCAGGAACGATTTCCCTGAGTTAGTGATGTTTGTGCTGAGTTCTGAACAGTGAGTAGGAGTTACCTGGATGAGGAGGAGGGCAGCCCAGTGTTGTTTTCTACTTGTGACTTCCTCAGCTCTCCTTCCACCCATACATGAGGTGGGTTCTGCATGTGGTGGTAGAGAGGAAGGAAGGGGATTCATGTCACCACTGATCCAGGAGTGAATCCTGTTGTTTCTAACCCAGTCAGGGTAATCTCACCCTCCTGGCACCAGCCAACTAGTCGATTTGGACCTAACCTGATCAATACATTGTATTCCATCAGCCAAGGTGTTAGTTCACAAGTCAGCATGTGAGCCAGCGAGACCTAAGGGAGGGGCCGGCAGGTGGCATGGTGGTTAAGGAGCTGGACTCTCATGTGGCCAACTGTGTTTTGAGTCCTGGACCTGGTGGCTTGCTTTCTCACTTTCTCTCTCTCTCTCTCTCTCTCTCTCTCTCTCTGTCTCTCTCTGTCTCAATCTGTCTCTGATTAAATTAAAATACAATAATAATAAATTTAAAAATTGAAATAAATAATTCTAAAAAAAAAAAAAAAAAAAAGACCTAAGGGAGAGTTGCCATGGTTTCTTGGTGAGAAGAAGAGAAGGCTGAGAATCAATACTTTTGTTTTTTTAGGTTTGCTTATTTACTTATTTATTGATGCTGAGAGAGAGATCGCACACCAGCGGGATATTCACATCACAATCTTCCCTGCCTGAGTGAGCTCTGGATCATGAGCAAGTGTGAGCCTAGCAGACCCAGGGAGGTCTCTGGACTTGAACCCAGAACGCTCTCATATGGGACGCCCTGGGTGAGTGTCTTATTTTACCACTGTGCTATCATCTATCCCCCTCAATACTCTTTTAATGGCAATGCTACAAATTACTATCACTCTACTTCTGGACAGAGTAGGATGCCTAAAAGACCTCTGTAGCTATTTTGGTATCATGAGGGAAGCCAGTACTGGGGTGAAAAGCAAAGAAACAGGAGGAAATCAGATGAGTTCATGGGGACAAACTATAGAGACCTCACAGGGTATGTAAAGAATTGAGTTCTTGATCTAAACACAAAGATATTTCTGCTTTTAAAAGACCATTCTAACTATGCACAAAATGGATTTGGAAGTGGGAGAACAGGAGATTGGCAGAAGTAACTTAATTGAAAATGATGACAGGGAATTTAGACATATAAGAGAACAAATTCCAGAGATAAAAAAGAGATCACAGCACCAACAGATGGCATAATGGTTACATCGCTGGACTCCTCCATGGTCAACCGCAGTTCGAGTCCTGGACCCAGTGGCTTGAAACTCACACTGGGCAGGTGTGTACGCCTGAAATCCTGAGAGGAGAATGGAGGACAAAAGAGGGCAGCATGGCCATCCCCCCTGGGGGATGATTTCTTGTTTTCTGTCTCTCTGGCAAGCGCACATGCCCTATAGCAAAAATCTCTTAAAAAAAAAAAAGGGAGAGAGATATCAAAATAATAGGACTTGGTGACTGATGGAATGGGAAAGGTGGAGAGAAGAAAGTAAATAGAAGAATTGAAGATGACCCCGAGGGTTTTCTGAGTCTTTTAAATTTAAGTGGATGATGGGGACAGTCACTAATCTGGGGAATCCCCAAGGATAACCAAGAATTAAGGCAGATATTGTGGGGTTCAATTTTTGATATATTGACTTTGAGTAGCTTTTGTTTCACTCTGTGGGGATGTCATGTGAGTGGCTAAACATGGGGGTTTTGAAATTTGGGGAGTTATCCATTTCTATACAGTCCTTCTTAGAGGTCTAGGTGAGATGATCTAGTAGGAAGAAGAGACCCAGGGATCAAATCTTTGGGAACTCAACACCTAAGGATGGGGTTTGAGGAGACCACAGGAGAATACTCAGAGATGCAGGAGGAAGTGAAGAAGTCAAGGAAAGAGAGGGCTTTAGGAAGAAGAGTGTGGCTAATGGTGTTGAAAGTTACTAAAACATCAAGTAATATGAGTGAAAATATGCTTTGTGTTAATGATTTGGATGAATTTGAGGTGTGATTACAGTGAGGACCAGACTGGAGCAATTGACAAGTAAGTAGGAAGACAAAAAAGTATGACACATTAAAAAAAAAAAAAAAAAAAAAGGCATAGACTTCTGTGATTTGGCCATGCTTAAGATGGGGAAGCTATTCTCGGCACAGATTCCAGGAGGTGGCACCAAGGAGTTTGGCTCCCATCAAAGACTGTGTTACAGTCTGTGACAGGCTTCAATCTCTCAGCCTTGCAACTTCTCAGTCATGACCTTTCTTTGGTCACATAGGCTATAGGGATCTGCAGATAAGTGGATCCTTCTTTCTTTGCTTCTCTTTTTTATGACTTTTCCATTTGTTTCACATGGATTATCTGGGTTGCCTAGAAAAGTCAAACCAGCCAGTGTGGGAGCTGTCCTTTAGATTTCTCTTTATTTCTTTTTCAAAGAATTATTTATTCATCAATTAAATTTCACCTGTTATCATTATTTCTTAAATTGACCAGAGAGAGACAGAAAGAGAGGGAAAGGGAAAGCGAGAAAGCAAGCCACCAGGTCTGGGGCTCAAACCACATGGGCCATGTGAGAGTCAAGTGCCTTTAGCCATCACACCACCTGCCAGCCTAGATTTTTATATCTAGATGCGTTTGTTTCTTAGGGCTGCCATAATGAAGTATCACAAACTGCGTAGTTTAAACAACAGAAAGTATTGTCTTATAGTTCTGGAACTTCTAGAGAAGGACTCTTTGCTTTTTCCAGCTTTTGGTAGCTCCAGGCATTCCTTGACTTTGGGCAACAAAGCTCCAATCTCTGCCTCTGTCTCCTCTTGGCCATCTTCTTATGTGTCTCCATCCAAATTTCCCTTTCTCTCTCTCTCTTTTATTAATTTTTTTTCATTTTAATTTTTTTTATTTGCTATAGGATGCATACACTTTCCAGAGAGAGAGAGGTGGGGAGGAAAAGTGAGAAATCACCTCCCAGGCGGGATGACCACACTACCATCCCTTCTCCTCCTTCCAGCATGTTTCTCAAGCTGCTGGGTCTGAGGCTTGAACCACATAATCAGTCCTGCATGATTCAGCCTGCTTATCCACCACAACAACTGGCTGGTCCCCAAATTCTCTCTCTTTATAAGGACACCAGTCAGAGTGAACTAGGAGCCACCCTACTCCAGTATCATTTCATGTTAACTGATGACATCTGCAATGACCTTATTTCCAAAAAGGTTCCTATTCTGAGCTACTAGGGGTTGGGGCCTCAACCTATCTTTGGAAGGACACATCAATGCATGACACGACATATGAATTTTCACTGTAGGGTCTGCAAACTGGTAACATAAGCACACAACTGGGAACCTATTACCTAATTCTGCATCTTTATGCGGGACCACTTCTGTTGTGCTCAGCATCTAGCAATGCAGAAATTGATTTTGGTTTGGGTTAAGATGCTAAGAGAGGACAGAGTTTATTGCAGTGATTTATTTAGGAGCCATCTTCACAGGGAGGTCTGGACCTGGCGCAGACCAAGGCTCTCTCCCAAGTTTAATTTCAGCCTACTCTCTCCCCTCCCCCGCTCCAGAGATTTCTGCTATAAGGCATTTGCACTAGTCAGAGAGACAGAAGGCAAGAAATTACCCCCGGAGGGATGGCCACGCTGCAATCCCTTCTCCTCCAGTCTTCTCTTGTGATTAGTCCCATACTCATGCACACACACCCAGCATGAACTTTAAGCCTCCGGGTCTGGTACTCAAACTGCAGTAGGTGACATGAGAGTCTAGCAACATAACCATTCCGCCATCTGCTGGTCCCATAATTCTAGCCTATTTTTAAAGAGATGACAAGAATTGAACATTCCTTTCTGATTTTTTAAAATAGTAAGGATAGGACAGGTTATCACAGAGTCATTCAACAAACAAACTATATGTTTACCCTACGTCAGTTCTGGGGCTTGATAGACTCCACACATGGACAAAGATTTGTCACACTGCCCCTTCACTTGAGGGCTCCTTGCCTAGCAAAAGAAACAAAATGGACACCACATGAGCCATTTTTTATAAGTTTGCTTAAACTTTAAAGAGCACTTTGTAAAAGCACCTTAATTCCATTCACGGGGTCACTGTGATCTAATCACCTATGATTTCGGAGCAGGTGGTTTTAGAAAATCTAAGAGCCAAGAGCAGTGGGGTACACCTATAATCCCAGCTACACAGAAGGCTGAGGCGGGAGGATCCTGAGTTCGAGGTCAGCCTGGGTAATGTGGTGAGACTCTGTCTCTAAAAAGTAAAAATAAAACAAATAGAGTAAAAAGAAATACAAGAATAAATAAATAATAAAATAAATAGAAAGAAAATACAGAGAATTTTTAAGAAGGAAAAGTTGCGATATCCAAAGAAAGACTTATGCTCCTCCCTCCCAATTCACAGTTATGAGTTTATCCAAATCCTGAAAAGTGCCACGAGGAAATGGCATGTACCCGCTCGGCCAGCCAGGGGAGCTGTGGTTTGTTGCTTTCTACCTGTTCACATGTAAGGTTTGTTGCTGTGTTTGTTTGTATTGTGAGTCCTTGGTGGCCCTCTCACAGGCAGTATAGTGCAATTTCCCTTCTGCACATATTCTCTCTGTTAGCAAGTGCTGACTGGTGTACACTCCTGGGGAAGAAAGACACCGCATGCCTGGGACCACTCACCTTCGGAATGGCACTACACAGCACAGTGGAAGGGCAACCTCTGGAGAGTTACACAACTTAGTTTTCCATCTATGGATCTGGTAATAATTACAAATCCTTACACACATGAGTAGGCGTCTCTGAGACTCGGTTTACTGCTTCATGTCCAGTGGGCCAACATTACCTACCTAGCATTGTTGGAGGAATAAAGATAAGGAAGCTGAGAGGGTAGACACTCTACAGTACAATAGATGCTCAATGAATGTGCCTTGTCTTTGTTCTTACATTTGTCCCTGTGTCATTGAGTCAGAAATATTTATTAAACACTATCTATACACTAGACTCTATTTTAGGAACAACCGAAGTGAATAAAACAAGCCAAGTCCTTGCTTGCTCAGAGCTCACATTCTTATGTAGAAGACAAGGAAGAAAATATTTTCCAAGTACTGGCCAGAAGGAAAAGGCAGGATAATCTGATAAGACTTTCTGGAACAAGCTGAGAAGAGGGGATACTTCAGATGGTGAGGTCAGGGAAGGCCACTCTGAAAAGACCAGACTGTTTTGAAGAAAAAGGAAAGCCAGGGACAGATCACTGAAGGCCAGTGCAGGTCACAGGTAGGAATGAGATGAGTGTGTTAGGAACAGAGAATGGGCCAGCATTGCTGGCAACATGAGCTAAAACCCGCTGAGACAGGCCAAGGCTGGGACATCCTGAGGCCATGGGAAGGACTGGGTTTTCTTCCAGATGTGATGGAAAGCCACAGTCAGGTTTTAAGCAAGAGCATGACATACAAGACCATTCTGGCTGCTGTGAGGAGAATGGACTATCTGGTGTAATCAGGAAAGCAGGTGGACTCTTTCCTGGGCTATTTGTTTGCCTGCATCTTAGTCTGTATCCAAATACCACAGACTGGGTGGTCTATAAACAACAGAAATAATTTATCTTAGTCTAGGTCTGGAAAGTTCAAGATCAAGGTGCTGGTAGATTCAGTATCTGCTGAGGGTCCATTTCTTGATTCAAAGATGGAGCATTCTTGCTGTGCCCTTACACGGCAGAGGGAGGGAAGGTACTCTCTGGGGCCTCTTGTATAAGAACATTAATCCCTTGACCAAGCCGGGTATTGCAATTGGTAGAAGACAGTGCTAGAGGCTGCATGGCCTGAAGATACACCAGGCTTGTGTGCACCGGCCCAAGATGCTGAGGACTGGGGAAGGGAGACTGTGGCATAAGACCTGGCCAAAAGTGCTCCTCTTTCTCACTTTGTCTCTGTCTCTCTCTCTCTCTCATATGCATGAACTCTGTCAGGAATAAAAGAAAATAAATAAACTTTAAAAAAAATTTTAAAGAGCATTAATCCCGTTCAGGTGGGCCCTGTGATCTAATCAGCTCCCAAAAGTCCTGTCTCCTACTATCACTACCACTGGGGTTAGAATTTCAGTACATGAATTTGGGGGGATATAAATGTTCAGACCATATCACTTGAGCAAGAGATGGTGGAGACTTAGGCCAACTGGATGTGGTAGGGAATGGGTAGAACAAAAAAGATTTTCAAGGTAGATCTAAGAAGCTAAGGTAAATTCAAGCTAAAGTACATGGACATGGGAACCAGCAGTTAGCGTAATGGCTATGTCGCTGGACTCCCACATAGTCAACCGTGGTTCGTGTCCCGAACCCGGCGGCTTAAAACTCACGCCGGGCGCGTGTGCGTGCGTGCCCAAGATCCTGAGAGGAGAATGGAGGAGAAGGGATTGCAGCGTGACCATCCCCCCTGGGGGGGTGATTTCTCGCTTTCTGTCTCTATGTCTCTCTCAGTCTGTCTGGCGAGTGCACGCGCCCTACAGTGAAAATCTCTCAAAAAAAAAAAAAAAAAGTACATGGACATTACCTTTTATACTTCCAGAAACAGCACTGCTATTCAGCTTAATATGTTTAGTAAGTTAATAAAACTTATCCAAGTCAGCCTCATGGCCCAGTGGTTAAGGGAGCCGGATCCCACATGGCCAACTGCAGTTTGAATCCTAGCTGTGGCTTCAAGAACACACTGAAAACATCCTAATAGGATAGAGAAATAGAGGAGAAGGGATTGCTGCATGACCACACCCCATGGAGAATTCTTTCTTCCTCTCTCCCTCACTCTGCCTCTGGCAAGGACACACACCCTCTGGCCATTAAAATAATAATAATAATAAAACTGATCCAAGTATATTAAGAACTTGATACCTAGCAATAACTATGATCACAGTAAGAAATACCTGAAACACACAGTCTATGGGAGATAAGTCGTCTTCACATGACAAATAAAAGTCCACACCACACTGGGATTCTGGATGTTTTTCTATCTTGATAAGATAAACCACATCACACATTCATTGTATGGCTTGCGGGGCCTACTATTGGTATATAGCCATCTCTTTTTATTTTCTACATTTCTGTTACCTGCCGTGAGTGTTCATTTTTTTAAAAACTAATTGGCAATAAGTTTTCTCTATAGGAAAATAAAAATACCTTTAAACATTTGTTGACTGATTTTTAGCTTTTTCTTTAAATTATTTACTTATCTATTTATTTATTTATTTATTTTAATTTGACCAGAGAGAGGCCCAGAGAGAAAGAGAGAAGGAAAGTGAGAAAGCAAGCCACCAGGTCTGGGAGTCGAGCCATGGTTGGCCATGTGGGAGTCCAGCACTTCAACCACCACACCACCTGCCAGCCCCTTTTTAGCTTTTTAATGGTGTTGTGCATCAGCCTTCATTGTTAGATCAAATGAGGCCTTAGAAATGTCCAAAGAATTTATAAATGTCTTGTGAAAGTACAACATGGTTCATTAATTTTGGTAATGAAATCTTAAGCCAACATCTTTAATTTTTTCACCAAGGAAGGAGTGTATTTCTAGACTGAAGGAGCAGACACATCCATTGAATGAGCTTTGGACCAGGAGTCTAGAAAATCTTTAAGTCCTAGCTCTGCCTTTGACTGTGTGTCCTTAGGCAAGTCACTTTGCCTCTCTGATCCTCACTTCTCCCATTCAGTAATAATAGGATGTTGTTTGTGCACCATACCGCCTTGTAAAGCTCAAGTGAGTTTTTCAGCTTGAGAACACTTTGGAAACAGTATCCTGCTAAATTAAAGGGAGAGAGGGAGGGATTGTTTATTCTGGTGCCTTTGGAGTCACTATCAGATGTCATTCTCCTGGGCCATAACTTCATACTAAGTTAATGCAAGCCAAAGGCTGAAGAGAAGCGTCAGCAACCTCCTGCCAACATCCTCCCAGAAAGTGATGCCTGCTGTACTAGACCAGTTCACTGAACCTTCCTGCAGGGGTTCCGAGCTCCCCTTCCACAGTCCACTTCCAAGGTTTTGTGATTAAGACGTTTGGAGACCAGGGGAGTGTGAAAAGTTAGCACCTTAATTGTTGAAAACGCTCAAAGATTCCAAACTTGTAAATCATGAAAGGTCACTGTTTAGCAGTCTGGAATGCTTTTGAAAAAGGCCAGTGATCAGAGATTGGCCTCGTTAATAACCACAGTAAAACTAGCTCTTGAAGCTCAAAGACACAGCTAATTAGGGCAGAAAAATTCAACCTCAAATTAAGAGTGTGTGTATGTGTGTGTGCGCGTGTGTGCGTGTGTGCGTGTGTTTCTGAAGTGTAAAAGCTTTTCTCCCAGAGAAGTATGTCTAAGTATATTTTGGATGTGTTCCAAGATCCACTGTAAGACAAAGCCAGGACTACCAAAATGTCAGGGTGGGGTTAATCAACTCCCAGAGCGTCTGTGTGCCCATCTGCCCAGTAAAAAGAAATAACCAACTTGCTCACCTAGAAGACTGCCTAATCCTAAACTTTCAAAAGAGAGACTCGAAAGACTGAAATTCTCTGAGAACATGTTACACTACTTTCCTGTTTGGTTTTGCTTTGTTTTTAAGTAGTAACATATACACATGGTCCAGTACAGTTGGTATTTGGGAATGTAAGGAGTAGATCTACATGTTCCAGATAATAGAGAGTTAGATAAGAATATCTCTGGTCCCTGCCCTTGCATGTGAGGCTGACTACCACCTGATACAACAAATAAGCTCAACAGATGTCTAGGTCTTCCATTTTCTGAGAAGAGATTTTTCACTCAGTAAAAGTCAGCTGCTTCTGATTCAAATTTGCCAGTTATGAAGATTATATGGAGGCTTAAAGCCCAGTGTCTATCTGTCAGTTGTCTTATCAGTTTAAACCTAGGATATTCCAACAGCCTGAAAGCAAAGGCCTTGCCAAAATTACTGGAAGATTATATCAGTTAGTGAAATACCCCAGCAGAAAAAGAACGAAGAATAAAGATTCAACTCTGCCGTGTAACCCAAGGCCCCTGTTTCACTCCTAAAATGCCTACATGGTGCGAATGATCAGTGACCAAAAATACATACATTCAGAGTCAACTTGAGTCCAATCCGGTGTGGCTTATGACTGCAGAGGCACATCTGAGATCCCAAGTCACTTTAGTGCCAGTACCCTCAGAGGGGAGCTGGTCCCTTGGCAGTCATTCAGAGAGAAAGTGCTGCTTCGAACAGGAGACATAGGGAGGTTTCCTGGCTGCAGTAATTTTGGGCTTATGTTTTAAAGGACAGTTGATGTATGAAAGTACAGTGACCTTGTTACTCAAAGCAAGGTCTGTGATGGAGCAGCATGGGCATCAGCCGAAAGCTCTTTAGAAATGCAGAATCTCGGGCATCACCTGAGACCTACAGAATCACAATTTGCAACTGAATGAGGTCCCTAAGGGATGAATCTGCACACCCAAATTTGAGAAGCACTATTATTTTGCAGAGCATAACATGGGAACAGTTACGAAGCTGGAAGAGAGAGAACCCGTGTTGCATGATTAGGAGATCCCCCAGCTCCTCCAATCATAGTTATGAGAACCTAGAAAAGTGATGTTTATCTCTTTGAATTTTAGTGTCTTCATCTGTAAAACTGGCTGATAAACTATTCTGCCTGCTTCACAAGTCTGTTTTAAGAGGCAGTGAAGTAACTGATGCGAAAGCACTTTATGTCTGGGTGCTCCTTTTTGCTGACAAATGGCCAACACGTCTCTCTTTCAAAGTGCTCTTGTTGAGAAGGAAGCTCTCTGAGGAGACCACAGCTCCCAGTGTTAATCTGGTGGGCCGAACGCAGTGGAAACAGCCAGAAAATCTTCCAGGGAATGGCCCCTCAACAGGGAAACAAACTCTGGAAGAGGGATGGGTACAGAAGGAAGCCCAGGAAGGAGATTGCAAGGGACTGGGAGCCATCTACCTTACAACACCTGGATGTCTAGGGCATTCAGAAGTTAAAACAGAATACTTTCCTGCTATGACAAAGACGTGTCCTCCGAAGTCCATGTGTTGGAAATTCAATCACAATGGAACAGGGTTGAGAGGTGGGGCCTGTAAGAGGTGATTTGGTCATGAAAGTCCTATACTCAGTAATGGATTAATATCATTGAGGGAGTGGTTTAATTATCACAGGAGTGGGTTTCCAATAAAAGTACAATTCCAGCCCCCTTCTTGACTCTCTCAAGCATGTTCTCTTGCCCTTCAACCTTCCACTGTGAAGTGATGAAACAAGACAGCCCTTGCCAGATACAAGGCCCCTGACCTTGGACTTCCCAGCCTCCAGAACTTGTGAGAAATAAATCTCTGTTCTTTATAAATTACCAGTTTCAAGAATTCTGTTACAGAAGCAGAAAATGACACTACCCTCGGAGAGCCTACAGTCTAGGGAGGACCAGAACTTAGTCCACCATAGGCTGAATGGAGGTCCATGTAGGACTGGAAACATATTTACTTGTTTCTCAAGTTACCAGCTCCAGGACTCAAACTACACCGTCGGCCCTATGGGATCCAACCACCTTACCCACCAGGCCATGGTTTGGCCCAGAACTATCCATTTTTTTTATTTGTTCATTCTTCTATCTCTCTTGCTAAAATGTAAAATCCCTGAAAACAAACACTTTGAATATCTTGGTCATCGTGGTATTTTCAGCACCTCGAACAGTGACTGGAACAAAGGAAGTGCCTAACACAAATTTGTTGATAATATAACAAGTATTAACCTTCCTAAACTTTTAAATTTGCAATGCTCAGTGATCTTTGCCTCCTGGTATTTATGCCTTATGCTTTGAAACAAGACTGGTCTGTGTAACCAGCGGAATATGGCAGAAATGATGATCTGTCACTTCCAAGTTAGGTCATGATTGTTTCCATTCTTGTGACTCTGGTGTTCTGCACTCTCTCTTGGATCACTTGCTCTGAAGAAAACTATGTCCTGAGTAGACTTAAGGAGATGAGGCTACAAGGTGAGGAACTGAAGTCTCCCGCCAACAGCCATCAAAGTGAGGTTGGAAGTTAGTAGATCCTGAGACCCATCCAAGCAGAGACAGTCTCAGCTTGGTGGCAACTTCATGAGCGATCCTCAGCCACAGCCACCCTGCTAAGCCACAACCAGTTTCTAACCCTCAAAAGCTATGGGAGAAAGTAAATGGTGAGTGTTTTAAATTGCTAGGTTTTAGAGCAATTTGTTACACAGCAAGAAGTAACTAATGTACTCCTACTAAATGACCTCTAAATCCCTCCCATGAAATCTGAGATCCCTGGCTAGAGGAAAAGAAGACCGCCCATGAGCAGGTGAAGACGAAGGGCAAGATACTGAGTATAAACAAAGATGCTGTAAAAGGACTGATCCCTTTTCTTGGGAGAAAGTGCATGCACAGCTTCCACATTTCCCCAGAGGAGACCCTTTGGGGCCATGAGAGTTCCCTCCAGTAGAGACTGTACAGTCCCATTGAGAGGATGGGTGTCTTTCACCAATTCTTAATGCTTTTTTGTCATTTGGCACTCTGCTTTCAACACTCAGTCAAACACAGCTGATGGGGCTGGCAAGGGGCCAGCAAGTGGTATGGTGGTTAAGGCACTGGACTCCCACATAACCGAACACAATTCAAGTCCCAGAACTGTCAGCTCACTTTCTCACTTTCCTCTTCTTTCTCTTTCTTTCTCTCTCTGGTCAAATTTAAGAATAATCATAATAAATAAAAGTTAAATAAATAATAAGAAGAAGAACACAACTGAGACCTGGCTAGAAGAGTGAAACAAAACTTTACCAAAAGCTTTGGAAAACCAATGAGAAGGTATATTAATAAAACCCTACCCACTGAGAAAATTTGGTCTACAAAAGATGGCAGATTTATCTTTATACTACCTCCTGGGACATTCCAGAACCCAGCACCCTAGAGCACCTGTGTAAAAATCTCAATCTCCATAGTTACAATTGAGAAAAAGTGTATTTGACTCCTGTTTGCTGCCTCTTTAGGGTACCTACTGCTGTCCAAGGACCCATCACTTCCCCTATTCATCAGCACTGGGAATAACCACAAGATGCACACTCCATAAGCTGTAGTTTACAGATGCCAACAATCTTCGATCAACCTCAACATTCTCAGTAGGACTGCTTCCCTATAATAGCAAAATAAAGGCTTTTTTCCTACAACTTCACACATTGACTAACTCCATCTGGGAGAAACAACCCCTTGTTAATGTCCAAGACATTCTCCTCCACCTTTTAGTAAACAGAAAGGCCAAAGATTTACTGTTGCTCCTGATCACAGAGCTAATGGACAGCCATATATGGATTTCTTCTGGAACTTCTCTTTAACGGACATGAAGCACAACCAGCCAACATCTCTCATAGTAGGTGTATTACATGCCCTGTTTCTTGACTGTACAACCTCAGAACAAGGACCTCAGTTGTCCAGTTCAGCCACTTACTGAGTACTAGAACCTCCACTGTAGAACCTTCTTGGACATTTCAATTGACAAGGTGCCTACTATCTCCCAAGACCTCACTAGTGGACACCTCTAATATTAGACAGTTCTAGCTCCAGTTGAGCTAAAATTATTCCCCAACTGTTGGGTCATCAGAAAAGTCATGACACATTTTTGCAGAGAAAAGACTGAAAAATACATCATGACTTCTCTGATGATCCAATAACACATGCAGCCAATACCTTCCACTACTGGATGTGGCTCTGCTCTCTGGCTTCATGAGATTTATCTTGTTTCTCTGCTTCATGACAGCCCATCAAAGATGTGATGACAGAGAGTCCTCGGCCCCTGCATTATCTCTTTTACAACCATTCTTTGTATGACATCGTTTGAAGTGTTTTCATCAAAGTATTCACTTTTCCTTTCTTCTATTTCTACCATGTTTCTTGTTATAATAAAAATCTAAACTGAACTTCATCCTCTGGACAAGGTCTGGTACAAAATAAACCTGGACTCTCAGTTCTTTTACTATCACTGTAATCCTACTATGATAACAAAGTTCACACCACATATTTAGAAACTATATCACCCCTGTTGATGGTAGTAATCTTGTGATGAAAAACCAGATGAAATCATTTTGACATCTTCATGAACACTGTTGTTAATTGAGGTACCACCACCTATCCTTAAAAATCTTACTTTGGAAACCTAATTCAAGACTGTTTTTAGGGACCAGCAGTTAGCGTAATGGCTATGTCGCTGGACTCCCATGTAGTCGACCACAGTTCGTGTCCCAGACACGGTGGCTTAAAACTCACGCAGGGCGCGTGTGTGTGCGTGCCCAAGATCCCGAGAGGAGAATGGAGGAGAAGGGATTGCGGCGTGGTCATCCCCCCTGGGGGGTGATTTCTTGCTTTCTGTCTCTCTGTCTCTCTCTGTCTGTCTGACGAGCGCATGTGCCCTATAGCAAACCCCCCCCAAAAAAACTATATCTTTTAAAAATAATTTTATCTATTATTATTATTATTATTATTATTTTAATTTGACCAGAGGAAAATAGAGAGGGAAAGTGAGAAAGTAAGCCACTAGGTCTGGGACTCAAACCATGGTCAGCTACATGGGAATCCAGCTCTTTAAACATCACACCACCTCCCAGACGTGACAATACATATTTTTAATTGAAAAAAGAAATTCTTTATACAACCTATTATGAGAACTTAACTACAATATGGCTTTTTTTAGTAAAATAAAAAGAAATCATATTGATAGAGAAATGAAGTCATATGGATAGTGTTGTATTCATAAACATAAATATGCTAAACTGAAAGCTATACAACAATGAGAAACATGAATAGCAAGTCCAAGTGTAAATGAATATATTCCTCTGTTTCATCAAGCACCAAAATCACTCACCTTTTGGTTCATTTCTCATACATTATTTCATATCTACATTCTCTGTATCTAAGTAAATCCATGGATCTTACTTTTTCTGTATAACATTCTCCACAGATAGATATCATTGGCTGCTGCCTTGAAAGCTGAACATCCTTCTGGGTGTCTCTACAAAGCACAAAGAAACTTCTCACTCCACACTTCCAAACAGAACCCATCTTGTGACTGTCCAGGGCCAGGATCTCTCCGTGTTAAACTATACTTCATTGATCTCAGTCCATAATCTCAGTCTCAGGAGATTAATGAAATATTTCAGACAAGTAAAAAAGGTATAGGTGACAATGTGATGGTTACCATCTCCTCACATGCCTACCTCAAAGAGAATTACTTTTGGTCTGATGGGAGCCTGTTATCTGCCTTTCTCTTTCCTCAAAGAAAGCTGCCATTTTGAATACATTGCGTATCACCTCAATGTGATTCTTTACATGTTTACTGTCTTATATTGCTTGCATGTTTTTAAATGTCGTATGAATAGTTTCATATCCTACAAGCACTCTGAAACTTGCTTTTTCTTTTTTTTTCACTCAGCATATGGGATTTTTTAATTGCCAGAGAGCAATTAAAAAATTTCTGTACACTTGCCAGAAAGGGACAGAGATACAGAAAGAGCAGGAGAAAACACGCCCCCCCCCCTCCGCCAAATGGAGGTGTGGTCATGCTGCAATCCCTTCTCTTCCATCCTTCTGGGATTTGGGGGCACACACACATGTTCCCAGCATGCATTTCAAGCCCCTGAGGCTGGAACTTGAACTGCAGTTGTTCATATAGGATCCAGCTCCCTTAACTACTAAGTTATAAAACTGGCCCTGTGAGTATTTGTTTATTTGTTTTAAGTTTATTTGTTTCTTTCTTGAATTAGCAAGAGAGACAAAGAAAGAGAGGGGAGAGAGGGAGAAGGAGAAGAGAAAGAGAGGAAAAGAAAAAGAATACAAAGAAAGAAAAAGGAAAAAGAGAGAGAGATAAAGAAGAAAGAAAAAGAAAGAAAAAAAAGAGAAAGGAAAAAGAAAAAAAGAAAGAAAGAAAAGACAGTGCTTTACAGAGAGAGACAGACAGGCATCCCTAATAGGGCCCTCATGCCACAATCTACCCATAACCCCAGCAAGCCTGGATCCCTTATTCACACGGATCATAGGTGTGGGCATGCCCAGTGTATTCAAGGAGATCTCCAGACCCAAACTCAAAATGTCCCCAGGCTGGCCAGCCTCCCAGAGCATTGTGTTACCACTGTGCCCTCACTCAACACCCTCAACATTTTATTTTGATATGTAATCATGTTGATTCAAGTTGTAGATTAATGATTGCACCTGCTCAACAGTATCTCAAAATCAGAATAGGGGATTTATTTGTTGGGACCAGCAGATGGCAGAATGGTTATGTTGCTGGACTCTTACTAGTCGTCCGCGGTTCGAGTTCTAGACACCCGGTGACTTGAAACTCACACTGACGTGTGTGCGTGTTTGTGCGTGCCCAAGATCCCAAGAGGAGAATGGAGGAGAAGGATTGCAGTGTGGCCATCCCCTGTGGGGGGTGATTTCTTGATTCCAGTCTCTCAGAGAGACAGACAGGCATCCCTAATAGGGCCCTCATGCCACAATCTACCCATAACCCCAGCAAGCCTGGATCCCTTATTCACACGGATCATAGGTGTGGGCATGCCCAGTGTATTCAAGGAGATCTCCAGACCCAAACTCAAAATGTCCCCAGGCTGGCCAGCCTCCCAGAGCATTGTGTTACCACTGTGCCCTCACTCAACACCCTCAACATTTTATTTTGATATGTAATCATGTTGATTCAAGTTGTAGATTAATGATTGCACCTGCTCAACAGTATCTCAAAATCAGAATAGGGGATTTATTTGTTGGGACCAGCAGATGGCAGAATGGTTATGTTGCTGGACTCTTACTAGTCGTCCGCGGTTCGAGTTCTAGACACCCGGTGACTTGAAACTCACACTGACGTGTGTGCGTGTTTGTGCGTGCCCAAGATCCCAAGAGGAGAATGGAGGAGAAGGATTGCAGTGTGGCCATCCCCTGTGGGGGGTGATTTCTTGATTCCAGTCTCTCTGTCTCTTTCTGTCTCTCTGGCAAGCGCATAGCACCTTATAGAAAAAATCACCCTTAAAACAAAGGGGGGAATTTATTTATCTTCTACTTGATCGTCATTAAGGTTTGTTTCCAGTGTCCTCTGTGACAAAGAATGCTAAGCGAGCATTTCTATACATGTTTGCCTCTGTGCATGTCCAAGAGCTTCTCTAGTTACATGGTGAAGAGGACAACTACTGGATCACAGATTATGTGCCTTTTCTGCTCTACTAGATGTTGTCATCTTGTTCCCTGAAGTGACTAAGCACGTCACACTTCTCTTGGCAGCACAAAGAGGTCCAGGAGTCCCACATCACACCAACAGTCAATATATAGCAGGCTTTATTAGCCAATCTGATGGGAGGGGGAAAGTCGTTTACTTCTTATTTGTTTTTAATCTTTATCTCGCCACCTGCCCAATTTACCTGGTACATGAACTAGTATACTTTGGGCTATACATAACAAAGCATTCATTAAAAGCAGTAGAGAATATGATAAGAAGCCTGGAGTTCTAGTGGCTTCAGAGTTGGTCACTGCACCAACACTAGGATCAGATGCTACTATTTTTCTTTTCTTCCACCCACAGCTCTGGTCTTTGGCCTGTCTTCTCATGACGGCAAGGCGGCTTCTCCACAGCTATACATGACCACATGCAGAGGTAGGTGGGAACTTCCGCCTCCTGGGTCTCATTTGGTCAGTGAGGAATACTTTTCCCAGAAACTCCTGACCAGATAGATGCTCCTGTTAGCTCTCCTATGATGTTGGTTAGGGGTCTTCACATGTCCATGACTAAAGCAGTAACAAGAAGGATGACAAGAATGTCTATGATCTGTATAGACTAATCAACATTTTTGGTTTTTAAAGAGAGGTTTTTTTGTTTGGTTTTGTTTTGTTTGTATAGAACATGTGTACTCGCTGGAGAGAGAGAGACAGAAAGTGAAAAATCGCCCCAAGGGGGATGGCCACACTTCAATCCCTTCTCTTCCATTCTCCTCTCAGAATTTTGGGCACACACCCTCGTGCACCTGGCGCACATTTTAAGCTGCCGGGTCCAGGACTCTAACCACAGTCAACCACAGGGGAGCCCAGCAATGTAACCATTACAACATCTGCTGGTCCTGAGACTAATCAACATTTATCCTTGGGAGTAGAATATAGCTCCCTCCCCTAGGCACATGGGAGTGTGAACATCCCACAAATTCAGGATTTTTGCAGCACTAAAGAAGAATGGGGATGCTTATTGGCTAGCAAAGAGGAATATCTGCCACAGTTGAGAAAGTCCTTCGGCCCTCATGCCACAATCTACCCATAACCCCAGCAAGCCTGGATCCCTTATTCACACGGATCATAGGTGTGGGCATGCCCAGTGTATTCAAGGAGATCTCCAGACCCAAACTCAAAATGTCCCCAGGCTGGCCAGCCTCCCAGAGCATTGTGTTACCACTGTGCCCTCACTCAACACCCTCAACATTTTATTTTGATATGTAATCATGTTGATTCAAGTTGTAGATTAATGATTGCACCTGCTCAACAGTATCTCAAAATCAGAATAGGGGATTTATTTGTTGGGACCAGCAGATGGCAGAATGGTTATGTTGCTGGACTCTTACTAGTCGTCCGCGGTTCGAGTTCTAGACACCCGGTGACTTGAAACTCACACTGACGTGTGTGCGTGTTTGTGCGTGCCCAAGATCCCAAGAGGAGAATGGAGGAGAAGGATTGCAGTGTGGCCATCCCCTGTGGGGGGTGATTTCTTGATTCCAGTCTCTCTGTCTCTTTCTGTCTCTCTGGCAAGCGCATAGCACCTTATAGAAAAAATCACCCTTAAAACAAAGGGGGGAATTTATTTATCTTCTACTTGATCGTCATTAAGGTTTGTTTCCAGTGTCCTCTGTGACAAAGAATGCTAAGCGAGCATTTCTATACATGTTTGCCTCTGTGCATGTCCAAGAGCTTCTCTAGTTACATGGTGAAGAGGACAACTACTGGATCACAGATTATGTGCCTTTTCTGCTCTACTAGATGTTGTCATCTTGTTCCCTGAAGTGACTAAGCACGTCACACTTCTCTTGGCAGCACAAAGAGGTCCAGGAGTCCCACATCACACCAACAGTCAATATATAGCAGGCTTTATTAGCCAATCTGATGGGAGGGGGAAAGTCGTTTACTTCTTATTTGTTTTTAATCTTTATCTCGCCACCTGCCCAATTTACCTGGTACATGAACTAGTATACTTTGGGCTATACATAACAAAGCATTCATTAAAAGCAGTAGAGAATATGATAAGAAGCCTGGAGTTCTAGTGGCTTTAGAGGTGGTCACTGCACCAACACTAGGATCAGATGCTACTATTTTTCTTTTCTTCCACCCACAGCTCTGGTCTTTGGCCTGTCTTCTCATGACGGCAAGGCGGCTTCTCCACAGCTATACATGACCACATGCAGAGGTAGGTGGGAACTTCCGCCTCCTGGGTCTCATTTGGTCAGTGAGGAATACTTTTCCCAGAAACTCCTGACCAGATAGATGCTCCTGTTAGCTCTCCTATGATGTTGGTTAGGGGTCTTCACATGTCCATGACTAAAGCAGTAACAAGAAGGATGACAAGAATGTCTATGATCTGTATAGACTAATCAACATTTTTGGTTTTTAAAGAGAGGTTTTTTTGTTTGGTTTTGTTTTGTTTGTATAGAACATGTGTACTCGCTGGAGAGAGAGAGACAGAAAGTGAAAAATCGCCCCAAGGGGGATGGCCACACTTCAATCCCTTCTCTTCCATTCTCCTCTCAGAATTTTGGGCACACACCCTCGTGCACCTGGCGCACATTTTAAGCTGCCGGGTCCAGGACTCTAACCACAGTCAACCACAGGGGAGCCCAGCAATGTAACCATTACAACATCTGCTGGTCCTGAGACTAATCAACATTTATCCTTGGGAGTAGAATATAGCTCCCTCCCCTAGGCACATGGGAGTGTGAACATCCCACAAATTCAGGATTTTTGCAGCACTAAAGAAGAATGGGGATGCTTATTGGCTAGCAAAGAGGAATATCTGCCACAGTTGAGAAAGTCCTTCAAGGCTGAATTCTAGAAACTCTGTCATCCTGCTGATAGAGCTGCTCTTATCCCAGATAGGACTATGAGCAATGTTTTTTGAATTCCAGCTCAAGACATTTTTACTACTCTTATTTTTCAGACGTAGAACACTGTGATTTCTCTCGACCTCATTATTTTCTCCTTTCTGCATCTATTGTTGTTACTCAAATATTGGGCCATTGGGAAAGTCATGATGCATTTTTGCATAGAAAAACTTTTTACAAAGTCATGACTTCCCCCCAACCTAATAATTTCTTTTTTTTTTTCCTGAAAACTTCTCGTCACTCCTTATTCCAGAGCACCACTGGAAGCGTAAGGGATTCCAGGTTCCCACCACAACTGGTGTACCTGGTATAGCTCTGAGGCTGTCCCTTTCCTCTCACACAGCACTTGTCTTTCTAGAATGTGAACCGACGTAAATGCTAATTACTTCAGCCAGTTCTTTCCCAACTATGGTCATTCCCAATTGGCTTATACTCTTCTAGGATAAGAGTTTCTAATCCAGAGTCTCAGATGGGTAGTAAAGCATTTTATTTTGACCCTAAAAGTATTAACTGTGAGTAGGCTTGGTGTAGAAATAAACTTGCCACTGGTTCCTCCACCCCCTGAGACCAGAACCAAAGGTCTTTTAAAACTGGCACTAGATACCAAAAGTTTTCCTGGGCGCTGATTCATTACTCATCAGCCACATCAGTGATAAAATATTTAAGTGCCAAGGAGTCTGTGATTAAATATTAATTCCCAGCCAGTCTGCTATGAAATATTTAGGGGCTAGTGAGTCTGAAGCAATCAGCTTTCAGCCCAGAGCAGAAAAGAGCTCTGTCAAAGGCCAGATACCAGATGATAGAGCAGATGCAAGAGGTCAGGCATGGAGGAAATGTGCCAGATCCAAGAGCACCCAGCTGCCCTGGCTCCATGACTCTAAGACTGTGGACAGCCACACACGGCTGTTCCATTTGTGAATGATAACTCATCATGAGGAATGAAGACTTGCACTTTCTATAGGTATTTCAGAGATGGGCAAAAATGAGGCTCAGAGAAGGAGAGGGAATCATCCCAGGTTTCAGGGTCAATGACTTAATCCATTACTATGTTACTAATAGAAATACCTGAGAACCGAGTGATTTATAAAGAGTAGAGGTTTATTTCATTCACAATTCCAGTGGCTGGAAAGTCCAGAGGTATGTTGCTGGCATCAGGTCAGCTATATCACAACACAGCCAGAAGTAAGAGGGGAGGGTGAGCACATGTATAGAGAGAAAGAGGGAGAAAGAGAGACAACCACCTTTGTTTTATAACAAAAACCTCTTGTGAGAACTAACCCTTCTACTAGAGCTGGGTCTTATAAGACATCATTAATTCATTCATGAGAGCAATGCTTCCATGTCCAACCACCACCCATTAGGCATCTCCTTTTAACGGTCCCAACTGCATTACACTAGGGCCCAAATTTCAAAACATGAACCTTTGGGAGACACACCATTATCCAAACCATAGCAATCAGCAACAAGTGAACATTAAGATTTAGAATTCACCTTTGGAAAGAAAGCAGTTGTTTACTTTTCAGCCCCAAGAGCATCAAAGGCAAAGAATTCTTGTACAGTCTTTGTGAGAACTCATTAGCTACAGCATTTCCAATGGAGGAAATTTAATACAGGAAATCGGTTACATAGGAGCTAGAAAGATGAGAAGAACAAGAAAGAGAATGAGCAGGCATTTGTGGGAGTTATAGGAAGAGGGGTCACTACTTAGAGACGAGACGCTCTTGCTGCTGAGTTCCTAGGGATGGAGTCTCAGCTAGTTCCATATTCACCAAAGAGGCATCTCCTCAACTAGAGCTAGAACTGCTAATGAAAGAAAAATAGGATTCTTCTCAGCCCACCACCTTGCCTCCTGCCGCCATTATAGCTGCCAACAGCAAGTGCCAGCAATGCTACTCTGCCTGAGTTACAGCGGAATATTTCTCTCTTCCCTTTCTGGTCAGTCGCCCACCAGCATCTCCTACTGGCAGAAACAGACAAAAGCCTGAGGAAAAAAGAACCTGAGAAATGTAGTTTGCAGACTTCTAGCTCCAGGAGAGTACAAAAAGGTGTGTGGAGAACTTAAAAAATAACAGATCTAACAGATAAATAACAAGCACAGTCCCCTTGCTACCTGTGTGAAGTAACTCCAAATTAATGAAGTAAAGTTTG
Organism: Tupaia belangeri chinensis; assembly: GCF_000334495.1. Classification (NCBI taxonomy): domain Eukaryota; kingdom Metazoa; phylum Chordata; class Mammalia; order Scandentia; family Tupaiidae; genus Tupaia; species Tupaia belangeri. The sequence goes on from NW_006159501.1 coordinate 2,802,145, forward strand.
GCTTTACCATCTTCTTCTACCAGTTTACCATAAACTTACGAAAGACTCTCATAAGCCTGCCATAAACAATAAGACTCTTGCAAGTTCCAAGAGTTCCTCCAGGATTCGGTCTTAAAATGTGAGTGGTCAACTATTCTCATTACTTAGTCAAACCTAAAACCAAAAGAATAATTGATTTGGTTTAAAAGTACTATATTTAGTTTGTGTTTACAGTTCTGAAATGATCCCAAATTTGGCATGGTTATATGATTTAAAAATGAGCAAGCTTGGCAAGAGGCTAACCTAGGTAGGGTCCTGGAATGCTTGGGTCATACGGGCACTGAGCAATCAGGAAGGCAGCTCATTCTATTCTTATTGAAAGGCCATGGGACTTACCCCAGATAACTCAGGTCCCACAGCTGTAGCCCACTCTGACCACTCAAGCTTTGGAGCCTGTCTGTGCCAAGCAAGCTTATCTTTCACTGGCGACTTGTCTTTGTGCTCCATCATTTCTTATGCATTCCTTTCATCTCTCCAGTGAATACAAATAATAAAGAGAATAATTCATTTCACATATTTTACAGATTATAAGGCATTTTTTACACCCATTATCTTCATTGACCCCAAACAGAACTCTGTCGACTAAAGGTCATGGCAGTTACTCCGTCCCTGAATATACGAGGCGCAGAAAGATGAAGTAACTTGCCCAAGGGCACACAGTAGAGCACTGCCACAGAGTCAATGCCCAAAAAGTACTTGCGGGATAAGTGATCAGGTAAAAAGCAAAATGGGCTAGGGTCAGCATTCATAAAAACCAGGGCTAGAGGAAGAGTATTGGTTGCCGTTCGGTGGGAAAAAGACATCGTTAGGAGCGAGACGAGCAGAGATGTTACAGGATAGAATCTGGGAGGGAAGCATTCATTTCTATGAGTGTGAAGAGGCAGGGAGGTGGCTTCCAGAATACACAGAGAATGAAACATCAGCCTGTTTTGAGATTTGACAGGAGAAGGAGTCTATTATAATTCCAAAACTCCTGAAAGCAGGGTGTCACTTCCAGAATCCCAGCCTCTTGCCCATCTCCCTTGCATAGCTTGAACTCCTTGGGGTTTGGGAGTATGAAAATTGGTCCAAATGCTCAGTGGACACCCCCAGGTTTCTGACGCCCACCTTCCCTTGCTCTCACCACCCCTGAGGCTCTTCACCTCCCCACAGTGACCTGTCCTTCCTCTTCCTCTGGTCCATGGGCTTCTACCCACACTGGTTCTTGCCCCTTGCCCCACCCTCTTCACCACCACCATCTCCAATTATAAAAACAGACAGAGCCTACTGGCCACATGTCCCTGATCCCTAATCCAGGGTGACATTCCAGCCAAACCACCAGGTCATTTCCCTTTCTCTCCTTGTTTAGGGGCCTGCCTTTATGCTGACTCCATCGCACTTGCTTTGAGACAAGGGGGAAGATGTGCAGTCTATTACCCTTATAAACCAGCTCCTTTCTTCCTCTCTCTGCCATTTAAAAGGGCCTTTCTATTTGACTGAACAAGAAAAGGAACTCTAAGAGGGGAATTAACATTGTCCCCATTATATTGTCCAATTAACACTTGTCCTGTCAAAGGCTGAGTAGGAAGCCGGGAGCCTTGGTCAATGAGAACTTTTAATCCCTCAGGTAAATGCAAAGTCGCATTGAACGCGATCAAAGGGCAGATCTCAATATATTCTCTCCCCAAACCCCTTCCCTCCCCCCTCATGCTAGGACTGTATGAGGCTGCTAAGTTCTGGTTTGAATTAGTTTCAACCTTCCTTTGTGGCCATGTTGGGTGAAAGTGTGGGGGATGGTTGGTCAGACATTTCAAAACTCACACTAAGACTCTTAATTCCCTTCAAGACAAAGACACAAACACAGACATGTTGAAGTAATGACAACCCAACCATCTTCTTTAAAAATCTGTTTCCTCTCCGCAGGTATTGGGCCCAATACCATTCTTAACGAAGTAAATTATGCAAATAATTAATCCTTCTGAGGGATAGAATTTGGGGGTCACTTTCTTCCTGCTGTAGAATGTCTGTGTTCATTGAGATCTGACCCATGAGAAAGTGACGGACAAATAGAATAGAGAGTTAAGCTGGAGGGCAGGGACTCTGCAACATTTTTCTGCAGTCCCTCCTGCTGTGCCTAGGGGACTCACATAGTAGGTGCTTAAAACTTACAAATAAAGGTGTGCAAAAAAGTGATTCACTTGGGGGTTACTTTAAGACCCAGATCCCCTCAAAAGGTTCAAACTGGTTTTCTAAGACAAAAAATTTGGACTCAGCAGAGTCCAAACAATTATCATGTTGCTAGACTCCCATGTAATAGAGTTCGAGTCCAAGGTTCGAGTCCTGGACTCGGCTGCTTAAAACACATGCCAGGCATGTGTGTGTGCATGGCTGCCCAAAATCCTGAGAGAATGGAGGAGGAGGGATTGCAGCATGGCCATCCCCTCTGGGGGTGATTTCTTGCTTTCTGTCTCTCTGTTTCTCTCTGTCTCTCCAGCAAGCACACACACTCTACAGCAAAAACTTCTCTAAAAATAATAATCATATTTTACAGATTATAAGGCATTTTTTACACCCATTATCTTCATTGACCCCAAACAGAACTCTGTCGACTAAAGGTCATGGCAGTTACTCCGTCCCTGAATATACGAGGCGCAGAAAGATGAAGTAACTTGCCCAAGGGCACACAGTAGAGCACTGCCACAGAGTCAATGCCCAAAAAGTACTTGCGGGATAAGTGATCAGGTAAAAAGCAAAATGGGCTAGGGTCAGCATTCATAAAAACCAGGGCTAGAGGAAGAGTATTGGTTGCCGTTCGGTGGGAAAAAGACATCGTTAGGAGCGAGACGAGCAGAGATGTTACAGGATAGAATCTGGGAGGGAAGCATTCATTTCTATGAGTGTGAAGAGGCAGGGAGGTGGCTTCCAGAATACACAGAGAATGAAACATCAGCCTGTTTTGAGATTTGACAGGAGAAGGAGTCTATTATAATTCCAAAACTCCTGAAAGCAGGGTGTCACTTCCAGAATCCCAGCCTCTTGCCCATCTCCCTTGCATAGCTTGAACTCCTTGGGGTTTGGGAGTATGAAAATTGGTCCAAATGCTCAGTGGACACCCCCAGGTTTCTGACGCCCACCTTCCCTTGCTCTCACCACCCCTGAGGCTCTTCACCTCCCCACAGTGACCTGTCCTTCCTCTTCCTCTGGTCCATGGGCTTCTACCCACACTGGTTCTTGCCCCTTGCCCCACCCTCTTCACCACCACCATCTCCAATTATAAAAACAGACAGAGCCTACTGGCCACATGTCCCTGATCCCTAATCCAGGGTGACATTCCAGCCAAACCACCAGGTCATTTCCCTTTCTCTCCTTGTTTAGGGGCCTGCCTTTATGCTGACTCCATCGCACTTGCTTTGAGACAAGGGGGAAGATGTGCAGTCTATTACCCTTATAAACCAGCTCCTTTCTTCCTCTCTCTGCCATTTAAAAGGGCCTTTCTATTTGACTGAACAAGAAAAGGAACTCTAAGAGGGGAATTAACATTGTCCCCATTATATTGTCCAATTAACACTTGTCCTGTCAAAGGCTGAGTAGGAAGCCGGGAGCCTTGGTCAATGAGAACTTTTAATCCCTCAGGTAAATGCAAAGTCGCATTGAACGCGATCAAAGGGCAGATCTCAATATATTCTCTCCCCAAACCCCTTCCCTCCCCCCTCATGCTAGGACTGTATGAGGCTGCTAAGTTCTGGTTTGAATTAGTTTCAACCTTCCTTTGTGGCCATGTTGGGTGAAAGTGTGGGGGATGGTTGGTCAGACATTTCAAAACTCACACTAAGACTCTTAATTCCCTTCAAGACAAAGACACAAACACAGACATGTTGAAGTAATGACAACCCAACCATCTTCTTTAAAAATCTGTTTCCTCTCCGCAGGTATTGGGCCCAATACCATTCTTAACGAAGTAAATTATGCAAATAATTAATCCTTCTGAGGGATTTGGTTTGGGGGTCACTTTCTTCCTGCTGTAGAATGTCTGTGTTCATTGAGATCTGACCCATGAGAAAGTGACGGACAAATAGAGAGTTAAGCTGGAGGGCAGGGACTCTGCAACATTTTTCTGCAGTCCCTCCTGCTGTGCCTAGGGGACTCACATAGTAGGTGCTTAAAACTTACAAATAAAGGTGTGCAAAAAAGTGATTCACTTGGGGGTTACTTTAAGACCCAGATCCCCTCAAAAGGTTCAAACTGGTTTTCTAAGACAAAAAATTTGGACTCAGCAGAGTCCAAACAATTATCATGTTGCTAGACTCCCATGTAATAGAGTTCGAGTCCAAGGTTCGAGTCCTGGACTCGGCTGCTTAAAACACATGCCAGGCATGTGTGTGTGCATGGCTGCCCAAAATCCTGAGAGAATGGAGGAGGAGGGATTGCAGCATGGCCATCCCCTCTGGGGGTGATTTCTTGCTTTCTGTCTCTCTGTTTCTCTCTGTCTCTCCAGCAAGCACACACACTCTACAGCAAAAACTTCTCTAAAAATAATAATAATAATAATAATAATTAATATAGAAGAAAAGAGTGGAATAATAGATTGAAGCCCAGGAAGGGTTAATTCAGGGAAGTTCAGGCTGGTGATTCCCACCCAGGTACTACTAGAGATTCCCAGGGCTGACCAGAAGCTTTCTGGCTGCCAGTGTAAAGAAGAAATACAATGAGCTACAAAGTCCATTATAGGTTGTCCAGGAAATAGCTATCTATATACACTTAAGGCGAGGGTGCAGGACATATTAACAGATTTAACAACATAAAGCAAACATGAAATACGAAACTTTTCTTAAGGACAGGGCCACACTCCTCAACTGGATACACAGTCTGGCAATGAGCTTTCCAAAATTGTTTAGTTTTAGGGGCTGGCAGGTAGTGTGGTGGTTAAGGTGCCAGACTCCTATATGCCTGACTATTCAAGTCTGAGACCTGGTGGCTTGCTTTCTCACTGTCTCACTCTGGTTAAATGTTTTTAAATGATAATAATAATGAATGAAGTTAAATAATTCTTCAAATTATTTCATTTTAATTTAAGAGTGGTAACTACTGAAGGTATCACACCCCAGGGAGCTGCATTCTTCCAGTTCTCAGCTACAGAGAGGCACCAGAGTGCCCTTCTGAAAGTCAGAACAACAGCTGTTGAAGGATGGTTCAAGGTTCAGCAAGCCACTGCCATGGCTGAATCCAGACATCCTATGAAGCTTTGATCCAGAGCCACAGTGACCAGGAAAACCAAAGTCATGTGTGACCTGTCAATCATCAACAGCCACCAAGGCCACTGGGATGTGGACATCAGTGCTGGGCCAGGCTGTAGAGAGGACAGAGAAAGACGACCTCAGGTAGTCCCACCCCAAGTTCTCTCTGACCATCCTTGCTGACACTGACAACTACCACATGAGCATCCTCGCTGTGTCTCCCTTCTCAGGGCTCTCATACATACTGTTTCTCCCTACTGAAGTCACTCCCTCATTTCGTCAGGCCTCTGTGCAAATATCAGGAAGTTCATAGAAAATGAGTATGATTGAGAGAATGGAAGACATCACCCCCAACAGCGTCCTGATAGCGTGACGCCCCGACCCCCAATTCACCTTCGACTTGGGTCTTCAGATATGAAACCAGGAACTTCCCATGTGGTATTGCCTTGCTGAGGGAAGCATCTTACCACTATGCCCCATCAAGACCCTCTCAGATAGGCATGAAATACTGCTGGATGATAGCATCCAGGTAACTGGTGACACACGTGGGCAAGTGGGGCACAGGGGACTAGGCACTTTGGCCTTCAGTTTCCTGGCAGAGAAGATCAGCCCAGGTGGCACAGTGGGAGAGCTTTCTGGAGGGGAGATATGTATGAGCTGGGTGTCGAGGGTCAGGACATATTCGGATTATAATAATGATAATTAGGGTGATCATATAATTTACCACTCCAAACAGAACACTTTGGGAGTGAAAGGAGAGCTATTAATAATTATACCAGGGCAATGGGCATAAAATAAGACTCTCTCAGGCAGACTGTAATTTATGGTTACCCTGGTGATAATTAACTAGTAAGGAGACCCTCCCACCAGTAGGTGTGTGAGCGGGGGGAGGGGCAAGGGGGGTCCTGTCTGCATGCGGACACAGCTTAGTTGTATTTTGTAGATCACCCTATAGGGGTCTCTAAGGCTATACCCTGGGAATGAAAGAGTCTTTCCTGAAAGGAGTGGACACACATCCCCACCTTGTTCACTCTAAGGGGGATTTGGGCTCACACAGACCACTGACACAGACTCAAACCTTAGGACAAAGCACAGGGATCCATCTTCCATTCAGTTCAAAATTCACCAGGTCTCAGTGTCTAGGGCCATATTTTGAGCTGAGAAAATGCCTCAGGTAGGCACAGAGCCAATGCCCAGGAGGGAGGGAGCTAGAGTGAGATGAAACCTCCTAGCACTAATGAATGAGCTGGAACCTGAGTATCAGGCTGCCTCTGTACATGTCTTTGCATGTTTACATTCCTGGTGTTATTCCAGCAACGTTGGTAAAGGCTGTCCAACTGCAACGGCCCGGCCTCAACTCCATGGCAGAGGGAACTAGTAATTGGCCCTGCATGGGTCAAAGCAGCACTGGAGAGATAGAACCCTGGAGGGCAAGAGGTGTCCTCAAAGGCAATGAATGAGGCCTCACTTAGGACAGTGATTTTCAAATTGTTTTCTTACACGTGAAAAATTAAATCTAAATACCAGCATAAGAAACTTGGCAAGAGAGGTGCCAGGTGGCATGGTGGTTAATGGCGTTGGACTCCCACATGGCCGACCCCAGTTTGAGTCCCAGACCTGGTGGCTTGCTTTCTTAGTTTCTCTCTCTCTCTCACTCTCACTCTGTCCCTCTCTGGTCAAATTTAAAAATAAATAAATAAAGTTAAATAAAATAATTTTAAAAAAAGAAAAGAAAAGAAACTTGGCGCCCTTTTGGCTCTCTGAGAAGCACCATGGCAGTTGGCAAGAATAAGTGCCTTACAGAAGGCAGCAAAAAGGGAGCCAAGAAGAAAGTGGTTGATCCATTTTCTAAAAAAGATTGGTATGACGTGAAAGTGCCTGTGATGTTCAACATAAATACTGGGAAAACACTAGTTACCAGGACTCAAGGAACCAAAATTGAGTCTGATGGCCTTAAGGGTTGGTTGAAGTGAACCTTGCAGATCTGCAGAATGACAAAGTCACATTTAGGAAATTCAAGCTAATTACTGAGGATGTTCAGGGCAAAAACTGCCTGACGAACTTCCATGGCATGGATCTCACCTGTGACAAAATGTGTTCCATGGTCAAAAAATGGCAGGATTCCAGACAGCGTTGGAAAAGACAGAGAAAAGGCCTGCCAGTCCCTCTACCCTCTCCATGAGGTCTTCGTCAGGAAAGTCGAAATGCTGAAGAAGCCCAAGTTCAAACTGGGAAACTCATGGAGCTTCATGGTGAAGTTAGTAGCTCTGGAAAAGCTCCTGGGGATGAGTCGGGCGCCCAAGTTGAACGAGCTGACAGATATGAGCCACCCGTCCAAGAATCTGTTCAAAGTTCAGACTTTTAATTGTGACAAATAAAAATTCTTATTTGTGACAGTTAAAAAAAAAAAAAAAGAGGGAACCAGCAGTTAGCGTAATGGCTATGTCGCTGGACTCCCACGTAGTCAACCACGGTTCACGTCCTGGACCCGGTGGCTTAAAACTCACGCCAGGCGTGTGTGCATGCATGCCCAAGATCCCAAGAGGAGAATGGAGGAGAAGGGATTGCGGCATGACCATCCCCCCTGGGGGGTGATTTCTCGCTTTCTGTCTCTCTGTCTCTCTCTCTCTGTCTGGTGAGCGCACGCGCCCTATAGCGAAAACCTCTCCCCAAAAAAAGAAAGAAACTTGGTAAGACTGAAGGTACTAGGATTTAGTCAGAGGTAAGACTTCAAAGTTTTGCTTCTCTTCCTCTCTCTTGTCCCCTCCTCACTCAGTAGCTCCAGTGGAGTCATTAGGTGATTAATAATGCCCCATGGAGCATCATTGGTGACCTACCCAAAGGAGGTGGCTGTCCTGGACAGTGTGGAGACCACCCTCCATTGTGGCTGCAGGAGGTTGGACTGCCAGGGCCAAGCATGGCTTGGATATTTTACTTTATCTTGTCTTTATTTTAAGTGTTAGTGCCCTTCTATGATATCCTTCAAAGCCTGAAAGTGAATGCAAGGATAACACCACCAACAAAAATTATTGGCCAATATCAAACATGCATAGACTGGAGTCTCATGTAACATGTCTTGTCCACTGGGCCACCCAATGGTCCGCACAGAGATGGCCTTTGTCTCTTGACTCATCTGCCCTCCCTGCAGGGCACCTCCTTGGAGAGCTCTCTGACGTCTCCATTGTTGGTAGCTGCAGTTCTTCATCACTCTCATAGGCTGAAACCCAGGACCAGGAACCAGGGTGAGGCCAGAGAGGCACCTAGGGTGCAAAGGTAACAAGCACCACCCTGGTGGAGATCCGGTGCCCAGTTGCACCCTTGTCACCTTGCTTGCCTCATCCTGTTTCTGTCTGCTAAAACATCCACCCCCAAAAACTGGCTCTGATCTTCCATGCCTTTCAAAGTGAAGAATCTACAATTCATTTATTTTGCTAACATCGAGCTCTTCCCATGGAGTAAAGCCGGTGAGTTACATGCTGAAGACCTTTTCCCATCAAGGGTGGGTGGGTAAGCAAAGAGAAACAGAACACTTCATCCAACTGCACTTTACTAAGAAAGACGTGTCTGCATACACGGGGAGTTACTAAGGGAACCGCATGCACACACAGCCCCGGGCAGCAAGTACGCGGGCAGGCATCTCCATTTCTCTGGGTCCTTAAATTCTGAGTGGAGGAGGTGAGGTAAACATTGTGACCTATCTATTTCAAAAGCATTAAAACGTTCCCAAAGCTGTAAAGGAAGATGGCAGTGTGGAATATTGCTGGAAAGTAGATAGCGCATCATTTGGAAAGTTGGGTTGTTACCGGTGACTCTGGGGTCCCTGTTCTTCCAAAATGAACTCTCTGCGCAGGAAATCAACAGCAATGTCCTGAACATGCATGACCCAACAGTGCTCAGGATCCCATACACGTTATCTCCTCTCGCCCAGCCCAGACCCTGGGAGGCAGGCGATTCAGCCCTGTACTCAGCCGCACTGTCCCATTTGAACCGCAGAACCATGCCTGGCAAGCTGTATGTTCAGTTATTTAATCTCTCCGTGCCTCAACTTCCCCGTTCATAAAATGGAAATGCGGTAGCTCTGAATTTGTCGAGTTGTGGAAGGATTAAATGAATGCACAAACAGTCCCTGTTTGGGGACCGCGTGCCATTTCATTGCAGGCCGCTACTTTTCTGTTTGTTGCTCAGTTCACATTTGAGGTCGTGGGAGTTTTAGCCACCCAACCAGTGAGGGCCGGAGCCAAGATGAGGTCTGAGGTCCATCTGGCACGGCAGGCACCATCTGCCCGGCCGGCCGTGTACCACAGCTCCTAAGTTCTCCCTTCGATCCTGTACCGGCTACAAAGCAGGCGGAGCAGGGTTAAGAATGCCCATATACAGGCAGGGAGACCAATGCCTAGGACCTACGCATAGGATGCCACCGCTCCCCACTGCAGCCCTACTCCTCCTCTGCTAACACACCTGCCTCCAAGCACATCTGCTCATTCACACCAGGAGGGACTCGGGGCTGGGATGGTCAGCTCCATTTTGCAGATGGAAAAACGGAGGCTGAGGCAACTGGGGACTCCAGGTCTCCCAGTGGGAATGCAGCGTCATTGACTGGGGTTTGGGTCCCCTGGCCTCACAGCCCAGCGCTATTCTGTCTCTGTGACTCCTCTCCTGTGTGAATGTCTTCAGTCCAGTTCAAATCATGGTCCTAAATATAGGGGTACTAGAAAACCCCACCTTCCCATGAAGTCTCTACAAATAAAAACCTAGGGACCCAAGGGCCAGCAGGTAGCATGGTGGTTAAGATTCTGAACTCCCACATGGCCAGCTGTGGTTCAAGTCCCAGACTGGGCAGCTTGCTTTCTCTCTCTCTCTCTCTCTCTCTCTCTCTCTCTCTCTCTGATGAGCATATGTGTCCTATATAAAAAATTTTAATAATAACAATAATAAATTATTAAAAAAAAAAAAACACCTAAGGAGTCTGAACTAATCTAACCCATCCCTCTCCTTTTACAGATGAAGAAACAGAGCCCCTCACAGGGAAAGGACTTGGCAAAGGTCACAAAGGGAGTTGGGGAAGAATAAGTCTCTAACCAGACCTTTGACTTCAGGCTAGAGCCCTTCCCTGTGAATGGCCCTTCTCCCCTCTCTCCCAGGCTCCAGGGTACCCAGGATTCCCTCAGATTCCCTCCAAACTGCTCTTCTTTCTCCTCGCATTATTCCAAATCCCTGTCTCAGGAGAAGGCATTTGTTGGGTCTTCTTCTCTGGAGAATTCAAATACGTAACCCAATTACTTTTATCTGTTCAGCCAAATACCAGCTGTGTGGCTTTCAGCAAGTTACCTAACTTCTCTGAGCCTCAAAATCCTCTCATCTGTAAAAGAAAAAAAAAAAAAAGAGGCTAATGTCTCTTATATCCTACTTTATCTTGGGGATGAGATACAAAAAAATATATGTAGACCACTGAGTAGAAAGTCAGAAACTTTTTTTATTACAAGTTACAATACGAAAGAATTATTGTTTATCATCCAGGATCTAAGGGTCAAGTACTATTTCAAACCCTGGAAACACCTCAGTGAACAGAGAGGCAGAATCCCTTACCCCGTGACACTCACATTCTGGTACAGGAAGTATTAATCAGGGAGAGAGCGTTTTTAAATATTTTAAACAAAGTCAGTTGAGAGGAGTTACTCTAGACGGAAGGTCAGGAGCAGTCCACCCCAGGGGGTGACAACTGCGCAGAGATCTGAATACAGTAAATCTGCGAAGAACAGGGAGGAAGAGTCCCCATACTCACAACCTGAATTAACAGCCTCATCCTCAGCACACAGCATACACACACATGCTCTGACACAGATTAGAGCAGAGGCTCAAACAAAACCAGTGTCCTTCCGAAGACTCTGCCTTCCTTTCCGTGTTTCTGCATGGAGACACCCAGAGTCTTCTGCCAGGTCCCCCCCAGTGTAAGCAGCCACACCGGGTCCTCTCCGCCTTTGAGGCTTGTGTGTCATCACTTCCAGCGGGCTCCTCTGTGCTGTGCCAATTAACTGACAGAGACACACTGAGCGCAATGGTTCAGACACTGGCGCCCTGCCAGGAGCCCAGCTCTTTACAGGTGTCTGTGTCTATGGACCAGTTTGCCTAAATCTCACTCCGAAACTCCATCATCCCTAAGGGGCACTCAGAACTCGTAGAACCTTGTGGCCAAGCCCAGCATTTTGGGCTTCATTGAATGGTCTTATATTTAACCTTTTTTCACCTGCCCATCAGTATGATTTCCCAAAGCCAACTGCAAATAACTTCAGGGCACTGGTCAGGTGTGTGTTTGGGTATGTATGTGTGCACGTGTGCATGTGTGTGCCTGTGTGTATGTGTACATGCAAGCACTTTTCCCACTTCTCATCTCCTCCTCCTCTCCCTCACTGCCATCTGCATCCTTAGCTACTGTCATTTCCAGCACATAGACTGCAGGGATGGGTCACAGAATGCCCCATAATTAACAAGGGAGAGAGAAAACACCACGTGGGAGCACCTCATCCGTGACAATACACGGCTGCGGTAAAACACGGTTACCCACCAGCAACTACTCTGTCCCTGGCCCTTCTTATCACCCCATGAGGCCTGGGAGGTTCTTAGCTGGCCTGAGGAGGAGGAGTCCCAGTTCTGCCCCTTCACACCCTTGGCTCCGGGGAAGAGCAGAGTCACCACCTCCTAGGCACTCCACTCATTCACCTGAGATGCCACGTTCCAGCTGCCCTCCTTCCCGCAGGACCCAATTCCTTACTTCACGTTCTGTCTTTAGTTAATAACCATCACTCAGCACTCTGGCATCCATTCAGAAAGCGATAGTATTGATTGATAGTAATTAATTCAATGCCATTCAATGTTTTTGTTTAACAAACATTTCTTGAGGCACTTTTTACATTTGTTTATTTCTCCCACGAGTGAGAGAGAGAGAGACAGTGATGAGAGCCAGAGCATACCCCCTGCTAAGTCCACCCCCAGCCTCAGCTAGCCCGGGTATTATGGGTATGTGCATGCCCGGCGTACTCAGGGAGGTCTTGAACATTGACTCGAAACTCTCCCACTGGGTCAGTTTCCCAGACTGCTTTACTGCATCACCATCCAGCCCCCCTCAAGGCATTTCTGAGTCTTCTAAGCGAGAGTGACAGCTCAGACGTGTTGCTTACCTCCCAAAGCTCAGCATCCCATGACAGTACGGAAATCTGAAGGTGAGCGCTGGCATGGCAGAGAGATCACAGACTCCTTCCTGGAGGAGGTGTCCTATGTAAAGGGCATTGAAGGAGAAAGAAGATGTGACTATGAGGAAAAATACAGAAGAAAGTTCGTGAAGAAATGTCGCGAGGCAGGCACACGCGTGAAAGATTTTCCGGGAATGGTGCTTTTAGTTTATCAGCGGGAGAAGCTACAATAAGCATCCGGGGTTACCACAGGTGAAACTTTCTTTCATAAAGTGCATTCATCTTGCCAATGTTAGATGTTATTTCAAGGCTGGGAAGGTAAATAGGGGACAGGAGAGAAACTTCGAATGCCACACTAAAAGTTGTATTCCCGGTCAATTAGGAGCC
>NW_006159501.1:2815145-2834077 GCF_000334495.1 Tupaia belangeri chinensis
GTGGCTCTAGAGGAATCTTCTGGGGACTAAGTGGTGGGTGGGCTGGGAAGACATGAGATTAATGTACAACTGACAGCACGGAGATCTCATGAGGTCTTGACCCAAGGCATGAAAGAGGCCTCAGATGCAAGATGGTAGACATGTGCAACACCAGAACACAACATCTACCAGAGACGGTGCGGGTCACCCAGGACAGGGCTGTGAAACCAGGCAGGCACCAATGCTTCCTTCCCCGCTCGCCTCCGTTACTACTTAGAGGATGTGGAGCAAAGACCCTGTTTCTCATTAGCACAAAGTTATTCATACTTCCTGTCCCTTAGGGGTATTGTGCAGATCAAATGAAACATTGCACCTCACTCAGAGTAGGTCCATTCTCCCAGTTCCCTTCCCACTGCTTTCACAAGTGGGATAGCTAAGAGGGGGAGCACCTTCTCCCAGAGGCACACAGCTTAGACATGTCTGTAGACTTCATTAGTCAGCCTCCTATCCTTGTGTATTTCCAAGCCTCTACAACATTCCTGTTTTTCTAAATCAACTACAACACTTGTTAGAAAATCATGAAAAGAATAAATCTGAAGGCAAAGGAGGGTCAGTCCCATAGCCTAATGGTTAAGCGAGCTGGATACCACATGGACCATCACAGTCTGAATGCCAGTCCCTGCAGCTTGAGAAACACACAGGGGATGTGTGCAGGTGTGTGTGTGTATGTACTGACACCCAAACAGGGAGGAGAAGGGATTGACAATGCCCCATTGTGGTGTGCTTCTTCTCTCTCTGTCTCTGTCATGTATCTTGCCCTTTGGCAATAAAAAATAAAGAATTTTTTTAAAGTAAAAGTACTGTATTAGTCCTACTCAAAAATTACTCTTTTTAGATCTAAGAGCAAAAAGAAAAAGTTTTAAAGATATGCTATAAACAAGCACTTTCTGAGCAGCTATTACCTGGGTTTGCACGGAGGCTTACACCCTCTGTGAGGGACAAGTAACTAAGTGTTTTTTTCTCCCTGTGACAGCTGACACCCTGTGCTGGCGAGACACAGGAAGCCAACGAGACATCTCCAGATAGCCGCTATCCAGAGACAGGGGCCGACCAAGGTCCCGTGAGCTCCTTGTGACCACAAGGGAGTCAATGTTTCTTTTGCAGGACCCCAAGCAAGTCCCTGGCTGTCGGGAACCAGCTCCCTGTTATCAGTCGGGCTTAGCGAGGGAAGGAGCAGCCCCCCTCCACGCAGGAACATGAGCATAGAGCCAGCGAGAAATCCAAGGGACACCAAGGTCACGGGGCTGATGGTCCGGGGTTGACCTTGAGAATGAAAGACAAGAAGCTGGGCCGGCAGGAAGCCCAGCTCCATGACTTCCTAGTAGGGCAGGCTGCACAAAACTGTGGGCCTCGGGATCTTTGCACAAGGAGTGAGGATGGTAGCATCTGTTCTGCAAGGCTGTTGGGAGGCTCGAAGCAGATAGTAAACTTAAAAGTGCTGTGGAAATTCGGCCACGTTGCTCCTCTAGGCGACATTACTTTGACGACAACTGGCTCCCCAGGGCATTAGTTTTTTAGTAGAGGCCTCTTCTGCTGAGCTACCCTTGGGCCTGGCATTTATGGGAAAGGAGGGCTGGACAGAATAGAGCTCTACCCAAGAACATTCATTCAGGTTCCTTTCAACCGTAAGTCCTGTGCCCATGTAGTCCAAGAGGGATGTGCACTCTCGAGTAAGCCTCTCACCCTCCTCCAAGCATCGCTTCTCACCCATCGCCCTGCCCGCCCAGTAACTGTGGCTAAGATCACTCAGAAGATGCATACAAGCTCTGAAAGAAAAATCTCAGCTCACACCACATGCTACACATCCCATGTTAAAACATTACCCCTGTACAAGCCTTCCCTACGAACTCCGTGACTCAGTTAAATTTTGTGAGCACTCTGAACCTGTTTCTCTTTCCATAAGTGGACAGGCAGGGTACGTAAGGCCAGGGCCATATGAGAAACAAACAACCTAACAAATAAAGTACCCCCACCTCCCCTGGTCCTGGTAACTCTTTAAGTAATCATCCCTACCCCTGTCCCTCTCATTTCTGTTTAGTACTCTGCCCCCAAGAGAGCTTAAATCCTTAAACTGCTGACCCAAATCTTTGGTAAACTGCAAATCAACTTACTAAGCTTCAAGGTCCTTTATCCAGAATTCAGCCCTTCCCTGGTGAAGGAGAGCTGTGTCTGGTACCTGGGTGCTCCTGCTCCTGTAAGAAGGCTGGGCCAGCCAGCAAAGGTAAGTGACTTACTTGACAGGGACCGTTTCACTGTCTCCAGTATTTATCTGGTGTAGGGCAGGATAGGGAATTTCTGAGACACTCCCAAGTGTAGGAGGTCAGGTAAAATAAGGGCACACCTAAGAGAAACTACGGAATAAATGGGAACCCTCACCGATGTATAATCTAGCTTTATTTGAGGGGGTAGCGCTCATTCCTCCCACAGATACAGTGGTATGAAAGGTGTAACTTACCCACGATTAACATTTGCCTCGTGCCACACCACTTGGGATGAATGGCAAAGAAAAGAGGAGTGACTGCTGTCCTCAGGAGGAGACCAATAATCGACCCATGAGAACCAGCATGATGAATGTCAGGGAAAAGACATACGAAAACCAGGACCTAAACTCATCTTTGGAGCTCAAGAAGGTGTTTGGCACGGCCAGATGGTGACACAGTGAAATGTGAAGCTCTGCGAGGCTGAGTCATTTGGAAAGGTTCCAGGTGCACATGGGGAGAACTCTCTGAGCACACGTGCCACCCATGTGTCCATATCTGGGGCTGGCTGAGGCTGAGGAAGATTGCAGCATCAAGACCCTATTGGGTGTGTTGTTTCTCTACCTCCATGAGTGACGAACCAAGACTGTTGGCCAAACCTTCGTGTTTGTGCATATGTACAGTTTTCTGAAGGGAGCATCTGTAGCTTCCTTGGACACTCAGAAGACTGCACTGCTGGGACCAGCAGATAACATAATGGTTACGTTGCTGGACTCCCATATGGCTGACCACAGTTCAAGTCCTGAACTCAGAGGCTTAAAACTCATGCCGGGCATATGTGTATGCATTCCCAAAATCCCTAGAGGAGAATGGAGAAGAAGGGATTACAGCGTGACCATCCCTCCTGGGGAGAGACTTTCTATCTCTCTGTCTCTCTCTTGTGAGCACATGTGCCCTACAGCAAAAATCTCTCTGAAAACAAGACTAGGCTACCTACCTCCCCCTCCTCAGGTCAAACAACCTCACTGTTCTCAGCAGGGCAATGGACTTGCCGTGTCCTACATTGTCTTCAGGTGGACAGAGTCGCTTACCAAGCCTTTTCTTCCAGGGGTGTTGACCACCCTATCAACAGGCTCAGAGAAAACCCTGCTCAGCCAGAGGCTGTGTGCTGGGACAGGGGCAGCGTGGAGGGGGGCACTTCAGGGGGTTAAATCAGGGTCACTAATGGGGAGGAGAGTTCCCTCACCAGAACCCTTCTCTAAGAGCTCATCGATAATTCATGGCCAGTAAGAGGCCACACTTCCTTCCAAGGGAGGGAGCTGCCAGCTCAGATCGCAGCCACCCAGGCCAGGGGAAGACAGCCAGGGACAGCCCAGAGGACAGTGTGAAGTCTTCCTCAGGGAGGCCCATGGGCTCAAGGTGGCCTCCAGGGAGTAAGGAGTGAAGAGTGGGGACAGGTGGGGCTAAATCCCTGCCTCCTCCCGCGGGCACACGCTGCTGAGGCACCTCCGCCTGCTAGCAGATGTGTCCATCCAATAAATAATTTACACCCTCCAGGAAATGGACCGCAGAGATGCCAGAGCCATTAGAGGCCCTGCTGATGGGGGAAGGAGACACAGAAGGAGGAAAACACGGAGGTGTCGGGTTGAACAGCAGACCAGCCAGGACTGCCGAGCACACTCACGCACATGTCCTTAGCTGAGTTCAAACATCCCATTGGGTGTGAATGTGGGGGGCTCTTCAAAAAGTTCATGGAAAATGGATATGATGAAAAAGAGTGTGTGTACTTCAAAATCTTTTCAAAAGGAATTATACTTTAATTCTATCTTTCCACGGATTTCGTGAAGTCCTTTGTACTATCTTTACTTTCCAGGAGGGGAAAAAGAAGCTAGAGAGATGAAGAAACTTACCACAAGGCTGCAGGGCCTGAGCATATTCAAATCAAACTCAGACCAGGTCTTCTGATCCTAAATATGTCTTCTAAGCAGAAGGGACTTTACTAAGAAATCACAGTTTGTTTTGTGTGTGTGTGTGTTTTGTTTTGTTTTATTGCTATTATCCTGAGGCAGATGCCCCAAAGTCACTGGGGAGTTGATTCCTGGGTGCAAGCAGACCCTTGCTTCCAGCAGACCCTCCTGCCTAGTTTCAACTGTCTCTGCCTGTCTGGACTCATTGGAGAAATGTGTTCTCGGAGGGTCCAGGCTGCGATCACTGTAACTGTGGGCAACCTGAGATCCAGGGAGGAGGAATGACTGGCCCAAGATCCCAGAGAGGAGCAGAATGTGGACTCAACGTCTGCACTGCTGACCCCAGTCCCTTTTCTGTGATGTT
The DNA here is from genome assembly GCF_000334495.1 of Tupaia belangeri chinensis. Lineage (NCBI taxonomy): Eukaryota > Metazoa > Chordata > Mammalia > Scandentia > Tupaiidae > Tupaia > Tupaia belangeri. The sequence continues at coordinate 2,819,714 of NW_006159501.1, forward strand.
GCCTCTGGGTCACACCCAGGCTCCATGTCCAGTTTTTAAAACACCCAATTTGGAAGGACGGGGCTTGTGCTTCTTCCTAAAGAACAGAGGGCCAGGACTTCAGTGCCTTCAAATAGCCTGAGAAGATCCCTGCAGTGGCCTAGACACAATCAGTACCTACCCCGCAAGCAAGGATAGTCCCAGGCTCCCACCCACTCAGCTGTACGATCACAGTAAAACTCAGGTTGAAAACGCATGCTCCACTCATCCACACAGGGGAAATAAAATGCAACTCCAGGGCAGATGCAGAGACGTGCCTGAGGTATATCGATCATTTCTCAGAAACGAGGCCAGGCGGGATAAGAGTGTTGGTGTGTGTGTGCTTACATACATGCATGTACACACACACACACACACACACACACTCACTCACTGACACTACACCAGGAGGGCAGACTCTACCAAACCATATGTGTTCATTTCCTAGCACTGCAGGAGCGAAGCACCACAGACCGGGTGGCTTCAGACAGCAGACATTTATTCTCACACCATTCTAAAGGTAGGAGCTGAAATCCAGGGCTCATTGGCCATGCTCCCTCTGAAGTCTCAGTGGAGGGTCCCACCTGGCTTCTTCCAGCTCTGGTGGCCCAGGTGTGCCTTGGCCATCATCCCAGCCTCTCTCTCCAGTTTTGCATGAACTTTCTCCCTTTGTGTTTCTGTGTCCATATTTCCCTCTTCTAATAAGGACGCCAATCATGGGAGTGAGGTCCTGCCCTACCCCAGTGTGACCCCAAGACAGCCAATGACATCAGCAGGGACACTGTTTCCAAAGAAAGACACATCTGAAGTACTGAGGGAATAAGACTTCAACTTTTCTTTCTGGGGGATAGATTTCAACCTATAATCCCACACCAGATGGGAAAATCCTGGCTATTGGGTTGGACAAGAAGCAAACGATCTGGACTGTCTTCTCGCACTGCCAGGTACAGGGGTGGCCCCTTTGTAGCTACAGCCTCTGGCTGAAGAGCTCAGGCCACACACAAGAGAGAGCACTGGACAGAGAGCCTGCAGCAGAAATGGAATCAGGCCCATTCCATTGCCAGCTGCTTTTAGGAATTTTGTTGGCAAGTTACCTATTCACGCAAGGCTTCACAAGGTCTTCTTGTCCTCAGAATCCAAACAATGACACTGCTTTTGATCCAACACGTGTTTACTAAGCAGCTACTCTTGGCCTGCTCCCATACGCAGCACTGTCTGAGACACGGCCTTAATATGTGGCTGCCATTCCCACACGGAGCTCAAATTCCAGCGGCAGAAGCATCAGATGACAAATGCTGTAATAAAAGCGTGTCCCGAATGCCCCAGGGCACAAAACTGCGATAGCTCATCTTCCAAGTTCCCTTCATCACTTGCATCACCAAGCTTTCTACCTGACCCCAAAGAGATGTACTGGCGCCAGCACGCAAATCCAGGTTTTCTTTAGACAATAACAGGTGGCTTCCTGAGGAATCTCATGGTACACAGGATAGGTAGTGAGGCTCAAAAGCTCTCTGCCAGAGCCTTCAGCGTTTCCTGCAGAGCCAGAGAGGAAAGCAGTACTTCCGGCCACGCCCCTACATTTCGCTGAAAACCACCCAAGCAGCACAGCCTTAGGACATTCACTTTCCTTCTGGTCATAGCAGGTCCTTGTAGCACTGGGAAATTGAAAACTCTTAAAATGCTGCTATCTTTACAGCAAGCAACCCCCAGGGTATGAGTGCCAGAGTTCAAGATCCCTGAGTGAACATGTACAATGGAGCCTCGGGTTGAGATTCCATGTCATCTCATGTAGAAGGATGGTCTACAGCAGAGCTTTGGCAATGCCAACCTGGTGACAGCTGCAGCAATGACCATGCGCGGCAACCCATCCTATAGGCATGTTTATAGGAGGTGACAGCTTCCCTACTGCACAGCCCTTATCCCACGGGAGGTGAGGAGCAGCTGGCCATCCTCGGAACTTTGATGTCAATACCAGTTCTCCAGACCATGAAGTCACTTCACAAGCAAGGGAAACCAAGAGCCAAGAAGAGCATGAAATACGTTCAGTTTATCTCATGCTCAAGAAATGAAAATCAAAATCAACAAAGGGTTATTGATTTGTAGTTACTAAAATAAGTAGACACTTACATGAATATATATGATGATATTCAACATGGAACAGATGCAACGAACAAAACAATATTGCCCACTTATGAAAGAAAAAGAGTTGGAATACCTTTTCTTTTTTTAAAATACCTTTTCTGAGAAAACAAAAAACAAAGCAATACAAATGGCCTTCAAAAAGTTCACAGAAAAAAATTTTAAAAACTACACATGAATTTCAATGTTTTTGCACCAAAATGAATTCATAATTTAATCCCATTTCTCCACAAACTTTTTCAAGTCCTCTTGTACACATTGAAACTCTTCAAAATTGCATAGACTTTGGCCCACTTCTAGCAAACTATATTAAGAAAATAATCTAAATGTGCTTTATATAGAAAGTTGGCTCTCACAGAGATGCTTACAATAGAACGAAATAAGAAAAGATTAAATAAATAATGGTGCATTGAAAAGGTGACAGACAACGCCATTAAGGACTACATTTGGGGGCCAGCTCTGTTGCCTAGTGGTTAAGGTAGCCAGATCCTGCAAGGCTGACTACACAGTTCAATTCTAGGATCCAGTGACCAGAGAAACATTCCAGTCATGTGTGCGGGCATGCCTAAAATCCCAAAAGGAAGGGAAGATGGAGGAGAAAGGATTGCAGTGTGACCATTCCCCATGGAGGGTGCTTTCTCCTCACCCCTCTCTCCATTTCTGTCTCTCCGGTGAGCATGTACATCCACTAGCACACACAAAATAGAAAGGGAAAGAATAACACAAAATTATATCTACCATTTGATATCAACTTTGTAAATATGTATTTTTAAAAGGCTAGAAAAGAAAGATACTAAAACAGTAACTGACTGCATCTGTAAGTAGGATTATAGATCAGATGAGAAATTTTTCTTCCTTATACTTTCTAAATTTTCTTCAACAAACATAGACTTTTGAACTAGTTAGAAAAATGTGTAACTTGGTTTCTTTAGAATTACTTTATTTTTATTTTATTTATTATTAGTAGTAGTAGTATTTAATTTGATGAGTGAGAGAAGTAAGAAAGCAAGCCACCAGATCCAAGACTTGAACCATGGTCAGCCATATGGGAGTCTAGTACCTCAACCACCATGCCACCTACCAGCCCCAATATATAACTTGTTTTGATACGAGTGATTTCATATGTTTAGTTACTCTGACAGGACTCAGCTATAGCTCAATAGAGAATATTTATGTAGGTGAAAAATAAGATAGTAATGACTTCTTTAAGGTTTTTACTCAATACAACAGACCTTTTTTTATTCCAATGCTGGTTGATAGAACCCTTTTTCTAAGTATATTGCTGTATCTGGGTCAACTAAATTCTGCTTACTTTTCAAGGTTCAGCTCAAGCTTTATCTCCTGCTGGAAGCACCTATGAACACTCACTCCACAGGAACTCCCTCCTCCTTGGAAACCTGTTGGATGTGATATACTGTATAATTCAATGAGCAGTGAATACACATTACCCTATCATTTGTTTTCATTCTGTGTGTATGTGTTATCACTTCATTGCCAGATTTTCTACTCTTGGGAACAGATGTATCTGTTAGCTGTTGCTGAGTAACAAACCACTCTAAAACTTACTGACTTAATATCAAAAGTCTATGATATGTCTGTAGGACTGGAATTGTCTGTTTTTGGCTGGACTCATTCATGTATCTGTGGTTAACTTACAGACTGACTAAGGGCTAGCAGGTTTAGAGTAGGCCTACAGTTGATACAGCTTGTCTCTGTTCCATGTAGTCTCATAACCTCCAACATGCAAACCTGGGCTTTTTCTCATGGAGGCATGATTCAAAGAGAGTAAGCAGAAATCCACAGGGCCTTTCGAGGCTTAAGCTCAGAAGTGGCATACTACCACTTCCGCTATATTTCATCAACTGAAGTCATGGTAGGTCCAGATTCAAGAAATGGGGAACTAGATTCCACCTCTTAATGGGAGGAGCTAAAAAGTTGCATTGCCTGGATACAGTAAGGGAAATAATTGGGGTAAGGACTGGACAGTGGCATTGTGGTAAAACACGATGCTAGTTTAAGTGCATGGACTTCCCTGGACTGGCCAAAACTGGGTGTGAATCACAGCATCAAACTTCTATCAGTGATTAGGAATTCTTCCCCCATCTCTCTCTCTGTTTCTCTCATTCATCGAATAAATAAATAAATTTTTAAAATAATAATTGAGGTCATTTTTGCCACAGAGGCTCAATTTTTAAAAATTCTATCTTGTAGGGGCCGACAGATGGCGTGGTGGTTAAAGGCACTGGACTCCCACATGGCTGACCATGGTTCGGGTCCTGGACCTGGTGGCTTCCTTTCGTGCTTTCCCTTTCTCTCTCTCTCTGCCTCTGTCTGATCAAATGAAATAATAATAGTAATAACAAATGGAAATAAATAAATAATTCTTTTTAAAAAATTCTATTTTGTGCCTAGCAATTTATCTGGTGTAAATATATGCATTGACCATTTTATTTGCTAACAGCTCCAGTTCCACGTTTTTATTTTATTTTATTCTATTTTAATTGTTCTGTTCTGAATTGTAGGAGACTAGAAGCCTGGAAACTACGTATCAACCGAGATCCCCTTGCCAGCTGGTTTCAGATTGGGTTCTGCCAATGGGAGGCACTGCCAGGAATTAAAAGGCAGGAGAAAGAAGCCATTTGCTATTCCTACTTTGGTTACTAGCAGCAGAAGTGGCAAGCGGGTGTGGGCCCCTGGGAGTCTGCTGAGGGGCCACAGAACCATTGGCAATTGCAGTGTGACGAGGTGTGTGGCAGTATCATGGGCTCTGACTCTAGGAGTGGTGACAGCACAGCAGCAGCCTCAGGACTATGGCCCTGGAGGTCTCTGACTCTGAGTGAACAGAGCAGAAGTCGGCCTCCCTGAGCCCATGGCGTTAACGCAACAGCCTGGACGGCCCTGAAAGGCATGCTTTTTTGCAGCAGAAGCTGCCATCACTCCAACAGCTCAGCGACATCAGTAGTCTTGGACTCGTGGCAGCCAACTCAAATTGTGAACATGAGACTGGTTATCTGGATATCTAGCAAACATGGTCTACTAGTAAACCAAGACTAGTGGTCGGTTATGCAGGGACAAAGCTGTTACTAGTTGCTACCTGCGGTTGTCTGTGATGAAGGACTCACTGAAACCAGAGTCCTGAGAGATCAAGGCAGTGGTGATGTTGAGAATAAGGATTACAACTCAGAAGAGGGGCGGGATGCCATTTCTGACGCCACTGGAAAGTTTACATAGAGCCAATAAGAAAATCTGACTTTATGTACTTAGCTTAAGGCATAATCTGAAACCATGAATCTTGAAGCTTGTGTGATAGCACTAAAAGATGTATTAACATCTTCAGGGTTAATACAGATGAAAATCACACCCAAAATTTAATCCTACAAGTTGCAGAATTGCAATATAAATCAAATTCATATCCTTGCTGCATTGAATACCTGAGAATGACTGGGAAAGCATAAAATTATGAAAATTAGAACATTTAAGTAGCTTTAAAGAAATGTGAGAATCTAGACTGAAATATGAGAGCAGTTTGAAAAGTTCATGGGAAAGATAAAAATAAAGTTCAAGTTTATTTTGGTTCAAAAAAATTTAAATCTATGTACTTTTTGTCATAATATGTACTTTTCATGCACTTTTTGAAGGTCCCTTGTGCTCTTAGTTATCTATTTATGTGTTGTGATCTTTAATCTGCTGGGTCCAAGACTCAGACCACTGTCAGCCATGTGGAAATCCAGCTCCTTAACCACTATGCCACCTGCTGGCCCACCGCCTTGTACTCTTGAGACTTTTCCCCCCCTGTGGAAGTATACTATTTCTACATCTCCGGAAAAAAACCTTCAATGCAAAATTACTATCATGATATAATACATAACATAATTATGGACTGAATAATTTAGTTTTAAAAAATAAAGAACTCCTCGGGACCAGCAGTTAGGTAATGGCTATGTCGCTGGACTCCCATGTAGTCGACCACGGTTCATGTCCCGGACCAGGTGGCTTAAAACTCACACCGGGTGCATGTGCGTGCGTGCCCAAGATCCAGAGAGGAGAATGGAGGAGAAGGGATTGCGGCGTGGCCATCCCCCCTGGGGGGTGATTTCTTGCTTTCTGTCTCTCTTTGTCTGTCTGGTAAGTGCACGCGCCCTACAGCAAAAACCTCTTTAAAAAATCCAAAAAAAATTTTTAAAAATAAAGAACTCCTAAAAAAGCAATAGAAAGATCAGACTGGTCAAAAAAATAAAAAACAAAAAATCAACACATCCAACCTCCTTGGTGTACAGTTGTGTAAACCGAGTTCCATGACAGCTATAATCAGAACCTTAATCCCTCCCATCGATCTACTCAGCTAAAGGGGAAGGGGATGTTTGCAGGCTTAAAGTCACTTTCATCACCCCCACAAAGAAAGTTCTCTACTGTTTATTTCTTAGTACCATCCACATCAAATATACCATGGCTTGTCAAATGTCACTACTAACGACTCTATTTTGTTAATATACATTCTTGTCTGGTTCTCTAAAGACCTAAAGGTAATTCTAATAGACCTTTAGATGGTGGTAATTCTCTATGGAGAATCACAACATGCAACTTCAAGTTTCCCAGGGGAAGTTGATGTTTCAGTGAGTAGCTATTATCTGGATAAAAACATATATTCTCTCTTGGGACCAGCAGTTAGCATAATGGCTATGTCGCTGAACTCCCATGTAGCCAACTGCAGTTCGAGTCCCAGACCCGGTGGCTTAAACTCACACCGGGTGTGTGTACATGCGTGCCCAAGATCCCAAGAGGAGAAAGTAGGAAAAGGGATTATGGTGTGGCCATCACTTCTGGGGTGGGGGGTGATTTCTCACTTTCTATCTCTCTGTCTCTCTCTGTCTTTCTGGTGAGCACATGCACCATATAGCAAAAAAAAAAAAGAAAAGAAAGAAAAAAACATATATTCTCTCAACCATCTCCCTGACCTGACATCCTCAACATGATGTTGAATCTTCAGTTCCTTTCAGATTTGCTCAGACTTGGTATATTTTCCATGACCATATGAAGTGGTGATTTAGCCAGTGCTATACCTGACATCGCTAACCTACTAACACTCTCCTTGCACCACGTGGTTGCTGGTGTTTCATACTTCCATCTCAGAAGCATTCAGGTTGCACATGATGTCCTGTGTAATGATTTTCAGATATGTATTATTCAAGTACAAAGAAATTCTCTGGGATGCTGGCCCGTCTTAAAAGCCTATAATTCTAGCCTGAGTTACCTAAGAGATTTTGCCACATCCTTTATAAAGTTAGCACCCAATGGGACCTCATTTACACTAAGCTATAATTGACTTAAATGAAATATTTAGGGCCGGAAGGAATCTTGGAGAGCAAGTAACACCATCACCGTTCTGTGTACTTCATCACCACTAAACTGGGTTAGGTACTATCCCTGGTTTTTCTGGGGATCTTTTGCAGCATCAGTTAAGAAGGTAGCATTTTGAAGAGAAGGAAGTGGGAACTTTAGATTAGAGTGATCTATATTTAGATCCAGTTTAGACTACTTACTAACTTTGTGACCATGTTGTAAACCTCAAGGTAAAGAACTTTTTAAATTGTAAAATGAGGGTGACAAGGCTGGCATTGGAGCGTCATTGCAAAGACGAAGCAGTATATGCCAAGAGCCTGCTGGAGAGGCTGGCACACCACCGCTGCACAGACATAACTACACAATATTCTTGCAAAGAGACTAGATGGACATGTCTGTCATGGCTAGTCTCCCAAAATGACCCCCAATAAACCACAACCTGCTATGTTCTTGCCCTTGTGTAGACCCTCTCACATTAAATGTCGATTGTCTCCGAAAATTGTTTTAACCAACAACATGTGCTGAAGTGACCCTGTAAGACTCTACTTTTAGACTCTTGGAAGTCAGCCACCATTTCAGAAGTCCAAAAACTCTGCTGAAGAAAACGGCCACATGGAGAGGCACTGGAGAATGAAAGACATGCAGGCAAAGAGGCCACATGGGTGGACCATTAAAGCAGGAGAGAAAAACCCAACTTACATGTTTTCATTTCAGTCAAGTGTCTTGGTGGGCTCCAGAACTAGATGCCATATTAATGCAACCTGATGAAATACCCAGAGCCACAAACAGAACTGCCACTGAAACCAGAGATCATAATGAAGTGTCGTTTAAAGCTAAGTTGGGGGCTCGATGGTGGTGGTGGTAATACAAAATCCTGTCAGGGTGACCCACATAAGAAGGTTCCAGGTTCTCCTCCAAAGACCTCCCTGAGCACACTAAGCCCTTGTGCCCATGGTCTAGGGATGGCTAAGACTAGGGGTGGATTGTGACATGAAGACTCTGTTGAAGATGTTATCTCTTTCTCTCTCTTCCTCTCTCTCACTCATTCATGGAATAAAGATATAAACTTTTGGGACCAGCAGATGGTGGAGAGACACACACAGACAAGGGCTGGGGGATGGGAGGGATCAGCCCTCCTCCCAGGAGAAATGGCCATACCACAATCCCTGCTAGACCATTTCCCTCTCAAGATTTTGGGCACACACGCACACATGGCAAGAGTTTCAAGTCACCAGGTGCAGGACTCCAACTGCAGTCAACCATGCGGGAGTCCAGCACCTTAACCACCATGCATGCCACCTGCTGGCCCCAATAATGATATTCTTAAAGTCTCTCTTGGCAGTGCCCCTCTCTTTACTTCTCTGACACAGGTAGGTTATTCCAGTAGTTTCTTAACTCCTTGTCTGAAGTCTCCTCTTTGTAAACATTCTCCACAGAGCAGAGAGATGTCCTAAAATGACAGCTGGCCAGTTACTTCTGTCAGTGGCTCCCTCATGCCAAAACAACATAGCCTACAGTCCCTGAGCGCAAAGCCCCTAAATTCCAGCTGTGCAGAGTGGCTTGGAACTCCCCAAACACCCCAGATCTCACATCTTTGTCTTTTCTCATTGGATTTCTGCTGCCATGGTAACCCCCACCAACAATAACCCACCTTCACTGGGCTTTTTCCAACTTCCCCTGCAAGGCTCATCTCCCTCAGTGCCCCATTCCCGGAGAAGTATTCTTGGGCCCTTCCAGTTTCTCTGTTCTACCATATACAGATCTTGTCTGTCCTACAGGTCATCACAATATACTGTATCTGTTTATTTACAAAACTCTCTGCCTGCTAAGTGTGTGAGCTCCCTCTCCTACCTCTGTCTCCTTCCACAAAGTCTGACACTCAGTAGGTGCTCAATACTATTTAATGGATGGATGGCTGGAGGCCTAACTTGCTGTTGTCTTTTGCTGACAGAGTATTACCTTTCTCTTGCTGCGGCTCCCACCCGACTAGATTCTTTTTCTCTGTCCTTCAAATTAGAGGATATTATTGCTTCCATCAGTGATCATTTCAGAAATGTAAAGATTAATACTCACTATAAGCAGCAAATGTTTCATCCTTAAGGTGCCACAGGAATAACATTTGCTAATTTGTATTTGCATTTGAAATTGAAACACAAATTGGCACAAGAACTATTACACATCCCTGCTAATTAATGTTCTAAAAATGAATTATGCAAATCAGCCTCAACAGGCCTCAGAAGCTCTTTCTATGTATAATAAACGACTTAGAATGTGAACATGTTTAAGCATTGATTCTGACGGAGCTGTGCAGTGGAAAGGGCTTTGGAATCAGACTTAGCACAATCTCCCTGGGCCTCAGTTTCTCTAGCTGTTCGTTGGAAATGAGAATGCCCACCTACTGGGTTTCTGAGTGAAGTAAAGAATGAATCTTACAAAAGTCCTGGCTTAAGGTAACTGTTTCCAAATATCAATTTCCTTTGTCCTCTGACTTCATGACATTGCCTCCTTCAGAATGTCCTCCCTCCTTTCCTCCTGTCCCTTCTCCACCTCCTTCGCTAATACCAGTCTCCCTCAAACATCTGACTCTGCCCTCCATATCCTTCAAATAGAGGGTCGGCACAGTGTGTATCTTCAAGTACCAGGAATCCATTGAACGGTGGAAACATCTAGCTTGGCCCACAGAGCTCTCCTTAGGCCTTGAGGATGGAATGTCAGAACAGCTGGGAGCAGGTCATGGTGACTGATGAGGTAGCCAAGCAGACTGCAGCCAGCCATCTGTGTGGTCTGTGGCGGTGCTCTGATAGCCTACCCTTCCATGACCACTGGACTTGGCTGAGCCTACGCCAGCACCACAGACCCACTAACGTTGCAGAGCAGTAGCATGGGCCGGGAACACCCTGCTCAGAAATGACTTGAGACCTGAGCCGCTGCAGGCAGATCTGAGGATGACTGAGCTGATGAGAAAGAATGCATTTAGGGACCCCAAAGAACCCAGGAGGAGTGTTGAGTCTTGATTTTATCCTTGTCCCTCATTCTCAGCAGCATATCAGAACGATTCACCCATTCTTCCCAATAATAATAACTACAACCGTGAGTGAATGCTATTGGCATCGATTATGGAGAGGAAACTGACACAGGGAAGAGGTCAGTGACATGCCAGTGACCACCAGCTGCTAAGGAGCAGAGGTAAGCTTGGAACCCAGGCCCAGTGACTGCAACACGGGTGCTGCGTAATATCCTGTACTGATCATATAATGTACTCAGAGGGTCATGTAGCGGCCCTTCGGTATGACTTTGGTCCTGTTCATCTCACCATCCCTAAAACCAGCAGTGGGTACCAAATAACATCTAGACTCCCTTCCTGCATGGCATGCAGATCCTCTGGGTCTTTCTACATTCACCCAAGGCCCCATCTTAGACCAGTGTCACACTGAACTCCACTCCCACACCTGCAGGCTGAAGGCTGGAAGAGAACATTTCACAACAGGAAAAATTGTTCTGCTACCAACCATGGTCACCAACCTCATTGGGCTTCCTGGGGAGCCTCTCACTGTCTCTGACCAGCTCCCTCTCATTCCTCAAAAACCATTCGAAACTTACGTCTTAACACCAAAGCTCAACTCAGGCCCTTTAATCATCACTGTGCTTTAACAATTGCCAATGGCAATGAGCAAATGTGTTCTCTCTGCTCAGTCAGGCAATAACCACGAAAAACTTTACTGTAAAAAGCAAAGTTACAGGGACCGGTCTCATGGCCCAGTGGTTAAGGGAGCATGGTCAACCATAGTTCAAGTCCTGGCCCTGGCAGCTCAGAAACCATGCAGGGTGCATGTGCATGTGCACCCAAAAATCTCAACAAGATGGAGAAAAGGAGGAAAAGGAATTGAGGGGTGACCATTCCCCATGGGGGGAGGAGCTGCCTTGTCCTTCTGCCCCCATTCTATCTCTCTGTCTCTGTCTCTCTCTCTATAGTGAGTGCACACCTCCTCTGACTTATAAACAAACAAACCAAAAACAAAAAAGTAAAGTTACGGGAACTTAGAGATAGACAAGAACTCATTTAGCGATCATCTAGTTCACCTTTACGTGGTACAGATTTATGAATAAGTAAACAAACGACTTGCTGAGAGTGGAATGACTGTCTCAGAAGCCGCATTTTGGCAACAGTGTGAAATTTTCTAATTTTCTAAAACCAGATATCCTGGCTTTCAGCTCAGAGCTCATTCCTTTCTTTGGAAGTCACCCAGTCCCAAAGGATTCTCATCCTAAATGGTAGATAGAATTAAAACAATCAAAACAGTAACCAATCCTTAAAGAAAGTCAAAATAAATAACTAAGTAGTCCCAATGAAAAGAACGATAAGCAAAACAAAAATAGGAAAACCCATGGCCTCAGGGCCCCATTCCAAATTCTAGTAAGCTGCAAATTAAAAGTTCTTCAATAAATACCTACTTTCCGCAAGGTTTATCTTAACATAAAAGAGAAGCTGCCATTATTGTTCTCTGTTAACTCTGTTCATTCTTTCCTTCACCAAAGGATGTTCTGAATGTCTGCTCTGCACCAGATCCCCTGGTAGGCACTGGGGACCCAGGACAAGAACACATGGTCACTGCCTGGGGAAACTTAGTAGTCTAGGAGGAACTTACCTGGAGACCTGGGAGACTAGGGGGGCAGTACCAAATGGGATAGAATCTGAATATGTGCTTCAGGGACTCAGGGAGGAAGCAGAAGACCTATGGGAATGTTGTCCATTCACCCAGGAACACTGCACACTGGAGGGTGGGAAAGCCCCAGGAGACATGAGATTGAAGCTGAGCACAGCCTTTGCACCAGATGTGGAGCTGCAGGCTCTTGAGCCAGCCAAGCCGTGAAAGGCAAGTCTAACACAAGTGAACCAAAGGTTGACTTGGACCAGAGGGGCCCTCTGCCTCCTGGACAGTCAGTCTCACAGAACTCCACCTTAAAGGTTAAAATGAAAGACTCAGGATGTTGATTTTGTTTGTTTGGCAAGAGGGCATGTGAGCTGGCCAGACCACTAGGGAGGAAGAAAGCACCCCCAATGGGGCATGGTCACACTACAATCACATCTCCTCCATTTCTCCATCCTTTCTGGATTTGGAGTGCTCATGCACACGTGCTGGTATGTTTTTCAAATAGCCAGGACCCGGACTTGAACCATGGTCACTTATATGGGATCCAACTTCTTTAATCACAAGGCTATGGGCTAGCCCTCAAGGGGACATTGAGAACTACAGGCTAGAGTAGATGGCAGGATGTGACCACAGGGACAAGACAATGGCTTATCAGAAAGACACACTGGGTGGTACGGCTCCAAGACCTTATGGGCAAGGCCAACGGCATGTCAGTATTTCCTTAGCATTTACACCACACATACCCCAAGGAAGGGCAGCAGCCTGGGAGGAACCTGCTCTGCTCACAGGGGCCAGCCTGATCTGAACAAGCAGAGCCTCCAGGAGAAGGTGAGGTAGACAGTCCCTCTGACTAAACTGCTTATAGACATCTCCCACTAGTCTGGGATATACATTTAAATCTTTGGGAATAAATTTAAAATCGATAAGCTAAGACCTACTGCAAGTAGTTAAGCCCTTACAGGTATTATCTACACCAATCAGGAATCTGTCTCTTGAATGGAGATAATTTGGTTCCTTTCCATTTATTCCTTTGATAGAAAATTCAAGTTAAAGGGTCCATTTAGACAGTATTTAAATAGAAGTCACAGAACTAAGATAAGGGAGATCTGCTCGCCATCTTGATACTAGGGAAGGGTCCTTGTACTGGAGAAAATTGACCCAGCACACCAATACTTGTTACACATCTCAGACATACAAAAACCAGAAAAGTCTTGGCGTAGAAGCCATCTGTGAAGAATTTCAAGTAAGAATTATAAGAGAAAATTGAAAAATCTCACAAGCAAAGCAGTGTCTGAGATTTGGTGGTCACTGCTGGGTGATTTCACACTTAATTTTGGAGAGAGCATGGTGAAGCCACGGGAATCGATGTCTATGTCAGACATCCCAGCTGTGAATGGCTCCATCGTTCACTGCCCATGTGACCTTAGAAGCATCATTTTGTCATTAAGTGTCCTTGTCCTCAGCTACAAAATGTGGCTAATATCTATATCCTAAGGCTGTATGGTAATCCAAAAGCATCTAAACTATCTATTGTGGGGGAAAGATAGAGTCTCCTCACCCATTGCAAATGTATGGTTGAGACACCTACAACAAAAGGCAAGTGAATATCCAAGTTTGTTTTGTATTAATTTTAAATGAAGTTTTCAGAAATGAAGATCCAAAGAAAAAGGAAACACTATTTATATGGGCAGTTATCCAGAAGTATGATTGAAGGACAAATGGCACTGGTAAACAGACCTTAGCAAGGCGTGTTCCAACTATCCTCTGCGTTGCCGCCTTCGTTCCTTTCCTCTGCGTAAGGGGAGGACCCCGCTAGAATGAGAGTCTTATGATCTAGGGGAAGATCAGAACATTCTTTTCTGACCTGCTTCAGGGGAGAATGTTGAGAGAATGTCAGAGCCCTTCCAACTTCTGCTGTTTTCTCAGTTGTCAAGGTGCCATATTCCAGGATTGTGTCCTGAACATCTTCCCTGTTAGAAGTAAAAGATATGAGACTAGCTGGTGGTGTGGTGGTTAAGGCAGCTGGATCTCATATGGATGACTGCAAGGTTGAGTCCTGGACCCGGCAACTTGAAGGGTGTGCCCAGCGCATGTGTGTGAGTGCCAAGAGTCTCAAAAGGAGAGATGAAAGAGAAAGGATTTTGACATGACCATGCCACGATGGGGAGCTTTATCACTTTCCTCTCTCTCTCTCTCTCTGTCTCTCTCTCTCTTT
>NW_006159501.1:2834321-2835173 GCF_000334495.1 Tupaia belangeri chinensis
GAGTGGAAAAATCGGCTGAAAAAAAAAAAAAAAAAAAAAGACCTGGAGGCAAATTGCTAGGGCGCAAACACTAATCCCCATGTTCTCTAGCTGGGTGATCTTAGCCAAGTTACTTTTCTGTGCTTCAGTTTCCTCAACAGTTACAAGAGTACTGACTTCTAAGGATGAGTGAGCATAGACAGTGCCTGGTGTTCAGTAGGTCATTACATGTTAACTGTTCGGACTGCTGATTTCTTCCAATGCTCACTGGTGGTGTCTCCCAAGCCAGACGCTTTCCTAGACTCCAAAACACAGACATGAAAACAGTCCTCCAGGGGCTCACTGTCCAGCAGAGAAGATGGTACACACTGCAGAAGAGAACTTGAGCCAACTAAAGACACCCACAAAAGGTAAGTTTGAAAAGAAGCATGACAGGGACCAGAAGGCGGGGTGGTGGTTAGAGCATTGGACTCCCATGTGGCCGGCCACAGTTCGAATCCTAAACCTGATGACTTGCTTTCTCACCTTCTCTGCCTCTCTCTTTTTCTCTCTCTGTCTCTGGTGAGTGCAAGTGCCCTGTAGCAAATTTTAAAATAATAGCATGGGAACCACTGGGTGGCATGGTGGTTAAGGCACTGGAATCTCCCACATGGCCAACTACTGTTCGAGTCCCGGACCTGGTGGCTTGCATTCTCACCTTCTCACTCTCTCTCTCTTTCTCTCTCTGGTCAAATTAAAAATAAATGAATAAATAAATAAAGTTAAATAAATAATTCTTTTTGAAAAATTAAAATAAAATTAAAATGTTAACAATAGGGGCCGGCAGGTGGCGTGGTGGTTAAATATGCTAGTTTCCCAAATGGCCAACTGCGG
>NW_006159501.1:2835254-2838154 GCF_000334495.1 Tupaia belangeri chinensis
TCAGAAAGCCACACTGGGTGGTACGGCTCCAAGACCTTATGGGCAAGGCCAACGGCATGTCAGTATTTCCTTAGCATTTACACCACACATACCCCAAGGAAGGGCAGCAGCCTGGGAGGAACCTGCTCTGCTCACAGGGGCCAGCCTGATCTGAACAAGCAGAGCCTCCAGGAGAAGGTGAGGTAGACAGTCCCTCTGACTAAACTGCTTATAGACATCTCCCACTAGTCTGGGATATACATTTAAATCTTTGGGAATAAATTTAAAATCGATAAGCTAAGACCTACTGCAAGTAGTTAAGCCCTTACAGGTATTATCTACACCAATCAGGAATCTGTCTCTTGAATGGAGATAATTTGGTTCCTTTCCATTTATTCCTTTGATAGAAAATTCAAGTTAAAGGGTCCATTTAGACAGTATTTAAATAGAAGTCACAGAACTAAGATAAGGGAGATCTGCTCGCCATCTTGATACTAGGGAAGGGTCCTTGTACTGGAGAAAATTGACCCAGCACACCAATACTTGTTACACATCTCAGACATACAAAAACCAGAAAAGTCTTGGCGTAGAAGCCATCTGTGAAGAATTTCAAGTAAGAATTATAAGAGAAAATTGAAAAATCTCACAAGCAAAGCAGTGTCTGAGATTTGGTGGTCACTGCTGGGTGATTTCACACTTAATTTTGGAGAGAGCATGGTGAAGCCACGGGAATCGATGTCTATGTCAGACATCCCAGCTGTGAATGGCTCCATCGTTCACTGCCCATGTGACCTTAGAAGCATCATTTTGTCATTAAGTGTCCTTGTCCTCAGCTACAAAATGTGGCTAATATCTATATCCTAAGGCTGTATGGTAATCCAAAAGCATCTAAACTATCTATTGTGGGGGAAAGATAGAGTCTCCTCACCCATTGCAAATGTATGGTTGAGACACCTACAACAAAAGGCAAGTGAATATCCAAGTTTGTTTTGTATTAATTTTAAATGAAGTTTTCAGAAATGAAGATCCAAAGAAAAAGGAAACACTATTTATATGGGCAGTTATCCAGAAGTATGATTGAAGGACAAATGGCACTGGTAAACAGACCTTAGCAAGGCGTGTTCCAACTATCCTCTGCGTTGCCGCCTTCGTTCCTTTCCTCTGCGTAAGGGGAGGACCCCGCTAGAATGAGAGTCTTATGATCTAGGGGAAGATCAGAACATTCTTTTCTGACCTGCTTCAGGGGAGAATGTTGAGAGAATGTCAGAGCCCTTCCAACTTCTGCTGTTTTCTCAGTTGTCAAGGTGCCATATTCCAGGATTGTGTCCTGAACATCTTCCCTGTTAGAAGTAAAAGATATGAGACTAGCTGGTGGTGTGGTGGTTAAGGCATCAGGATCTCATATGGATGACTGCAAGGTTGAGGAGTGGAAAAATCGGCTGAAAAAAAAAAAAAAAAAAAAAGACCTGGAGGCAAATTGCTAGGGCGCAAACACTAATCCCCATGTTCTCTAGCTGGGTGATCTTAGCCAAGTTACTTTTCTGTGCTTCAGTTTCCTCAACAGTTACAAGAGTACTGACTTCTAAGGATGAGTGAGCATAGACAGTGCCTGGTGTTCAGTAGGTCATTACATGTTAACTGTTCGGACTGCTGATTTCTTCCAATGCTCACTGGTGGTGTCTCCCAAGCCAGACGCTTTCCTAGACTCCAAAACACAGACATGAAAACAGTCCTCCAGGGGCTCACTGTCCAGCAGAGAAGATGGTACACACTGCAGAAGAGAACTTGAGCCAACTAAAGACACCCACAAAAGGTAAGTTTGAAAAGAAGCATGACAGGGACCAGAAGGCGGGGTGGTGGTTAGAGCATTGGACTCCCATGTGGCCGGCCACAGTTCGAATCCTAAACCTGATGACTTGCTTTCTCACCTTCTCTGCCTCTCTCTTTTTCTCTCTCTGTCTCTGGTGAGTGCAAGTGCCCTGTAGCAAATTTTAAAATAATAGCATGGGAACCACTGGGTGGCATGGTGGTTAAGGCACTGGAATCTCCCACATGGCCAACTACTGTTCGAGTCCCGGACCTGGTGGCTTGCATTCTCACCTTCTCACTCTCTCTCTCTTTCTCTCTCTGGTCAAATTAAAAATAAATGAATAAATAAATAAAGTTAAATAAATAATTCTTTTTGAAAAATTAAAATAAAATTAAAATGTTAACAATAGGGGCCGGCAGGTGGCGTGGTGGTTAAATATGCTAGTTTCCCACATGGCCAACTGCGGTTCAAGTCCTGAACCTGGTAGTATGCTTTCTCACTCTCCCTCTCTCTCTCCCTTTCTCTCTCTGTCTGATCAAACTGGAAAATATCAATAATAATAATAATAATAATAATAATAAATAAGTTAAATAAAGTAATTCTTTACAAATATGAACGATAAATAAAATTAAATAATTCTAAAAAAAAAAAAAAAGGGAATGAGCCATGACAGACAGTGACAGATGTTCAAGAAGGTACAGACTAGAAGTGTATTCCAGGGAGCAGGTCCTGAGTGTACAAAGACACAGCGTGAAAGTGAGAAGGGAGGCAAACAGGAGCTACTCTTGGCTCAGGGTCTGTTCGACGAGATGAGCCTGGACCAGCCTGGGAGGATTTACCTTGGATTTTGTCCCAGGTGACAAGTCTCTTGCAAGTCAAGAGACTTCAGTGCCAGCTTGGAGAATTTGGATTCATTTCTAATTTGTGAAGTGAGGAGTTTTAAAAGAGATGATCCCTGAGGTCCCTCCCAGCTCTGAAGTAATTTAATTCTCCCCAGATCGCCTCATTCTTCTCCTTTCCCAAGCACACCTCGGGGTGGGGCAGGGTGTGGTGCTTCAGACAGGCTTTTCCTCTTTCTAAATTTACTAAAGTCTTCACTAGCTCAGAAACC
>NW_006159501.1:2838185-2840952 GCF_000334495.1 Tupaia belangeri chinensis
TTTAACAGTTCCCTCACCCACAGTTCCCAGAAAACACACATTTATAAAACATATCAGCCCTGACTCTTCATTGTGTGTGTGTGTAGTTTTTTTTTCCTCTCATTAAAACACATAAAAAAATGCCTTTGCAGATGATGTCAAGGTTTTTAAAATTCAAAACCAAAATGTAACTACGGTCTGAATTTTCTGGTTCAGGGATACTGAGATCAGCCTCCTTGACAAAGACAACCTGGGACTCCACAAGGTAGAGAACCTGGGAGACAGGGGAGCTGCTTCCAGCCCTGGATCCTCAGCCCGATAAAATTAGCCAAAAGATGATCTCCATGGCAACAGGAAATTTGTTTCTTAAAGAAGGTTAGAAATAATGCCTTTGGAAGAAACTCCCAGCAGATAGAATATTCTCAGATTACACTTAAATGGTGTCTATGCCAACAAAATGACGAGCCAGGCGGCTCAATTATCTGGATAATTTAGGCCTGAACTAGTGATTTGTAAAAGAATAGGAGGCTTTTAAAACCTGCAGAATGGAATGTGGCAGGTAGGGGCCCAAGCTCCGGGAACCAGAAGCTCTGCTTCTTTGGGAAGCTTTCTCGTCCATCTCAGGACCGGAACTTTCTTGCAGGCCCAGGATGTAACACCTGCCACTGGGAGACCTGCATGGAATTGTTGGAGGGATTATCAGGAAGTTACCACGGGAGGCCGGGGGATTCAGTGCTGGAAGAGACCACTGGTCTCAGGTGTTGGAGGTGAGGGAGTGCCCAAAGGAGACAGCCTCATACCAATTCCTAGTTCTACAATTCAGCCTTCTTTCTTCTCTTCCTCAGTCTTTGTCTCCTTTACTAAAACCCTACTTGGAAGATTAAAAGGCATTTTGTAGGGACTGGCCCCATAACCCAATGGTTAAGGGAGCTGGATCCCACATAAGCAACCACTGTTTAAATCTTGTGTCCAGGCTCCCACCGGGGTGGAGAAATGGAGGAGAAGGGATAGCAGAGCGACCATGCCCCAATGGGGGTGCTTGTGTGTGAGCTCTCTCTCCCTCTTTAGCAAGCAAAAGCACCTTTGGCAATTTTTTTAAAAATGGCATTTGTTCATTGCAATCCATTTTGCTTTATCAGTTTTTAAATGAGACAACACAGTGTGGTCCCAGTGCTGAGTCGTGCTGCCAGTTCTTCAGGCCACACGACCTATGAGACCTGTGAGACCATCAGTTCTCTGGGCCTCAGTTGTGCATCTGTAAGAGGGAATGAAACTGAGCAAGGACCCCTTAATGTATTTCCTAGGGTTCCTCTCGGTTTCTGGAACGGGAACAGAAGTGACCTCTTCACTGTCTTGAGGTGAGGAATAAATATGTTAGTACTTCTGGACATAAGTGTCTTGCACATAATAAGAGCTATGTGAGCATTTGGTAAGTCCCCCAAATCATTTCAAATACTCAAGTCCCTTCTAATGCCTGTCTGGAATCACAGCTGCAGAGGGACCATGGTGATGCCTGAGTTGAGATTCCTTTCACTGTGAATTATGAACCAATTTTAGTTGAGGGCAATGTGACTTCACATCCTGCCTCTGTCAGGTGATAAGAAACTGATGCCCAAAGATGGAAGGCCTGTGGGTTCCCATCAACACACAGCATTGAAGACTTTCTACTGTGACAGTTTCAGTCAATGATTGCACCCAGGGAGCCAAGGGACTAGCCACGATGTCACAGAGCCACCAGCCCCCCTCCCCCCGCAGCTTCCCGCTTAGTCCAGGCCCTCTCCAGGGCTCTCTGCATGTGTCTAAGGACATTTTGTTCGTGTTTGTTTGTATACATTATCATTTAATGAATGAAGATATCCTTCAGGAAAATATTCCAGTAGCCCAGTTTTTCAGGAGTTCAGCATAAAAAGTTCTATCTCTGAGGCCAGTAGGTGGCAGGGAGGTTAAGACAATTTGATCTCACATGACTGACTGTGCGGTTCAAGTCCTGGATCCAGATGCTTGAAAATCACACTGGGCACGTGTACGCGCATGCCCAGAGTCCCTAAAGGAGAATGGAGGAGAAGGGATTATAGTATGGCCGTCTCCCCTGGGGGGTGAATTCTCTCTCTCTCTGTCTCTCTTTCTATCTCTCTGGTGAGTGCGCATGCCCTATACCAAACTAAAAACCAAAACCAAAACGGTTCTAACTCTTCGGAGTTAGTAGTTACCTCTGGTCATTTTTAGTAGTTACCCCTGGTCATAGCTTTTGAGACCACACAGCTGTGGAATCCCATGCAACACCCCAGGACCTGGCAGGACCAGAGCATGAGATGCGGAAGCAAAATGGAATCCAAGCAGTGGCGCCTCTTGGCTCTGTAAATTGGGCAACCTAGTTACCTTCAGTGATCCCGTCCCAGAGTATAATATGATCCACTTTTCATTGAGCACTTAGTGTTTACCAATAACTGTGGTAATAGCCTTACCATATTACCTCATTTAAATCTCACCGTGTTTAGAAGAGAAATTAAGGGCACAAAGCAAATAACTTGCCCGCAGTGCAAATTTGCTTATCAGTTAATAAGTAAATGGCAGAGCTTGGGCAATCATCCTCAGGGTCCCGCTGGTGGTGGTGAGAACTGTTTTACAACTTACGGCTCAGAGCAGAAACCAGCAACTGTTCTTTCTCGCCTTTCTGCTCAGAAAATTACTGGACTTGGTCCAAAGGAAAAGTGACCTCCTAGCCTCCCTTCCTCCGTCCTTCCCTCCCTCCCTGGCATTCTCCCTTCTCTTCGCTTTTTCTTTTTTT
>NW_006159501.1:2841174-2852165 GCF_000334495.1 Tupaia belangeri chinensis
TTTCCCTATTCTATTTATTCATCAAATATTGATATTTATTGAAAACACGCTTGGAATTCAACACCAGCTTCCTTCTTAACAACTAAGCACACAAAACTGAACCGGACAGGGCTGCCCTGCCCTTGGGCAGCTAGCAGTCTAGCCTTCTGTTCTGCGCTGTTAGCCCAGTCAGTGGAACGGAAGAGAAAAGACGCCAGCTCTTGGATTTCCATTCCGTTCTGCTCATCAGTGGAAAAGAGCAAGAGTACATACTTCTTGAGTGCCTTCCACAGCCCCGGTGTTCTCCTTTATTCATTCCATTTGATGGTACAGGGGTATTAGCATATCCACATAAATAAATGAATAAACAAGCAGAACCCAGGAAGCTCGGTGGAGCTCGGTGGCTTGTCCCGGATGCTCAGTGAGTTAGGAGCTGAGATGGTTTGAGACCCTCTGCAGGCTTCTCCCAGCCCCACCTTCTCACCTGTGTCCCTGGGCATCCCAATCTCCATTTCTCTGGGCAATGACTTCGCAAACAGTGACAAAGATTTCTGGGTATTTTACCTCTTTTTTCCATATTTATTTGGAAAAAATTAGCCATTGGCATTTCTACTAATCAGCCTCCTTATGAGGAATGCTCACACCTACAGTACCACAGTGTGTCTGGGAGGTAGGGGACATGGGGGTCCCTGGGCCACCCCGTGCACCCCCTGCTGCCTGGGGCAGGCCTGGCCTTTGCCCAGCCAGCAGCAGCTCCAGATTTACTGCAGCTCACACAGCTGTTCCCAGGCAAGGTGAGGGCTTCCTCTTTCATGGTGTCGTTTACAAGTCAATAAAGCGGGGACAGAGCGCTGTTTCCGCCACTCTCCCCACCTCGCTGGGCTCTGTGGAATCACTCTGCGGTCTGGGTGCAGGGGGCCACTCTGGGGACTCATTTCTCCATGATGGCTGTTCTCACAGAGGCCCCCAAGCTGCCGCCATAAAGGCCTCCTGCCCTCCCTCGGAGGGCAGAGTTCAAAGCTCTGGCTCCCGGGGATCCTGAACTATCCGCCCCTCCCTGCTTTATGGCTCCTGCAAGCCGCTGGGGGCTTATCTCCTGCACTGAGATAAAGGCTCAGGCTATCAGGAAGACCCAAGCCCCCAAAGATGCCTTGGCCCCCCTGCACTCAGGCTCCCCACTGTTCTCCAGAGGCTGCTTAATGAGCCAAGGAAACATGGCCCTTTCAAACCCGCTGAGACCCCAGTCCCTCTGGGTGTTGGGCTTTCCAGGAACCGACCCTCCTGCCGGGCCCATCTCTAGCAGGAGGGCAGGAAAAACCGCTGACCCCCAGGAGGGCAGCATCTGCATCCTAGTCCCCCCAGACCCCCCAAGCTAAGGCGATAATGAGGTGAGAGAAGATGGCAGCTTAATGAACCTGGGCCTGTAGAGAAAGGGGATCAACCCAAGGTCACACAGCCTTATCTGATTGTTTAAGAAACATCTGGAGCACCCATGGTGGGCCCAGAGGGAGCACCCACTGTGGGCCCAGGGCCATGGAGAGTGCTGTGTGCTCAGCGTGTGGGAGAGTGAGATGGGAGCCAGCTCGGCAGAACCAGGGCAAAGGGAGGTTCAAACAGCAAGGAGGTGGGAAGGAGAAGGCCTGGCCCCAGAAGGTGAGTGAGGGGCCGGCACCTTCTTCTAATAGGCTCACTCTCACAGGCACAGGCCACTGGCTGTTCAATCCCTCCTCCTGACCTCCACCTAAATGAGAGACATCAGCTCCCTCCCCTCTGGTGGACACCAAGGGCCAGAGTGAGAGTGGGAGACTCCCCTGCCCAGAACCAAGCCAAGAGCTGAACCCACCAGGAGGAAGCACTGGATGCCCAGGGAGATGGGAGTCAGGCAGAAGCTCCCCCTTACCACGTGCCAGTGTGCAAAGTGTGTGAATACCAGTACACACAGCCCGAACACTTACTCAGCACGTGGCATAGTGAGATTCTCACTTCTCAAGAGAAAAAAACCCTCAGTCCCAGAGAAGTGAGGACAGCAGCTAACCTAAGCCACGCCCACCCTCTGTGATATCTTCACGTGAACCCGGGAAGACGAGGCAGTAAGGGTGGTACAGCCCGGGAGCACAGCTCCTGAGCAGGCAGTGCCTTGTGCAAAGAAAAGACGCCTTCCCTATGGGCAGACACCAAAGTGCACACGGGCGTCCGGAGAAGCAGGGCGGACTTGTGCCTCCTGGGTGGGCCATCCTTGCAGAACTTACTGTGGCCACTTGGAGCTGAAACAAGAACATACTACGTCCACACACTTGTGACACAGAAGAATGACCCAGCCCCAGTCCATGCTGCCACTTGCTGGCTTTGCAGTCATGGGTATCCACCTTCCCCACATCTGCATTCAAGGCTCTTGAGGCTATTTTACAGGGTGTGGGAAAGACTGAAGAGCAGGATCAAGTGGTGGCAGAGTGGTAACATGTCTGGCCCCACTTGGAAAGATCTTGGGTTCACGTCCTGGGAGCTCCCAGAACACACTGGGAGCACCTATGTGAAGGTTGTGTTGGTGGTGCCTATCTGTCTCTCATAGAATAAGTCAGTTTAAGACACCTGATCCCACATGACTAGCTCTGAGGTTCAAGTCCCAGCCAGACACAGTGGCGTGAGAATTATGCCAGGCGTGTATGTGTATGAGTGCCCAAAGTCCTGACCAAAGGAGATGGAGGAGAAGGGATTGTGGCGTGACCACTCCCCATGGAAGGGTGCTCTCTCCTCTCTCTCTCTTTCTCTGTCTCTTGCACGCACACACCTTCTAGCAAAGAAGAAGACAACGACTTAAGAGTAGGTAGCTGTTTTTATTCCAATGCCTCAAGAACAGAAGCTCAAGGATCCCCAGAGCCTTGGATGTTTTCTTTTCTTCCCACTTAGAGAAACGCCGGAGTTATTTGTTTCCTGCCAGAGTGTAATTACAGAGCAAGGGCCCCACTCTCCAGACCTGTTTTAGTGAGGAGGAAGGAAGTCCAGGCCTTTTCACCGCGAGCGCCAGCTGGGAATTTGCCTAATCTGCTATTGCAGCCAATAAACCTGCATGTTCCAGATCAAGGTCCTGTGCGGCCATCAGGACTGCCCTTGTCCCCATCAATCAGCCACTGTTCTCAGGCCTGACCTGTAGGACGCCCATCTTCTCCTGAGGCCCTGCGAGTTCAGGGCTGGGGGAGAAAGGGAAGTCTCTCCACAGCCCCCGTGAAGCACATGGCGGGGTTGTTGGGGGGCAGGGGGTCTCCAGCAGATGGCTGCTCTTGTCATGAGCTTCTCTGTCAAAACAGCCACTATGAGTGTCTCTCTGGAGGGCCAGGGCAGGGTGCAGCCCCAGAAAAGCAGTAGCCACCATCTCAGAAGAGCTCTCAGCCCGTCAGAGCAGAGCAAAGAGTCCTGAGCTTGTCTACCTGCTTCAGAGCTGAGCTTGATGACCCACGACACCCAGACAGAACCAGTGGCTTTGGACCAAAGAAATCCTCCCAGAGAGTTATTTCCAACGAGTTGAGGAAGGTGACACAACCCCAAGACCAGCTCCATCCTGTGACCTTAGCAAATTCCTCATACCATGCAGGACACGCTTTCACAAGACAGAGAAGGAAGACCTTGTAACCTCCAGAAGCCTTTCAGAGGGAGCAAGATGAGGTTCTGTGGATCTGGAAATTACCACGGATCCGTGTTTAACTGGTGGTGTGATCCAAAATAGAATGTTTATTTGTAAAAACATAGTTGCAATGCGAGAAGTTTCCTTTCAGGGAGATGGTCACCAGAGTCCTTCGGCTTTTACAGAGAGAACCATAAAGTGGTTTTGCAAACAATATTGATGCCAGGGGTGTGTCTTCTGCAATATTCAAAGAAAGGAGCCCTGGTCAGTGTCGTAAGAAGCAGGGTCCTTGTTGACAGCGTTGATAGGGCAGGGAGGTCTTGGTTAGTGTTGTGTTTCAGCTAAGACCTTAGAGACCGATGGCTTCACTCATCCCCATAGCTCACACTATGCTGTGAGGAGTGGTCACTGTTTTATGTTAGTTCACCGTGTCCACAGTAAGTTCCATAAGGATGGCCACCATGGAAGTGCTGTCTACTCACGAGCCATGCCCCCAAAGGCTGCATCCACCCTCAGCCTATCTGCAAAATGTCTACCTGCTCTGCACTAGGCCCTGTGCTGAGGACAGAGACACAAGCCACCTCTCCTGACTTCCATATGGGTCTCCTCTATGGAGAATCAGCTTGAGGATTCTGCCCATATCAGTTTATCCAAGACCTTTAGGAGACATCACAGGCCCAGGGGTGAGTTGAAGAATGGTTACCTCCATTTTACAAAGGCTCAGAGAGGTGTACCTATTTGTCTCAGGCCACACAGCCAAGGAGTGGAGAAGTTTCTGAACTTGTAGGCCAGAGCTGTGTGCAGGGCACCTCTGCATCAACCTGTAACAGAAGGCCCAAGACCAAGAGGTTCTCATGTCACTGGGCCTCCTGCACAGAGTAGGCATTCAATGCATATTTGTCAACTAAGCCAACTGGGTTCTTGGCTCCGCTACTCCAGACAAAGGCCTGATTCTTCATTCTAAGCCCTTAATTTACTTCTCTCCGGTTCTTTCATCCTGAGTGTTTGTTATAGGATTGTGGCATTTGTGAACGGAAAAATCTAACAGGTATCACTACTGCAGCTCCTTAATCCTGCTGGTATTCAAGCATGACTTCCCAACCTGCCACTTCCTTTGCAAATGGTGAGCATTGCTGTCCATCCACAATGGAAGACAGCACAGTCTATTTCATTCAACTTTACTTATTTACTTATTTTAATTTGACCAGACAGAGAGAGAAAGTGGGAAAGCAAGCCTCCAGGTCCAGGACTTGAACCACTGTCGTCCATGTGGGAGTCTAGCACCATGCCACCTGCCAGCCCCTATTTTGAACTTTTTTTTTAAAGAATTATTTATTTTTTATTTTATTTATTCATTCATTTATTTTAATTTGACCAGACAGAGAGAGAAAGTGGGAAAGCAAGCCTCCAGGTCCAGGACTTGAACCACTGTCGTCCATGTGGGAGTCTAGCACCATGCCACCTGCCAGCCCCTATTTTGAACTTTTTAAAAGATATATATACATATATATATATATATACTAAATATGTGTATACACACACACACACATAAAATGTGATATGTAAGTATATTATTACATATATGACATGATGATAGACAAGTCTTCAGAAGTAAGTGTGGGGGGGCCTACAGAGGTCTGTGGAGAGTCCGGCCTGAGCTGATCTATCTTGAGGGACCCGGAGGTAGTCATTCCTGATGCTTCCACCAAAATGCCAGCACTCCCTTGGCTGCCTAATGAACTGCAAGGACCTTCGAGTGCTTGCTAACCCAAACTCTAGGTGCTCTCTCCAAATGCTGGGCCAGCAACTCCATCCTCCCCAGCCCCTTAGTGAGCGATCTTCCAGGTAGCAGCACCCTGCTCATCTAGCACTGGGTTAATATTTTCTCAGCGCAACTGCCCTAGAGTGAAAGGCTGAAGGACACACTGCAGTTCAAATATTAATAAAAAAAAAAATCTCTTACTGGGGCCAGCAGGTGGCGTGGTGGTTAAAGGTGCTGGATTCCCACATGGCCAATTATGGTTTGGGTCCCAGATCCGGTGGCTTGTTTTCTTACTTTCCCTTTCTTTTTCTGTCTCTCTCTGGCCAAATTTAAAAAATAATAATAACAATAAATGGAACTAAATAAACAAATTACTCTTTAAAAAAGAAGAACGAAAAAAAACCTCTTACGTTCTGAGTCATTTTTAAATATTGTTTATTTATTTTATTATTGCTATTATAATTAATTTGCTATGGGGCACATGTGATCACCAAAGAGAGACAGAGACAGAGAGAGAGAGAAGGTAAGTAAGAAAGCAAGCCACCAGATCTGGAACTCAAACCATGGTTGGCCATGTGGGAGCCTAGCACCCTCAACCCCCACACCACTTGCCGACCCCTTCCGAGTCATTTTTACAATGTTCTGGGAGTGGAATGTGGCTCCCAGGTTTTGCTCACAAGTGAATTTCCCTGGAACAAAGAAAATCCCACGACTGACGCGGACTATTTGAAGCTACTTCCAGCTCTGTCAGTTGCTGACCCTGGAGAAGTCTTGTTCATTGCCTTCTGGACTCCGGTTCTGATAGCCTTACAATGAAGTTGATGATCCCTACTATGAAATTGTGAGCACTGAGTACAATGAGCTCTGCCGAGGCTTTCAGAAGCTCAAAGCCTGTCTGTGTAACACGTTGCATCAGATGGACACAGAAGGGTTTGTGTTTTAAAGAATTATTTTTTATTTAACTTTATTCATTTATTTGTTTATTTATTTAATTTGACCAGAGAGGGACAGTGTGTGTGTGTGTGTGTGTGTGTGTGTGTGTGTGTGTGGTTTGTGACAGAGAGAGAGAAAGGGAAAATGAGAAAGCAAGCCCTCAGGTCTGGGACTCGAACCACATACAATCAGCCATGTGGGAGTCCAGCCCTTAACCACCATGCCACTTGCCAGCTCCTACCACAAAAGGGTTTTTTTAAGTTTACTTATGTCTTCCATTAGAGAGAAACAGAGAGGAAGAAAGAGACAGCACCCCTATTAGAGTCTTCACGCTGCAATCCATCCTCAGTCCTGCCCGCCCAGCATGGGCTCCTGAGTGCCCAGTACGCGTGGGGAGGCCCTGGAATGGGAAGCCAGGACTTTCCCGCAAGTCCAGTTGTACTAATGCCGCTCCACCGCTTGACCCAATAATCCTTTTCTTGTTTTGTTTTGCTTTTAGCGAGAGATTTTTGCTATAGGGTGCATGTGCTCGCCAGAGAGACAGAAAGCAAGAAATCACCCCCCAGCAGGGATGGCCATGCCGCAGTCCCTTCTCCTCCTTTCTCCTCTCCGGACCTGGGGCACGCAAGCACGCCCAGCATGAGTTTTAAGCCATCAGGTCCAGGACTCAAACTGCAGTCAGCTATGTGGGGGGGTCTAGTGATGTAACCATTATGCAATCTGCTGGTCCCAAGAATCCTTGTTTTTTAACTTTAGTATGATAATATAGGACTCCCAATGAAAAGAACTGTGATTTCAGGACCAGCAGATGGTGCAATGATTACATTACTGGACTCCCACACATCCAACCGTGGTTCAAGACCCAGACGCGGCTGCTTAAACTCATGCCAGGCGGGTGTGTGTGTGTGCCCAAGATCCCGAGAAGAGAAGGTATTGCAACGTGGCCACCCTCCCCATCCAGGGGGTGATTTCTTGCTTTCTGTCTCTCTGTCTCTGCAGAAACAGTACGCGCCTTATAGCAAAAATCTCTTTCTCTAACAAAAAAGGGAAAGAACCGTGGTTTCAATCAATGCCACAACAGTAACTGCTGAGATTTCCTAGGGACCGCCTTTTTTCCAGACTGTTACACAGTGTACCTCCCACCTATCCTGCAAACTCCTTTACAGGTTGACAGCATTCCTCCATGCTCCCTCTGCTTGAACCAGGATGGAACTTCATAACCTCCTCCAGCAAGGAAGTCTGGCCAAAGTGAGGCTGAGAGACTTCAGGTTCCATGTGGCTCTGGCTACTGGGACAGGGACGCCTGGAGTCCCAAGTTGCCATGTGAGGAGTCTGGCTACCCATAGCCATGGTGCTGGAGAAACCATGTGAAGAGGCCACAGGAGTCCTAGTTACTAATGCAGGAGAACCATTTTATTCGCTGATTTTATTCTTCTTAACTTACCTGCATTATATTCCATTAGTTATTGTCATTGCTCTTCAATTGTGCTTGGACTCTCACCTTCTCAGAACCTCACCAGGCCTTGGCTAAGAGCCACATGGAATTCCAGCAACCTGACTTTGCAGAATCCAACCAAGCAACTGTGTGAACCCGAGGCCTAACAAGCTTAGAGTGACCCACAGAGGCGAGAGACCACTGCCCTCCACAGCGCAGTGCAGCGCAGCTCAGCAGAGGCAACACTCAAGTTTACCCATAGTTAGATTCCCAAGCCCAGCTGCCCCAGGGGTGGCGTCAGGACTCCGGGGAGACAGGGGTGAGGAGGGCGAGTCTGTCTCCCAGCTCACACTCGTCAAGCCCAGAGAGAACTCCACATCTACAGGTAGAGAGCGCTGAAGCCAGAACCAGGCTTGGGCAAGTCCCTACCTCCAGAGTTGCCTCATCTGTGAAATGGGGTAACCAGTACCTGCACTGTCACGGGGCATGGTGGGGTCGGAGGAGAGCGTAATTGCACACGCACGCCCACGTAGCAAGGCAGAAGTGCGAGTAGTGGGGACCCGTCTGCTGCGCGTGGCCCTTGCTTGCTGTGTAAACCAGCCAGGCACCTGCCCTCACGTGAGACTCGTGTCGTTCCCACGGTGGGCACAGAACACCTCAAGCCCTCACTCTGACACTGTCTTTGGCTGCCATAGAGTCTCTCGTAACTCTGATTCGTTGTTCAGTAAACAGGAAAGGCAGAGAGAGAGAGAGAGCTCTCCTCGCTCCAAGGCCAGTGGCCAATGTCCAAGACACTGCTGGCCACACTTTGCCCTGACAGCCTGGCCTGGCCATGCTGCCGGCCAGGTGGGGCCTGTGACACCAGTGCCCTTAATTTGTTCTGACGTCCAGCCCAGCCATGGGGAGCGTCGGTCCTCCGGGGAGCACAAGAGCTGTCTGTGC
This sequence comes from Tupaia belangeri chinensis, assembly GCF_000334495.1. NCBI lineage: Eukaryota > Metazoa > Chordata > Mammalia > Scandentia > Tupaiidae > Tupaia > Tupaia belangeri. The sequence goes on from NW_006159501.1 coordinate 2,849,845, forward strand.
TGCTGTTGTCCCTGGAGCCGGGAGCTGGGCAAAGACCTTTCCTCGAGCCCCTTCCCTGGCGGGGCCTCCTCATTCGGGACCATGGCCCCAGCCCACAGGCCAGTCCACGCCCCCCACACTACAGTCCAGCATCACCAGGAGGTTATTGCTGATGGGAAAGTCCTGCTAGCCCTGCTCCGTGCCTCCACTGTGGACTTTGGACAAGAAAGCCCAAACTCACCCGTCAGGCCAGCTCTCCCCAGCCACCTCCGCCCCACCATTTGTTCCAGCCAGTGTCAGATCTGACCATTTGCTCCATTTAGGCCCCAAATGCGGCCCCACACCTCCTCTTTCCTATCACTCCTGCAATCCTTTACATCTCTGTTAAAGTGTCACTTCCTCCAGGAAGCCTACCTGGAACCACAGGCTTTCTGCTCCTCCAGAAAGCCCATAGAGATCTGCATTTATCATGCCATTTTGTAATTGTCTAATACCATGTGGCCAGACATCCCCTTGTCTTTCTCACCCCACCCCCTGGGTGCACTGGGGCAGGGAGGGCCCTTTGGTAAAACAGAGAGGGCGGTTCGTGGGCTATATAAGGTGCTGCATTAAGAAGAAATCAGTATTAGCAATGACATGGCTGTTCACCTGTGGATGTCCAGCTCGGGAGCCTGGGCAGCGGCCAGGCCCTTCTCCGTCTCTCCTCGTATAGGAGGGGGCTCAGGTCAGAGCCAGGTGGCCTTCCCATGCCCTATCTGAATAGAACCCAGATCCTAAGGGAGGCCATGGCACACGGAACTCTTCTGAAGGGAAAGAACAAAAATCTCTTTGTGGAAACCAGTTCCAGAGAGAACGTGCCGTGTTTCCCAGAGCGCGTCCTGGGAAAACCAGTTCTGCCTGTACATTTCGGGGTTTCCCCCAATTCTGGTTCTGAGATCAAAAGAGTTTGGGAAATGACTGTTTGAACAAAATGAAACCCGTTTCCCTTCTGCGGACTTCTCAGAGCCCTCAGCACCAGGAAGAGCTCGAGCCTGCATCCCAACCACGTTTCTCTGCCACGGGGTGTGCGGTGGAGGAGTGCTTGGCGATGTCTCACAGACCGGGGCTGCACAGGACACGACTAGGGAAAGGCTGTCCCAGACGTTATTTATAGATGTAGGGGTTCCCAGACATCGCTCCTACTCTGCAAACCTCAGGGGGATTCCATCGATGACTCTTCTGATACATCACGTAGTGTCTTCTTTTACAGAGAGTTTTGTTTGCTACCGAGTCTATGAACCATATAAGTGAATATTTCTTTTATTACTGTGGCTTCTAGGAAGCTCAGAACTGAGTCTTGGCCCACATCTCACCACTGCTCAGGCCCCTCTCCACCCCCACCCCCACAGGCAATTTTATCTTCTAATATTTTACCTGTTACCATTTTAGTACCATTCTTTTTTCTCTTGGCCATGAGTCCTTTATCCATTATAAGTCTGCTTAATTTATATGCTAAAATCCTCTTGAAGAAGAGAACTATACATAAATGATATGGGAACAAGAGAGGCCAGCAGATGGCATGGTGGTTAAGGTGCTGGACTCCCACATGGCTGACCGAGGTTCAAGTCTTGGACCTGGTGGCTTGCTTTCTCTCTCTCTCTCTCTCTCTCTCTCTTTCTTTCTCAAGAGAAAGTGAAAAATCACCCCCCAGGGGGATGGCCACATTGCATTTTCCCCTCCATTTTCCTCTGGGGATTTTGGGCACACATGCACATGTGCCTGGCATGATTTTTCAAGCCTCCAGGTTTGGGACTCAGACCACAGTTAGCTACATGGGAGTCCAACACCTTAACCACTATGCCACCTGCTAGCCCTACAGTTTATTTATTTATTTATTGCATGAGTGAGAGAGACAGAAAGAGATACAGCCCCTGACAGGTCCTGACACCAGGATCCTCTCCGTTTCAGCCAGCCCTGGATCACAGGCTGTACTCAGGGAGGCCTCTGGACACAAACTCAGAAACTTCCCATGGGACTCAGCCTCACAGAGTGTCATACGCTAAGCCGCCATTTCCCCCCCAGCCTCCCACCCCCATTAGTTCTTTTCTGTCAGTGACAAGAGGAATCAAGGTGGGTCTCCTTCCTCAGCTTAATTTTCAGGCCTACCCCTTTCATTCTGCTCCTCAGAGTCGGGAAAAATGCTGCCTTCTGTCCCCCACACTGCTAGAGATCCTGAAACAAAGCCGCCCTCCAGATCAAATAGATTGTACCAATGACAAAGAGCGGAGAAGACAGCGTGCTGCACCCTCCGAGCTCAGCCAAACAAGGGCCATTTGTGCTTGGGACGGGGGACACGAGAGGGA
>NW_006159501.1:2853284-2859106 GCF_000334495.1 Tupaia belangeri chinensis
GTCAAGTCTTGGGCCTGGTGGCTTGCTTTCTCTCTCTCTCTCTCTCTCTCTCTCTTTCTTTCTCAAGAGAAAGTGAAAAATCACCCCCCAGGGGGATGGCCACATTGCATTTTCCCCTCCATTTTCCTCTGGGGATTTTGGGCACACATGCACATGTGCCTGGCATGATTTTTCAAGCCTCCAGGTTTGGGACTCAGACCACAGTTAGCTACATGGGAGTCCAACACCTTAACCACTATGCCACCTGCTAGCCCTACAGTTTATTTATTTATTTATTGCATGAGTGAGAGAGACAGAAAGAGATACAGCCCCTGACAGGTCCTGACACCAGGATCCTCTCCGTTTCAGCCAGCCCTGGATCACAGGCTGTACTCAGGGAGGCCTCTGGACACAAACTCAGAAACTTCCCATGGGACTCAGCCTCACAGAGTGTCATACGCTAAGCCGCCATTTCCCCCCCAGCCTCCCACCCCCATTAGTTCTTTTCTGTCAGTGACAAGAGGAATCAAGGTGGGTCTCCTTCCTCAGCTTAATTTTCAGGCCTACCCCTTTCATTCTGCTCCTCAGAGTCGGGAAAAATGCTGCCTTCTGTCCCCCACACTGCTAGAGATCCTGAAACAAAGCCGCCCTCCAGATCAAATAGATTGTACCAATGACAAAGAGCGGAGAAGACAGCGTGCTGCACCCTCCGAGCTCAGCCAAACAAGGGCCATTTGTGCTTGGGACGGGGGACAAGAGAGGGACCAGGGAACCTGAGAAGCCTCATCCACTGGCAGGCCTGCGGGCCTAGTGCTGCAGCCCCCAAGGAAAGAAGGCTGCGATTCAGCCATAGCCTCCCTGCCCCCTGCCCTACCCAGGACCAGCTGAGGATCCCGGCTCAGCACTCAGAGGGCTACCTCCAGGCCTTTTGAGGACAGAAGGAGGCCGAGCTCTCAAACAGCCTTGGGCTCTTTGACTCTCCTTCCTGCCCATGAACTCCACTCACCCCTCTTTCTTCCTGAAGCCTTGACTATGCTGTGACCCACATCTCAGTCACTCTCCTGCCTGCCTGTCTCAGTGGGTGCTGGGGTCTCCTGTTGTCACCCAAGGTTTGCCCTTGTCCTTCTTTCCACACAATCTACTCTGCTGGCAGGAGCAGGGCAGTGTGTGTGTGTGTGTGTGTGTGTGTGTGTGTGTGTGTCTGTGTCCCTCAGGGATCGTGAGCATTGGATGGCCTGGGGACAGAAGGCAGCTCTTTCTTTCTGTGCACACCCCTTACCCCCAAGTACCGACAGCCATTCCCTGAAAGAGGAGCAAGGGATATGAACAGAACAGTAGTCAGAGGCTGGGGAAGGCATCGCCTAGACCCAGAGAGTCAGCGGAAACTGCCTCCATGGGACATTCCCGCTCTGGTCAGGAACATAGTGGGCATCATCATTCCATTCATCCAAAAGCCAGTCCACCCCAGACCGTGTCCCCCCTTAGGACTGGCAACTTAAGGAATTCAACTCCCTCCCTAGCATCTAGGGCCTGCCTCCAAGTATGACCTCAACCAATTAAAGAGAAGGAAAAGAGTGGGGGATGAGAGATTAGGCTCTCGGTGTTTTGGGTGGTAAGACCTTTTATTTTTTATTTTTAGTTGCCAGGGGGTACATGTACTCATCAGAGAGAGAGTCAGAGAAAGAGGGGGAGAGGAGCAAAGCATCCCCAGTAAGGTATGGTTATGCTGCAATCCCTTGTCCTCCATTTCTCCATCCTGTCTGGATTTGGGGAACGTACACACATGCTCCTGGCCAGTTTTACAAGCCACGGGGCTGGGATTCGAACTTCAGCTGGTTACGTGAGATCTGAGTTCTTTCCACTAAGTTCTGGGGCCAGCCACATTCTCTTTTTAATCTCAAAATTTTAGATGTTGTCACTGATCCCAACTCAGAGGTGAGGGCATTGAGCCTCTGAGACATGGGCTTTCTCCCCAGGCTTACCCTTAGGGTGTGGCCAGTGGAGATCTGGACCAGGTTCCAGTCACCTCCCTGGCTCAGCCCTTAAGGCTACACCACATTGCTCCCACCCAGGACCAGCCCAGAAGTTCCAGTTTCATCCCAGACACGATGGACATTGACTTCTTTCTGAAGTCAAGTGAATTTACAAAGCAGTCTTACAATTAGAATAGGGATTTTCCACCATGGAATTCTTAGCTTTCAACTGTAGCCAGAGCTGGCATGAAGATCTCTTCTTTTTCTTCTTCTTTTTTTTTTTTTTTTAAGAATTATTTATTGGGAACCAGCAGTTAGAGTAATGGCTATGTCGCTGGACACCCATGTAGTCGACTGCGGTTCGCGTCCCGGACCCAGTGGCTTAAAACTCACCCCAGGGGTGTGTGCGTACATGCCCAAGATCCCGAGAGGAGAATGGAGGAGAAAGGATTGCAGCGTGACCATCCCCTCTGGGGGTTGATTCCTCGCTTTCTGTCTCTACGTTTCTCTCTGTCTGGCGAGCGCCGCAAAGCAAAAAATTTAAAAAAAAAAAAAAAAAAAGAATTATTTATTTGTTTAATTCCATTTGTATTATTATATTTTAAATTGACCAGACAGAGACAGAGAGAAAAAGAGAAAGGGAAAGCGAGAAAGCAAGTTGCCAGGTCCAGGACTCAAACAGTTGGTTGGCCATGTGGGAATCCAGTGCCTTTAACCACCACACACCTGCCAGCACCCCCCTTTTGTTTTTTTGAGAGAGAAATTTTTGCTATAGGGTACATGTGCTCACCAGAGACACAGAGAGATAGAGAGACAGAAAGCGAGAAATCACCCCGCAGGGAAGATGGCCACACCGCAATCCCTTCTTCTCCATTCTCCTCTCGGGATCTTGGGCACACATGCATACACACCTGGCATGAGTTTTAAGCCTGAGTCCGGGACTTGGACCACAGTTGACTGCATGGGAGTCTAGCAACATAATCATTATGCCATCTGCTGATCCCAGAGATTATTTTTAAAGAGATTATATATTGGGCATTTATCAGAAAAATCACAAATCTAGGGGCCAGCAGGTAATGTGGTGGTTAGGGGTGCTGGATTCCCACATGGTCGAACACGGTTCAAGTCCCAGACCTGGCAGCTTGCTTTCTAGCTTTCCCTTTCTCTCTCATTAAAAAAAAAAAAAAAAAAAAAGCAAATAGAATCAAATCAATAAATAAATCATTCTTTAAAAAAAAGGAAAGAGGGGCTGGCAAATGGTGCAGTGGTTAAGGAGCTGGACTCCCCCGTGACCAACCGTGATTCAAGTCCTGGACCTGGTGGCTTGTTTTCTCACTTTTCCTTCCTCTCTCTCTGTCTCTCTCTGGTCAGATTTAAAAATTTTTTTAAAAATTAATTAATTAAATTAAATAATTCTTTAAAAAAAAGAAAGAAAGGAAAAGAAAAGAAAAATCACAAATTTAGAAAACAGTTTTCCCTGTAGACTACACTGTGCTAAGTGTCCCCCCAGAAAGTCCAGACCACACTCCTTAAGTGTTCTCAATTCTCTTGGGAAAACAGGAAGGGAATACAGGCTCATCAGCCAAGCTGGCTCCCTTTGTGATTACAAGAGCCCTGAGCGCTCCTTAGGTAACTGGGGCTCCCAAGGCTGCCACAGATTGTCAAGGAGACCCCCAGGGATCCACACCCCAGGCCCACTGAGCACCGAGGTCCAGACGGGAAGTTGGGAGCGGAAGTAAGGTGATCATCTGTTTCCCAGTGCAATGAGGGCTTTATGGGAGGCCTGTGAAAGTTTGGCAAGTCCTTGGCCATAAAAATTGCAGAGAAACTTATTTGTGGCTGTCCACTCAGTGGGGATCTGCTTCAGGGGAGAAAGCAAATTTTTGTAAGGAGCGTATTGGTTCCTGTGTATGCTTATTTTGCTTAAAAGCATTCAGAAAAAAAGAGAGAGAAGAATCATTTGAACAATTCAATTGGCCTAATTTATGTTTTTAAAAAATAAAATGAAAAAAAAAGTGAGGTTCTATGGGTGGTGTCAGATTTTTAATGGGCAAATATCCCAGTCTTATACTTTTAACTGGAAAATGTCAAACAGCTGGTTGTTCCAGACTTAGAAATTATGAATAATACCTACCATTGGCATGAGAGCCGTGATTTACAAAGTATTACATATCAGAGACTTGCATACTGCTGTGCATATTTTAAAATAATAATAATTGCCAAACGGCATATGTGTTTGCCAGAGAGGGTTAGAGAAAGGGAGAGGAAGAAAGCACCGTCAATGGGGCGTGATGGCTACACTGCAATCCCCTCACCTACTCATTTCTCCACCCTATCAGGATTTGGGCCACACATGCACACACGCCAAGCGTATTTTTCAAGTTTCCAGGGCCAGGACTCGAACCACAGTCAACCATGTGAGACCCAGCTATCTTAACTACCAGACCACCAATGTTGTGCATATTCTTTTTTTTTTTTTTTGGAGAGGTTTTTGCTATAGGGCACGTGCACTCTCCAGAAAGACAGAGAGAGACAGAAAGTGAGAAATCATCCTCTGGGGGGGATGGCCACACCGCAATCCCTTCTCCTCCGTTCTCCTCTCTGGATCTTGGGCACGTACGTACATGCACTCAGCATGAGTTTAAGCCAATGGTCCAGGACTCGAACTGTAGTTGGCTACATGGGAGTCCAGTAACATAGCGATTACGCTAACTGCTGGTCCCTTGGTGCTGTGCATATTCTAAGATCTATGTTTATTTTTCATATATACATATAGTTGTTACTTTGTTCCAGAGATGACTTGTAATGGCTCATAGGGACATTAACAGAAGACACAGGTGTAGAGCCTCTTCAAAATTGAATTACATCACAAAGAGAGCTGCAAAAACTCAGAGCACACTGGGACCAGCAGATTGCATAATGATTATGTTGCTGGACTCCCATATGGCCAACAGCAGTTCAAGTCCCGGACCTAGAGGCTTGAAAGATGCCTGAAACACACCAGGCACATGTGCATGCGTGCCCAAGATCCTGAGGGGAGAATGGAAAAGAAGGGATTGTGCCATGGCCATCCCCCCCTGGTGGGGGGTGATTTCTCATTTTCTGTCTCTGTCTTTCCCGTGAGGGCACGCACAGTAGCAAAAATCTCGGGGGAGGGGGGGGACTCGGAGCACTTTGATTCTTGAAATAGCCCTTGTGTACTCAAGCCCTAGGTGAGCCGGGAAGTTCAGCCTGGGCCAGCATCTCCTGACTCACTGCTGGAGCATGCAGGACAGAACTGGCCGCTCACCCAAAGCCTATGGTGCTAGAACAAGCACTGAATGTTGGGATGTTCTAGTGTCATCGTTTTGGCCTCTTCTCTCATCTGTACCTCTGAATCAGTTGCTGTTTTCTCTGAGCCTCAATTTCCTTATGCAAAGAGACTGATACCTGCCATGCCCACCCACAGCATTGCTTACAGATGGGGCAAGATAAGGCATGTGAAAGTTACTGTCATCTTTGCTGTTGTACTTTCATTATTATTGTTATTAGTATAGAACCAGGTAACTGGAGGCCCTAGTAACAACTGTAGCTCTTTCTTTCTTTTGAAATAATAATAGGTTATTTATTTACTTATTCTATGAGCTACAGAGACTGAGGAAGACAGAGAACACTCTCAACAGGTTCCCAACTTCATGACTCACCCCTAGCCTCAACCAGTCCTAGATCATGGGCCAATGCCCTGTGTACTCAGGGAGGTCTCCAGCCATGAACTGGGAACCTTCCCTGGTGGGCAGCCTCCCAGAGTGTTACTTTGAACTGTTATGCCACCATCTGGCCTCTGCTTTACAGTTTTGCTTTGTAATCTTATACAAACTACTTCTCTCTTTC
>NW_006159501.1:2859235-2867438 GCF_000334495.1 Tupaia belangeri chinensis
AAAAAGTGAGAAAGCAAGCTGCCAGGTCTGGAACTCGAACCGTGGTCAGCCATGTGGGAATCCAATACCTTAACCACCACACCACCTGCCAGCCGAGGTACTTCTCTTTTAACCTCAAGTTTCCTATCTGTCAAATGAAGACAGTGAGGGCTAGATGTTCCATGTCAGTGCAATGGAAAGTGTAGTTACCAATCTGTCACAAAATAAAGAGCTTATACTAGAATATAAATCAGTGACTGGCTTCCTTCATTGAGAAAGTCTTGCTATGAGAAAAAGACAAACAATCCCCAAAACAGCTGTGCCAAATGATAAGCTTAGTGAGTAGAAGCACTATGTCAGTCCTTCTGTGATAAAATACTATTCCAATAACATGTTTATGCTACCTGAAAGATAAACAGGGACCCAGAAAATAGATTATATTTATGATGACTGTCTTCTACATAATCAGCACATCTTTATAGAAGACCTACTATAGTCCAGCCCAGTGGTCTCCAAACAGATGAGAGATTAGACAGGAGACATAGCAAGAACTGGCCATGGGGTGAGACGGTGGCACAGTAGTAACACAACTGCATCCACACGCAAAGGTCCCCAGTTTGCATCCCAGGCTTTCCTATGTGCACTGGGCATACACGCCCAGTGTGATCTGGGCTGACTGGGGCTAGATAGATGGCTGCATGAAGACCCTGTTGCTTGTTGGAGCTCTCTCTCTCTCTCTTTCTCCCAATAAATAAATGAGCATTTTATTAAAAAGAAAAAGAAAGAAAGAAAAAAAAGGAAGAACCAGCCAGACACACAGCCAAGGGAGAAGCAGCAGGCAGTCCAGTATAGAGCAAATCTGCCTAGAAATCCCTGGACTCAAATGTCCCCCAAGGAGAAAGGGAAGTCTTCCCAGAGGAGGCGCCATTTGCACCAGGATTTGTAGAGTTAACCTGTGTTAACTGAAATTTGGAGAAGTCCAGGAACACAGTGCCTTACACACATTCATCTTGGGCTCATTTCTCAGTAATCTAGATATGTGCTCTGAGGCTCATTACTGGGAGACTGGCCAGCTCCCTCCGCCTGATAATCCAGACTGCTTCCACCTCGTGAGCGTCCTCTTTACGCCTTGACACATTTCCAAGACACCAAGTAGCACCTGTGCGGGAGGGGACCCTCACACCTTTGTCCTTTACTCACAGAGCCCGTTGCTTGTTTCCTCGTGCCTTTGACCTCGGCCAGTTCCGCATTTTGACTGGGACTCAGGATTGCTCCTGAAATGTAAACCTGTTCTCATATGTCATCAACTCTGTCCTCTTGGTGCTCAATTTGCTTGGACAACTGAAAGTTGAGCGGATGCCCTTTGTTCGTTTTCACACCTTGCTATAAAGAACAAGAAATGGCTATTGAAAATACATAAATCTGCTGGAAAACTCCTTTCTCACCTCTAGCTGAGAATCTTGCATTTCAGGACATTTGTCATATTTTAAATTAGTCAATGATTGGGGCCAGCAGGTGGTATGGTATTTAAAGGCACTGGGCTCTCATATGGCTGGCCATGGTTTGAGTCCCAGACCTGGTGGCTTGCTTTCTCACTTTCCTTTTCTCTCTATCTCTGTCTAGCAAAATTAAAATAATAATAATAAGTAAAATAATTTTTTAAAAAATCAGTCCATGAGAGTTGGCTGAGATGACCTTTGCCAGTATGCCTTTTTTCTCTACCAGTTTCAGAAATGAACTTTTCTTCTGTTTCTCTGTATTCCTTTCTTCTTTCTTGCTTGCTTCTTTGCTCCTTTCCTTTCTTGCCCCTTCCCCTTTCTTTTTGATTTGCCAGAGGGTGCATGTGAGAGAAAGAGAGAGAGAGACAAAGTGAGAAAACCCCCCACACACCATGGGGAATGGCCACGCTGCAATCTCCTCTCCTCTGTTTCCCCCTCCTTTTAGGATTTTCGGCACCCAGGTACACGTGCCCTGTGGCCATCAGGTCTGGGACTCAAACTGTGCACTCGGGCATGTGGGCTTCAGCTGTTTCAACCACCATGCCACCGACTGGTCCCTCTCTTGATTTCTTTCTACCTGTCTTTTTACCACTTTGCCTGTCTTTTGGAAGACTTTCCTTTTTTCTTTTCAGCTGTATGATTTCACTTTTGACCTTGACTTTAAGAGGGAGGGCACAATCCATTTGGGCATTTCATTGTTCATATTCTACTTCTGAATTTCAAATTACAGTGTATGTATTTTTTGTTGTCTAGAAAATAAATATTACTATGGGAAAAGATAAGTGTAAAACAAGGGTGGCAAAAGTCCTATCTTTGAGGTGTCCGGACTTATACAAAGAATTATTTGATGAATTATGTTTCATCCAAAAAGTGAGACCTGTGTAGTCTCTCTTTGTGGCTGAAGAAAATAGAAAAACAATTCTTCCACCTTTCCCTGCTTTCAAATCTTAAGTCTTTGAAAGCTATGCTCGGATAAAGCAACATTTTCTTGTAAATTTGGTAATAAGAATTCTAGACTTGTTGAGTATGCGGCACGCCTGAACTTACCAAGGGAGTGAATTGCCTTGGGTTTTCATAGGCCATTCTAGAATCCTTGGGAAGGGCTCCCTTTATTCCTGGACCGCCTTTGATGACACACAACCTTTGACCCTGATCAATGCATCCTCCTCCCGAGCAGCCAAGAGAGAGCAGCTCTCTCAGCGCCAGAGCGGGCAGTGGGCCCTGACCTCTCACCCTGCCCCTAACCTCACTGATAATTGAGTTTTCCATCCATGCTCACCAGCAGGCTCGCAACACAAAGGAACCAGCCCCTCCTGCCTCTGTCTTCACCCAGATGAAACCATGAACGGAATCTGTTCAGCTAACACCAGCATCCGGTACCGGAACACACACGGGAGGGTTGTGTCTGGAGACTGGTTCCCACTCCGCCCTGGGCCTCCCAACAGCCCACGTCCACTGCAGGCGATGAACCTCCAGCAGCATCTGTTCTCTTAATGCAGCGCTGGCTCAGAGGACAGCGTCTCCTTGAAAGAGGTTCACGGTGCAGAGCAATTTAGCAAACACAACCCCCTCCGAGTGCTTTGCCTTGAAAACATGATTCCCAGAAGCTCCTTGAATACTAAAAACTGAATTGAAGAGAATTTAAAATAAATTTTCTCCACTTCCTTTCAATTGTTGTAACACGTCTCATTTTAGGGTAAAGTAAGTGATAAATAAACCCCTCCAGGAGATTTCCACCTCAGCGTGCCCTCCTGAGAGAAGGAGAGTTGGCAAGGATGAGCCCCAAGACCAAGTGCGAGAGCCGCTCAGGTGTTGCGGGCAGGGGCAAGTCCCTGGGCAGGACTGAGCAGTGGCTCTCTGGGAAGTGCTGTCCACACAAGGAGGTGATGAGGAGGCTGGGGAGATGCCTTTCTGCCCTCAGTGAGTGCTCCCTAGGTCTTATTATGAATAATAATGGCTTTATTTGCATGATATGCTTTCCCCTTGCAAATCCCTCCTCTCCTCTGGCCCTAACGCCCCCACTGTGATAACTGTATTTTGTCAAGAAACCCAAGGGCAGATGATTTGTCCAAGGTCATCCAAGCTTGAAAGAAGTAGAGCTGAGACTTGGAGTCCAGTTTTCAGATTCTGAAACCAGGAACCTTCTGGGGGGTCTTACTGCTCCCAGAGGAACACTCCCAGAATGCAGAAGAAGAGGAGGTTCAAGGGGGCTGTAAAGACGCAAGAGAACAGAAAAGCAGAGACCGAGCTGTGATTGCCAGAAGGAGAGGCAGAGACCTGATGTAAGAGGATAAGGGGGTCCCTGGAGCTGGAGCATTCTGGGGGTGTGGGAGCTTCTTAGGAGAGCAAGAGCCACTTGCAAGCCTCAAGGACAGAGAAGCATTGATTGGTGGCGAGAGAAGAAAGGTGCTTGAGTGTGAGGGTCACCTGGGAAGAGGCTCCACCGGGGAAGTCCTGCTTGGGGACACTGATGAGGCCGGACAGAAGTTGCTCCCTGCATGTGTCTGCGAACCTCCCGAAGAAAAAGGATTAATCTTATTCTAGATCCTCCCACACCTAGAACACACTCTGGCTCTAAAGAGAGAATGAATGAATGAAATACAGGGGAACATGGCTGAGTCCAGGCTTTGGCTTCACGTTCCAACTTGGGCTTGAGTTCGACCCCATGACCCACCTCTGAGTGCTCTGGACAAATGACTTGACATCGCTTGGCTCCATTTATTCACCTATAAGATGGAACTAGTAGAGCTGCCCTTGAAGGGTGTTTGAGAAAATGAAAAGTAATTGCTCATGTGCCTGGGACTCAGTAACAGATGCTCCATAACTTAGGAAAATAATAGGGATCGGATGGCAGAATCCCTTTCTCCTCCGAGCCATCTGATGGTGCTATTTAAACTGAGAGGCCGTGCAAGGAAGGGCCGTGTGGTTCCCTGTCGCAGTCCTTGTATCATGGCTAAGCTTAGTTTGGGAAGTGATCAATAACTTAGCCGTCAAGGCTTTGGTGAAGAATGGTCCCCAAAACGACGGAGTGGTTTGTACAGTCTAAAGTCAGATGGAGGAAAGGGTCTTTGTTTGATTTCAAGCCTCCTGATTCAACCTGAATCTCTCCATCGTAGTCTAGCCCTTCCCAGGCTTATGGGTAGGGACACTCAGCTAGGAGCAGTCAGGTTTCCCATAGAATCTTCTGAAGTCCCTACCAGGTCTTAAATGTCAAGAGAAAGCGCTTACCCTGTGCTAGATTAATCATGGCCTTCCCTGTATTAGTCAGGGTTCTCCAGAGAAACAGAAGCAAAAGAGAGGATCAGTAGGTAGTTGATAGACAGACAGACAGATTTCATTTAAGGAATTGACTCATGGAACTGTGGATGCTGGCAAGCTGGAGACCCAGGGAAGAGTTAATGTTGCAGTCTTAAGTCCAAAGGCAGCCCGGAGGCAGAATTCCTTTTCAAGGAAACTCGGTCTTTTTTCTTAAGGCCTGGAGGGTAATATACTTCACTCAAAGTCTACTGACTTCAATGTTAATCTCATCTAAAAAATACCTACACAGTAACATCTAGTCTGGCGTTTGACCAAACGACTGGGCCCCTCTGCCAATTGGATACGTTAAGGTAACCATCACACTCTCAAGTTCACAGCATGAAAGGCATCAGCCAGCCCAGAGCCAGCAAGTCCCGAAGTGAGAAGCAGTCATGGGAATGTGCTTTTCCAAGGAAAAGATGCCCCACAGAGCAGAGGGGCTGCTGGGGCGGGCTGCCACCCTTGCTACCAGTCTGCAGTTTGGGGATAACCAGGGCATAGCAGATGCTCTGCTAGACTGTCTGGAAGACAGAAAGGAGCCTGACAGGGTTCTTCTCAAGAAAACTGATTCCTTCAGCAAGTAAGGCTACTACTGAAGAGCAGGCATGCCGGATTTGGCTCTGGGATAAAAATGTAAACCTGATAACTGACTTCGGGGTGATCACAATCCAGGCTGGGACAGACACTGCATGAGGGAGCTTGTACAGTGGATGAGTGGTGCAGTAGAAGGAAAGGTGGGCGTATGTAGCATCCAGAGGGGGAAACCTGGTAGGATGTTTGGGGGTTGGGACTGACAGCAAACTCAGTGGGATCACCAGAGGAGCAGAGAAGGAAACTTAGTGATGGACGATGTGAGGGTTTTTCTATTTTGTTTTGTTTTTGTTTTTGTTTTGCCACATTTAGAATAAACAAGATGCACACACAGCTTAGACTTCAGAAGCACAGCGCTGGGAAGGGGAAAAGAGACAGAAGAGTTGATAGCATGATGTCATTTGTATAATCTGAAAAATACATCACACAAAGCAACATACAAGAGATCTTCAAAAACGGTCATGGAAAATGCGTGTTCTGGGGACTGGCAGGTGGTAGTTAAGGCACTGGACTCCCACATGGCCGACCACTGTTCGAGTCCTGAACCTGGCAGCTTGCTTTCTCACTTTCTCTCCTCTTTCTCTCTCTCTGTCATCTCTCTGGTCGAAATAAAATAATTATAATAATAAATAAAACTAAATAAAAATAATTCTTAAAAAATGTGTATTATGAAAAAAACTGTGCATGGATTTCAACTTTTCTATCACCAAAATAAAATCATACTTGAATTCCATTTTCACACACACGTTTTGCAATTCCCTCATACTTCAGAGAGAAGTATATCATTTCAAGGGTACAAAGCACACGCACTGGAACAGCTATCTGTGAGAGGAGAACTGAATGGGGATAAGATCTTAAATGGGGTACAAACAAGAAGAGGTGCACAGCTTAGACCAGTTGAGGTCACACTGAGTGTAACTCAGTACTCTGTACAGAGGTCCAGAAAGTGGGAGAAGAATCACCCAGAGATGCCATAGCCTGGTTATCCTGACTCCTTCAACATCTGTCTTTCCTTTTAGACCAGAGGGTGGCAAACGATGGCCCATGAGCCAAATCCAGGCGATAACCTGGTTTTGTAAATAAAGTTTTATTAGCACACAGCCACATTCATTTTTTTACAGATCGCCTCTGGCAACTTTCACACGACAATGCAGAACTGAGTTGCAACAGAGACTCCAAGGTCCACAAAACTTAAGATTATTTATGATCTGCCCCTTTACAGAAAAAGTTCACCAATCTCTGTTCCAGACTAGCATCTCCAGGATGGTAAGGACCATAAAGAGAACAACAGGAACTCCACAGATGGTGATGCCGTCACTCCTGTCAAGCACAGGACAAGCACACAGGAATCTCAAGGCTGTACCGTAAGGATCAGACTGTGTGTGAGTGGTGACCACCCTGTTCTTCAAGAGTACTAGGGATCTCCTGGCCCCAGGCCTTCATATACATTGTCCTGTGCAAGATGCTCTCTCCCCACTTCTCTTCTGATCAACTCTGTCTTTTCTGGAAGGCCTTCTCTGGGCCTTTAGATTAGTAGGTTTTTGTTGTTGTTGTTGTCGTTGTTGTTTTTAATTTCCAGAGGGCACATGTACTCTCCAGAGAGAAACAGAGAGAGGGAGAAAGCACCCCCTAATGTAGTATAGTCATGCCACAGTCCCTCCTCCTCCACATCTTCATCCTGTCAGGATTTGGACACACACATACATGTATCCTGCCTGTTTCTCGAGATAACAGGGCTGAAAGTCAAATCGCAATCAGCTGTGTGGAATCCAGCTCCCTTAACCACTAGGCTATGGGGTCAGCCCCTGGGAAATCTTATTACACTTTCTCATAGCAATCATCACTTCCTGGTAACACTCAACACTCTTGTAATTGTTTCACATCTACCTTCCTTTCTGAACCAAGGGAACAGACCAAGCCCTGCTCAATCCTGGATTCCCAGCTCCGATCACACAGCAGCAGGCACAGGCTCAAGAAATGCTTCCTCTTAAGTCAGTGGATTCATGAATGAATGAATGAAAAGGTTTGATGGAGGGACTACAGACAAGGCAGTATGGCTGGAACAGGGGATATATAAGGGACAGGACAGGAGTAAGATTAGGTAGGGATGATTAAAGGAAGATGCTGAAAGACCTGGAATGCCAAAAAGAAAAGGTTACTTTCTCCCAAAGGACATGAGTTTCCCCACACAAAAAGACTGTCCACTGTGTGGATTACTGATGTGGAGCTGGAAGAAGCCAGATACATGATAATTCAACCCTATTTTAAAGGCTGTGAAGCTTCCTCCCCATCTTTATTTTTCAGTTGACCTATTTCAAGCCTCTGTCTAGGCTCTAGTTAGACTCAGAATGCCCATATTCCACTCATGGTGAGGACTCTGAACCAAGCCTCATACTTGGGCCTAACCTGACTTTGCCAAGCATGGCCAGCTTCTCCCTAGTTTGGGCAGACAGGAGTAACAGGTAGAATCTTTAGAGTCTATTGTCTGCAGACCTCTGGGCCCCTGGACTGATTGCCTGATAGGTCTGAAATAACTCATAATACTCTGGCCCTGGCAGTGGGATGTAGGAGTTGATAGTGGGGCTCCTGGACAGCCCTACTCCAGGCAAAGCCACTACGCTACAGTTCCTTCAGCCCCTGTCCCCAACAGGAATGGGTTTCTATGGGACCTTCTCATGTGCTCACCCACAGTGGCCCTGGCAGGGGAAGGGCTAGGAGGTCAGAACAAGTAAAGACATTCATGATTGACATGTCTGAAGACCCTGGGCTTTCCTCCTCCCAGAAGTTGGTGCATGTCTTCTAAGTTCTCGTCATTCCATCCTGGAGGATCTTTCCCC
>NW_006159501.1:2868173-2876831 GCF_000334495.1 Tupaia belangeri chinensis
GGCTTCGAAGTTCTCGTCATTCCATCCTGGAGCCTCTTTCCCCAAAGGAGTCTTTGGAGATTGGGTTTGTCAGAAGCTGACGGCTTCCAGATTGATCTTTCCTTGAGAAAACCTTCTTGATTTTCTGGCACAGGAGTTGTCCGAGGAAGGTGCAGAGAGAACAGACAGATGCATCGATACAGAGCAGAGCAGTTTCTTTGAAATTGAAAATGAACCCCTGGCCTAAGCTGGATTACAAGAAAAGACAGGGAGATAGATGGAATCCTTCCTCCCAAATGTCCCAGGACCCAGAGGATCTGCTAGAAGTCAAGCAGCAAGACTCCAGGATTGTCTCCCCTGAGCTCCAAGGAGAGTATCTTGGGATTGTCCTTGGGGAGATAGTCCAGCCAAACTCCCACCTAAGAATGCTGTTGCCAGCCTGCCCAATTTCTCCTCCCGTCTGCCAGTCAGAGGACCACCCTGTCCCCACCATCCCTCCCTGAGCTTTCTTCCTCATCACATCACCAGGGATGTTTAAAAGCGCAGCCCAGAGGAGACAGCCAGTGGCATATCCTACATGGCCAACTGATCGGTTCGAATCCCAGACCCAGCTGAAAATCACACCAGACACATGTTATATATGCCCAAAATCGCAAGAGGAGAGGGAAGGGAAAGGGATTGCTGTGTGGCTCTCTCCTCGGGTTACTGTGTCGTTCTCTCTTTCTCTCTCCAACTGTCTCCGGTGAGCACATATGCCCTACAGCAAATATTTTTTAAATGAATAAACAAAGGACCACACAAATTAGATCTTTCTTTTCTGTTGTCCGTTGGCCTGTTTCAGCCAACTGTCTTTTGGCTCAAACCTTCACACACCCCCAACTTCTGTGTCTGCTCGCTGGCTTCCAGCCCTTGCCCTGGCCACTCCTTGTCCTGTGGCTGTTTTGTACCCTCTGAGTGCCTGACTTCAGCCCATCTTCCTAGATTCAGGAAGCCTCTGGAGTGAGGAAGCCCGTCTCAGCTGGATGCACACCTACTGACGGGGCAGCCTGTCCTGCTGTTGACCAGGGAGGGCCTTCAGCCTGCCGGGGCCCTGACCTTGGTCCTGGCCAGCCATGCAGCCCCAGCCCCACAAAAACACATCCACGCAGATATTGCCAGACCCATTAGACACCTCTTTCTGTCCCCCGGGCCTGGCAGTACCTGGATGGCCACCTGCCCTACAGGTAGAACCAGCACCTTCTAGAGGTGCAATCGGAACCTTTACTTTCCATCAGTTGAATGATCTTCTTGTCTCCAAATAAGGTAAGGAAAAGAACCAGGGAGGACTGTTCTGTGGGGCCCTGGGACGCAGACTAGAGATGTGATAGTGAGCAGTCTGGGCCCCCCTCGATCTCAGCAGGGTAGAACAGAGTTCTTAAAGGGAGCTCCTCTCCCCTCTCTGCACTTGGGTCAAACCTCTCTCACGGAGGTTAGTGTCTTGTGAATTTTGTGCACTATCTCTCTGCTTCTAGAATTTCAATTTTTAAAGGCAGGGAATGTATTTTCACTCATGTCTGTATTCATTCCAGCATTAACCATGTGTTTGTGTAGTCCTCTGGCAAAAAATATTTTAAAGAATTATTTTATTTCATTTTATTTGTTATTATTATTTGTTTAATTTGACCAGGGAGAAAGATGGGGATGGGGAGAAGGAGAAAGCAAGCCAACAGGTCCAGGACTGGAACCACGGTCAGCCATGTGGGAGTCCAATGCCTTAACCACCACACCACCTGCTGGTCCCTCCTCTGGCAAAATTTACTGAGCACCTACTTTGTGTCCAGGCCCTACCCTGTGCCCTAGAATGCAAAGTAAATAAGAAATAGTCTTTGTCCTCAAGGCTCTTGGCCAAGTGATAAGTATCCAGTTCATTATATCTCAACATGATAAATGTGACAATAGAAACAAAATGCAGTGGGAAGTATAGGTTCAGAAGAAGAAGCATACTTCCCCTGCTTCAGGAGATTCAAGAATGCTTCACAGAGGAGGAAGCTCTTAAACTGGGTTTTAAAGCATGAGTAGGAGTTCTGTGGGCCAGAAAGGCATCACAGACATGAATGCATCCCATCATCACTGAAGAAGTCTCAGAAACTGCCAGGGTGTCTGGAACAGCTATTGAGTTGAACTAAATGAAGATATGATTGGTGGAGACCCAGACCAAAGACTGAGGAAAAGACATCACCCTAGTTTCTCTGCCGCAAATATGGAGCCAAATTGCAATCACTTGAGGGTTTTAGAAAACATTCATACTGAGACCAGTCCTGTAGCTTAGTGGTTAAGGGAGCCAGATCCCAAGTGGCTGACCAGTCCTGGTCCTGGTAGCTTGAAAAACATACTAGATGCATGAACATATTCAAAATCCCACCAGGAGGGAGAAATGGAGAGAGGATAGTCGTGTGACTATGCCCCATTGAGAGGTGCTTTCTCTCTCTCTCTCTCCCTCTCTCTCTCTCTCTCCCCTCTCTCTCTCTCTCTCTCTCTCACACACACACACACACACACACATACACACATCTCTTATGAGTGAATATACCCATGGTAATGAAAGGAAGGAAGGATGGAAGGAAGAAGAGAGGGAGAGGGAAAAGGGAAGAACAAAGGAAAGATGGAAGACAGGAATAAAAGACTCATACTGATGTTCTGGGTTCACTTGCAGAGATCCTGACGTAACTGGCCTGAGGTGCTGCCTGGTCTTTGGGATTTTAAAGGCCTCCCCACAGTTTTAGTAGATAGCCATGTTGAGAGCCACGGATTTACCTCCATGCTCCTCCAGCTTCACATGCATATAGATCTAGGTGATCTTGGTGGAGTGCAGATTCTGACCCCGGAGCATGTGGCCGTTTCTAACAGGTTCCTGCTCATTCTGGTGCTGCAGATCCTGGGCCCACCTTGGAGCAGCAAGGGTCTCTGGGGCTTAACTCCCAAGAGCAATTAGACAGGTCTCAGCACCTGGCACAGATCCAGCGATGATATTCAAAACATTTAATGACAGACATAAACCAAGACACCAGGTCGTCAGAATGGACGTGGAAGGCTCCAGTTTGGAGACCCTGCTATCCCCAGGTGCTGGTCAACCTTTCGTTCTGGACAGGAGGATGCAGGAGAAAGGGCTAGGTGGCCAAGGTCACAGGAGGATATATGGGTGTCTGGAGACAGGAGCCTGGCTGCTCATCCAGTGGGACAGAGGCATGTTTCCATATTTTAAGAGCTGGCATTGACTATCCATGTCTGCCAGCTGCCTGCACCCAAGGCCGAGGAACCACCGAGAGGGCCTGGACGAACCAGCGACATCCTAATGCAGAGGACGAGAGGAAGCTGTGTTGGCGGGAGCTGCCTGCTGGGTAAACATTGTTCTGGCTTTTTTCTTTTTTCTCTTCAAACAAGCCCTTTTCAGCACCAGCCACATAACCCTACACAAGGCCCCTCAGTGCTGTTGACACAAAGGCACCAATGGTGTCGTTCCAGCCCAGAGATAAAACTCTGGAGCCTCCCGGAGCAGTGGCCATTTCCTCCCGGGAAGAACACTGGCAAATCAGGAAATTCAACAAGCCCGCTCTAAGCCCTTCCCTCAGGCTAGGCTCAGGATTTTTGTTGTTTGGGGTGGATTTCTTTCTCCCCAAAGCTCTGCGTGGTTCATGTGCCTCCGTCAGCAGATATGTCAGCCCAGACAATGGCCCCTTTCTGCAGACAATGTCCGCGTGAGGAATGTCGCAGGAGGGCAGGGCTTCGGGAGGGACAATCCTGCTTTCAGAGTCCAGTGGCTGAGTGGGTGCTGCAGGGAGGGCTCTGCTGTCACCAGGGCAGCCTCCTCAAAGGCACCATTTATAGGACTTGCAGCCCCAGAAAAATGGACGTCTTGGGCAGCCGCGAGATCGAGGGCTGCTCCAGGCAGACTCAGTTACCTGCTTTATCGGCCTCCCGGGGCTCCTGCAACCACAATCCCTGCCCTGCAGACTTTGTTTAATGAAAAAACAAATAGTTACCCCCAAATTAGACCGAGGCCTGCTGCTCCCTTCGCTGCCCCTCCTGCATACCCAGCCTGGGCCTCTGTGGCCAGCCCTGCGGAAAAGAAAGAGCTTATTCATCCCCCAAGGTGGAAATTCGCCTTCTCCAGGGAAATTGTGTAACCGTTTTGTAGTGGAATCCACTACAGTCCTCAAGGTCTTTTGGAAAAAGAAAAACAGATAAGGGGGTGTGGTTGGAGCCAGGCTGGCACTCTTCTTACATTTGCTCATTGCAGAATGATTTTCCTGACAGAGGCCATGGGCCCAAATGTCACATCAGCTGATTCCTGGGTTTCAAGGGCCTCACTGTGATCAGAAATCGAACGACAGCCGTGCATCCCTTCGTTCATTTCCCCAGCACAGTGCCCGGCACCTAACAGAAGTCTAGTAAACATTTCAGCATAAACTAAACATTTCTCATACTTGATTCTATCAGAGAACCTTTGACAGCTCCCGACTGCCTATAGTGTAAATCTCCTGTCTCTTAACATGGTCAACTGGCCCCTCAAATCCGTAACTTCTCAACCTGCCACATACGCGTATGCTGCCTACTGTTTCTTGAAGCAAATCATTGCGTGTGAGCCTCTAGGCTTTTCTGCCAGCTGTCTCTTAACCCAACAGCGTTCCCAAGCTTCTTGCAGGGAGCTCTGCTGCCCCGAGATTCACTTCCAGTTTGCTCCCCCTCTTTTTTTTGGAGAGGTTTTTGCTATAGGGCACGTGCGCTCGCCAGACAGACAGACAGAGACAGAGAGATAGAAAGTGAGAAATCACCCCCCCCAGGGGGTATGGCCACGCTGCAATCCCTTCTCCTCTTGGGATCTTGGGCACGCACGCACACGTGTCCAGCGTGAGTTTTAAGCCACCGGGTCTGGGACGCGAACCGCAGTCGACTACATGGGAGTCCAGCGACATAGTTATTACGCTAACTGCTGGTCCCTGCTCCCCCTCTTAAAACCATCCCTGAAGCTTCGCACTTCACAGCCCTGCTCTGCACGTGACTCTGTCACGACACTTGCCATGAGGATTTTTATTTATCTGTTCCCTCAAGTCTGCGCGCTCCTTGAAAACTGGAGGGAGTCTGACATATCTCCCTGCGTCCAGCGAGAGTCCTGGGCCTGCTCCCTCCCCGATTCCCCAGGTGTGCCCAGGACATGCCTTGTGTCTGCTCTGAAAGGCTCATGTCCCAGGAAACCCCTCAGTCCGAGGAGAGCTGGGACTATTGGTCCTCCCACTCCGTAAGTGAGTGGTGAGGGAATAAACGCCTGTGTCTCTGCATTCACCTATCACGTAACACCCGTGTAGTAAAAACCTGTGGGAGCCCGTGCTTGTGCAGTTAGAGGGCATTTCTAAGCCCACTGCCCGGCACTGCTAGAGGACAAGTCTTTGTTGTCGAGTTAGCACTAAGTCCGGGTGGCACCTCTCCTAGGCCCCGGTTTATCTTCCCTGCTATCTCTTCCTGCAATGATGCCGCATTGTTTATAATGCACCGGTTGACATCTGCCTTATCTCTCTGGATTTGCTCTGGGTCTCCCCGGGATGAGCCTTTTAGCCTGACAGCTGAATTCCTTTCTAAGGTTTTGTGAGTCACAAGGTGCAGGCAGGAGCTCGGTTCCCAAAGCAGCCCCCAGCCCCAGGCCCTCGGAGCACGAGCATCACAGCCAGGACCCCTGTGTCTGTGCAGCTCCCTCAGACCCTGGGGCAGCTTGGACCCATCTGTTTCCCAGTTCTAGGTCAAATCAAGCTGAGAAAGGATCAGGCTTCATTTGACCTGAGATGGCTGGAGCATCTGGCTGCTCCCTCTGCCTCCCCCCATCCTGGCAAAATGAGGCGAAATCCCCCACCCTACTCGGCAGGCATTCAGGGACATCATCTCTCCTAGATGGCCATTTCAGAGCTACTAGGAAGTGGGACCCAAGAGAAGTCACAAAGACAGATATATCTGGCTTGAATCCCAGTCTAGTCACTTAGCTGAGTGACTGCAGGTAAATGGCTTAACTCCTCTGTGCTACCTCATTTAAACGGGGATATTGTAATGCTCATTTTGCAGCAGTATTATGAAGGCGATATATAAGGGAGCCCGTTCAGCCTCTAGCACACAGTACATGCTCTAAAAATGACTTCTTTCAAAGCAAAGGAAATAAACAGCTGTTTGGAGTGAGTCCGTTTGGCACCTTGGAGCCAGGCCTAGAATTTTCAGAATCTCACTCTGCTAAACAGAGAAAGGACAGTGCCCTTGGGACCAGTAGATGGCATAATGGTTATGTTGCTAGACTCTCATGTAGTCAATTGTGGTTCAAGTCCTGGACCCAGTGATTGGGTGATTTCTTACTTTCTGTCTCTCGGTCTCTCTATGTCTCTCCAGCAAGCACACATGCCCTACAACAAAAATCTCTCTCTAAAACAATTAAGAAGACTGTCCAGGCAAGGGGGTCACCAGGTCTTTCTCTTTCCAAAGTGCCTTCCCACCCCAAGAAGAGGGCCCACGTTGCACAGGCTGTCTCTAACCAAGATGCATAGACGTTGTTTCTTTCAAGCAGAATTGAAGAATTAGATGCATTGTTCCTAAGAATCTTTGGTTAACAATGAACAAGAAAAACAAATATTAACAGGTGGATTTCTCTTTAATACTTGCCCTAAAAATTTACAACGGTCATGTTAAAAGTCACCAAAAGTTGATCATAAAGCACAAAGTGAAGGTAAATATGTGACATCTTGATCTGTTCCCACTTGGAGGCCACACTTTGAAGAAGCTGTAGTCTAAAAACTCTTAGAAGTAGTCTTTAGAGTAGATAGCGTGGAGTCATTCCCCAAGTGGAGAACGATCTCCTCTCATCAGAATAGCAGCTCCCTGAAAATCGAGCTGGTGAGTTGGAGTGTGTGAGGATCGATCACTCACCCTGGTACGACACGAAAACCCATTTAACCAACCTGTGCCTCCCAGAGTGCACGCTGCTCTCCCCATCATTCAGACAACTCTTGGCTCATCTTTCCATGTAAAAATTTTTTAAGTTTATTTATTTATTCCATAAACAAGTGAGAGAGAGAGAAAGAGAAGTACCCCAACTGGGTCTTAACGCCACCATCAACCCCCAGCTTCAAACAGCCCTGACTCGGGGGCACGCCCTTGCTGGGTGAGCTCAGGAAGGTCTCCAGCCATGAACTCAGAACCTTCCATGTGGTTCTGCCTCGAAGGGCCTCGTCTTTGACCCCTGTGTCACTGCCTGGATCCCACTCTATCATCTTAATTTCTTATCTCTTGCTTGCCTCCATGAACACTTTGACTGCTTATGAAATCAAACTAGATCGGTACCTTACGAAATCAGGACTGAGCTGCAAAACCGGTATTTTTGGACAGTCCCCCTCAGTGTTGGTTTAGCTTCTAAACAGTAGCCCTGAGTTCATGACTCTAAGTCGTGGCGATTTTGTAAAAATATAATAAAATGATAAAATGTCTGTGTGGATGTGAACCACACAAGCACATGAAAGGGACACAAAGCGTAGCGCGCCCGTCCCCCTGCACAGTTGGAACACAAGGGAATTCCGCCCGGACAGGTGCTTTCTATCACAGTCTATGTTATTAAAAGTCAGGTTGCAGAAACGCTGGAAATTAACCGGGAGAGCTATGAAGACAGCATCTGAAACATCGTTGCACATGCTGTACTCATTTTTCCCAATTAGTCCTTTGAAATACTTGGTTGTGTTCCTCACTAATTTCTGGGTAATTGTCCACTTTGGAACTCTTACAAAGTGGGTAGGTATTTGAGAACCATGATGACCTATGACCTTTGACCCAAGGTGATCTTTACTGGGGGGGACCCGTGAAAGATTGATTTGAGCAGAGCTGAGTTAGACAAACAAGCCATTCACATAACTTCAAATCTGGAAGCAAATCAGGTAAAAATGTGAGCAACCTTTGTGGCCTGGAATTTCCTGTCCCTGTCGTCAGGAATTAGGACAACACTTCTAGCCTCAGCCAGTATCGATGAGGAAGTTTCTGGATCGTCTTCAAATAGCCTTTGGAGTAGATGTCTGGGTCCCATCAACAGATGAGCTGGTTTCTTGCCAACTGCTTCTCCAAAGAGACCGAAAATGGTGCCTTTCACATAATTTAGAGCAGTAACTCTCAATATTTCAGTCACAAGCACTTTTCCCTTTTCATCTTTTCTCCAAAGAGCCCAAGTTGTAGGAAGACTTTATTAAACAAACTGCGCTGTTTCAATTCATTTGTTTTCCCAGTTTTCCATTAGCAAAACACAGAGAACGCATGTTGAGGCTTCTGCTGAGGCTGAGGGCACAGGAGCTGCCACATGGAGAGGACACAGTTACCTCCAGAGAGAGACCAGACAATACCATGCACGCAGCAAGGCCCAGTGAGGGCACGGCTGCAGCTGTGCTGGAGCAGCCTTTGTCACTCTCGTCCGCTAGGTGACTGCGGTTCCGGAATCCTTGGCATGGAGGAGCCAGGCTGGGGGCCACTGACATTTAAGCTTCATTCCTCCCATTTCTGAGCCCACTGCCCAAAGTCATGGTAACAAGCTGGGTGGGGGAAGAGGGCTTAACAGCCACACGTGAAGTTTTTTTGTTTTTCCTGAGGTGCATGTATTGTTAAAAGAAGAAAGAGAAAGAAGCAAGGGAAAGA
>NW_006159501.1:2876850-2904896 GCF_000334495.1 Tupaia belangeri chinensis
GAAGAAGAAATAACTTGACATTAATGAAAATTTTGAGACAGAAAAGCAACAATAGCGACCCCATGACCAGTGTTTTCATTTTCTTCTACATTACGTTGTCCCTATTCATATGCACATCCTCATTATTTGTGAATACTGTATTTGCGAAATTGCCTATTTAATAAAATGGTTATGTAACCCCCAAACCAGCAGTCATGGTGGCGTCTCCAGTCTCAGTCATTCACGGACATATACGAAGTGGTTAAATCCTTGGGGCAGGAGGCTCCATGCTCATGTTCTGGGCAGAGGCTGAACCCGGTGACCTCAGCCTTCTAGTCTCAGCTCTCAGCATAAATAGGTGTCCCTTTTACAACTACTTAGTGACCACATTCTTCACATTTTCTGTGCCTGTGTTGGTGATTGGACTGTTTTGTTTTTATTATTATTTATTTATTGAGAAACAAAGAAAGAAACACCACCACCACCACCACCACCACCACCACCACCGCCCCTCCCCCTGACATGGTCTGCCACACCACACTTCTCCCCCTAGCCTTCCAATCAGCTAGAATCCTGGGTACACTCAGTACGTTCAGCTGGACCCAGGATTAAACCCTAGGCCTTCTCACATGGCTCCAGTTTCACTCAGTAGCAACTTACTACCTGCACCACCACATTGGGCCTGGCCGTTATACACGGTCCCTAGGCATAGAGTTGAAGTGCTGTCCAATGTTCTTAACAGAAGGAAGGTCATGATGATGTGCCCCCTAGAGAAAATACATACGGGGTCGGCTAGGTGGCTTGGTGGTGAAGGTTGATGGATTCCATATGACCAATTGTGCAGAGTGTCAGACTCATGACTTGAGAAATACGCCAAGCACGTATGCATGTGTGCCCCAAGTCCAAAGAGGAAACTAGAAGAGAAGAGACTGTAGAGTGGTCATCCACCCTGGAGGGTCATTTCTCAGCTCTTCTTTCTCTATCTCTCTCTGGTGAGTGCACGCACCCTGCAGCAATTTAGAGAAAGAGAAAAAATACATATGTTGGACAAGCCTCATTCTGGCATGAGTTATAGGGCTACTAGCCATGAGTTCCATGTGAAGGAATCAACAAGCTACATTAAGCGAGGTGTCCTTAAACAGAAGCCTAAGTATAATAAGATTATGAATTGATCAATTGACAAAAAGTTATAATCAGAGGCTCACAGAACTTGTGCTCAGTTAGGAGCAATGATTCAGTATCCACTAATTTGGTGTTCATAGCAACTCTACAAGGAGACTCCCATGAATAAGGAGGATCAATTGTACTTACAATTTCAATGCCTGCTTGTTTAAGTCAATATATTATAAACAATTGTCAATATGGCTATCATTTGCTATTTTACTGGCCTTATGGTCTCAGTCTCAGGACCAGCAGTTAGCATAATGGCTATGTCGCTGGACTCCTATGTAGTCGACCACGGTTCGAGTCCCGAACCTGGTGGCTTAAACTCACGCTGGGCGCGAGTGCATCCGTGCCCAGGATCCTGAAAGGAGAACAAAGGAGAAGGGATTGCAGTGTGCCCATCCCCCCGGGGAGGTGATTTCTCATATTCTGTCTCTCTGCCACTCTCTGTCTTTCTGGTGAGCACACGCCCCCTATAGCAAAAACCTCGGCAAAAAAAAAAAAAAAAAAGGGACCAGCAGTTAGCATAATGGTCTCAATCTCATGGTGCCATAGTGTATAAACTACCATCTACTTAACCACTACCCCCTGACTGTTGGGCTTTCAGATTGTTTCCAATATTTAGCCTTATAGACAAGACTATAAACAATATCTTCATGTACGTGGTGTGTGAATTCCACAAAGACAAATTTACCTGTATTATTCTAGTCTACCTCCCCAGAACATATCTCAGTACTTGGCATACAGTTTATCTCAGTAAACGTCTGCTGAGTGAATGAACGGCTTAAGGAGATTGATGATCAGGGACAGTCAGTCAACATGGAACTCTTAGTAGGCGTTCAATCAATGCCTGTTATTTGACATACCAACATCTACTGATCACCTGCTATGTGCAGGTGGCTAGTGCTGTCTGGATCTTTGCTTTCATTATATTGTTCAATCCCTGTTACCTTCAGAGGTGAATTTTATTAGCCTCAGGTTACCAGTAAGGAAACTAAAGCTTAAATGAATCAGTTGTGCCAAGTCACTAGCCCAGCTGCCATAATTCTAGCCCAGGTATAGGTGACTCCCAATTCCCCTCCTTCTACTGGGCCAGGCTGAAGCCATCTGTGGTCCTGAGTCATTCTGGCATAACTCCTGTAGTCACCAGGTGAGGGAGTGGGATCAGTGGGCTTTCTACAAAGTCCCTGGGGCACATAATCCCTAAGGCTCTACTTTCTCCTCCTCTCCCCACAATTCTCCCACCTGAATTCCTCCTTTCTCCTGTAATCACACAGGCCTGACATGATGGCTGCTTCTATTCTCTGGTCCTGTGCCTGCCTTTATAGAAATAATTGGCAGACATTCTGCCTTCAATACCTGATCCCAGGTTCGCTGAAACTCACACCCGACTTGACTGTGATGTGGGAATGGATGTGATGATGCAGGGAGGGCAGAGGCTATTGGATTCCAGGAGGTTTTCAAGGTGGGGCTTTGATCTCCTCTTCTGATTTGAATGGATCTGAGTTGAGGGTAGGGATGGAGTGTGGGGCTTTTTTTTTTTTTTTGATATTTATAAAAAATGAAGTGAAGATGGAAATTAAGTTTGTCTCATTTGATGTTGATTTCAGAAGCCAAAGGATCACCTTGGCTGATACCTCCTCTGCCAGGGAAGTCTGTCCGATATTGGGCATAAACCCTTGGTTTGGTACGATTGTAGAATAGTTCAGTTACAACAGTGAGTACTAAAACAGAGATCAGAGGCTTCTTGTAAATTCAAAGACAAACTGGTCAATCTGTCAATAACAATTTCCACTTACTATTCTACTGCCATTATGGTCTCAGTCTCATGGTGCCATCAGAGAGGAAGAAAGAAAATGGTGTTCCCTCCTCCAGGAGTGTCCTCCTCCTTTAGCCTGCCTGAGACACTCCCACTCGTCTTTCGAGAGCCAGCACAGTGGTTTTACTTCTCGGAAGACTTCTTGGTAAGAACTCCCCCCAGAGTGCTGCAGCATCCCCTTGGCCCTCCCTACACTGCCCTGCATAAGTAGAGGCACTGTACCAAACACCTTATCTCAAAGCCATGGACCAATGTGTCTACATCTCTTGAGAGGTAGGCTGGACCTCATCCATCCTGGTCCCTAGTACCTGTAGAAAGTCTGATACAGAAAAGGTATTCTTAGAGGCTGGTGGGTAGTGTGTTGGTTAAGGTGCTGGACTCCCACGTGGTTAACTATGGCTCAAGTCCTGGACCTGGTATCTTGCTTTCTTACTTTCCTTCTCTCTCTCCCCAGTCAAATTAAGAAATAATAATAAATAAAATGAAATAAAGAATTCTTTTTTTTAGAGAAATTTTTGCTATAGGGAGCGTGCACTCACCAGAGAGACAGAGAGACAAAAAGCAAGAAATCATCTCCCCCCAGGGGGCATGGCCACGCCACAATCCCTTCCCCATTCTCCTCTTGGGATTTTAGGCATGCACACACACGTGTCTGGTGTGAGTTTTAAGCTGCCAGGTCTGGAACTCAAACCAGAGTCAACTATGTGGGAGTCCAGTGATGTAACCATTACACCATCTACTGGTCCAACAAGTAATTCCTTTTTTTAAAAAAGATATTCTCAAAGTATTGAATAAATAAGTAGATCAACTTCTTGAAAAGGGAGTACAATACCTTCTTACACATTTACTTATTAACCCAAAATTCACAGGGTTGTTTTGAAACATGGTAGAGTTTTTGGAAAGGATATGCACTCTCATTTTTCTTTCCATGCAAGAATCCTCTTGTCTGCATCTCAGGGGGGGAAAAAATGTTGTTCAGTATTACTCTGGATGCCTTCAGTGACAGTGAGCTAGGAGAATTGTCTATTAATTCTAATTTTGTGGAAATACTCTGCCTTTTTCATTTCCCAGGGTCCATGAAATTCTGGAAGACAGAATAACAACCATAGATTGCCAATAGCAATGTTTATTACAATAGCTAATATTTTTTTAAAGAATCATTTATTTTTATTATATTTATTTCTTTCATTTTTTTTTTTTTAATTTGACCAGAGAAAGACACGCAGAGAGAGAGTGGGAAAGTGAGAAAGGAAGCCACCAGATCCGAGACTTGAACTGAAGTCGGCCATGTGGGAGTGTCCAGCGACTTAACCACCACGCCACCTGCTGGTCCCAACAATAGCTAATATTTATTGAGTACTTACATGTCAAATACTGTTCTTGGTGGTTGACTTATTTAATCCTTATTTGATTCTCACATTGACTCTATGAAGTGATATGATTATGATGTTCATTTTGCAGACAATATATTTGGAGCCCAGAGAGGTAAAATTACTCACTTGAGGTCACACAGCCAGTGAATTGCAGAACTAGGATAAGAACTCAGCTAATCTGATACTAGAACCCACATCCTAACTACCACACTCTGCTGCCCTTGGGAAATGAGTGAATGCCATTAGTGATGCACCACGTACCAGGTACCATATTAGTCCTCTTCCATACGCAAGTTCAGTTACCGCTGGGGACAAGTGAATGTCCCCACTTACGAAAGACACATCTGGTAGAGGTGAAGTCAATGGGCCACACCTTCCATAGAGTACTTGCCAAAGATACCACCTCATACACAAGGAGGTGGTGACTCAGAAAATACTTACACCTCTTTAGGTCAAAGTGTGATTTCCACAAATTCATTTTGGGGCTATCAACATACACCTAGAATGTCCAAGAAGCTTCTTTTCTCATCTGGGTCCCAGTTTCCTCCTCTAAAGTACAAAGCTCTCTCCCTCTCTTTTTTTTTTTTTTTTTGAAAGGTTTTTGATATAGGGCATGTGTACTCAACAGAAAGACAGAGAGACAGAAAGCTAGAAATCACCCCCCCAGGGGGGATGACCATGCTGCAATCCCTTCTCCTCTATTCCCCTCTCAGGATCTTGGGCACGCACACACACGCACCCAGTGTGAGTTTAAGCCACTGGACCTGGGTCTCGAACCATGGTCGACTACATATGAGTCCAGTGACATAGCCATTACACCAACTGCTGGTCCCTAGAGCTCTCTCTTATTCTGCCACAGAACCTGAGTTTTACCTGAGGTCTAGGGAAGAGGAGGAGGGAATGGGGAGAAAATAAGAGAGGAGAGACGGAAAAAATGAAGGAGAAAGAAGGTGAAGATCACAGAGTTTTAGGGGAGTCATTCACTTGGCAGCAGAACTCTCCTATTTTAGAAAAGGGCAGAGTTAAAGAATCTAGAAGGGGCAGTAGCAAGAAAACCAGGGAAAACAGAAGTTCTTGGTGACGCCTTCAGGTTCCTGTTTGCTACCTCAGCAGGTAGAAAATATTGGACAGAATATGCCTCTTCCCAGATATCCTCATAGCTCACTGGTCTAGCTTAATGGCCAGGCCATGGAAGGAGCAAGTGACACTCACCTTGAAACCTCCCAAGTCAAAGTCCTACCACTCTCCTCCCAGTCCCACTACAGTGCTGCTGCTCTCCATGCCTCTTCCACCAGCTGCCCTCAAAGCAGGCATCCAGGGACCAGCAGTTAGCGTAATGGCTGTGTCGCCGGACTCCCACATAGTCTACCGGGGTTCGCGTTCCAGTGGCTTAAAACTCACACTGGGCGCATGTGCGTGCGTGCCCAAGATCCCGAGAGGAGAATGGAGGAGAAGGGATTGCAGCATGGCTATCCCCCCTGGGGGGTAATTTCTCACTTTCTGTCTCTCTGTCTCTCTCTGTCTGTCTGGCGAGCGCACGTGCCCTATAGCGAAAACCTCTCCAAAAAAAAAGGAGGCATCCAAAAAAAATCCAGGTGGAAACCAAGTGGGCGTGTCCCATTGACAAGTTACCCTGTGGGATAGGTGATGCTTGAAACCCTACCTGGAAGGCAGGTGGGCCAGCTGCTCTCAGGACAAATGGACCACCTGCCTACCACGAGGCTCCCAATGCCCCAGCCTTCCACAGTGCCAGAAAATACTGAGACATCCATTTTTCTGTGAGTCTGCTATGGCCTGGCCTCCCTCCCAGCTCCAGTCAGCTCCTGGGTCACTCAGTACACACTGTCTGAGCTCCCCATGTACACAGTGTGGTGTCAGGGCTGAGGGCACATGATATGAAGCCCCTCAGCTTGGGGCAAGCTGAAGGTAAAACAAGAGGCAGATATCTCCTATGTGACCACCAAGGCAACCTGTGCATCCTGATGAGTGGTAATGCACTATGGGGCAAACCCACATGGGAAAGGTCCCTGCTCACATCTGGAGACTTCCTAGTACACTGGGCATGCGTGTGCCCATGACCCAGGGCTGGCTGAAACTGGCGGTAGATGGCAGAATCAAGACCCAATTCAGGGAAGTGAGGGGTCATGACCATGACCATTCTACTATTCCAAGGTTGGGAAGAACAGCCTGGCCTGGACACAGCCACCCTGTCCCAACTCCAGGACTCTCCACCAGGGAGCACACAGGCTTAGAAGGCACACTCTCTTCCTACACCCTCAGGACGAATGGCAGGTGGCCCACACTGCAAGGAAAGGGTTCTTGTCCAGTCCTACCACTTCGCTGTCCATGGCCTCAACTTTCTTATCTGCAAAATAAGGGTGAGAATTCTTGGTTAAGGAAAATAATTTGCAAGTCATAACAAGAAGACTATTGACTGCCATCAACAGGAATCAGGCCTGAGAGTTCTGGGCCTGGCATGTTTTTCCTCAGCCTCTCTGTCTATGAGTCCCACAAGACCAGCAAGTGTATATCCTCAACCCTTCTGGATCCAGAGACTGTGGCATGGCCAGACATAGTGTGTGCAAGTGTGTTTGTGATGGAAGAGGAAGGGAGGACTCAGTTCTGTTTACAAAACTAGTAGGGCTTGACATGGCCTCTTTCTTCTAACACTTTCCCGCTGTGTGGATAAGGCTTGTTAAGGCTGTCTTCAGAGCTCAGCAAGTGCAAAGGTACAAACCATCTGTCGAAGATATGAGGCTGCCTTTTCCATTTACAACAGTGGACTTTGAGCACCCCTATAGGGAAGGAGGAGAAGCCAACCAAAACTGCTCCCAGAGGAAAGAATTACCTGGGCGCTGACGATAACTGGGAGCCAGGTGAGCTCCTGTCACTGAGGCGGCTTCACCAGGGGAGGAGGCAGAACCAGGGAGGAGGTGGGGAGGTGGGGGTCCCAGCCCTCAGCATCTGCACCGACCTGCTGCCCTCCTCCCTTCCCATGTGGCAGGCAGAGATAAATCAACGGCAATCAACAGTGAAACTTCTACTGTCTAATGAACTTGGTAGAGCGCACCTTCTATTTTTAACTGGCCCAATTTCTCAGTCACATCACGTGACTCCTATTGTCTTGTCTGAGAAGGAGGGGGGGGGGGGAATTAGGCCACACTTTCTAGTTCAAAAAGGTGATGAACTCTTCAATTGCATGCATATTTCCTCTTTCATTGAAATTTGCTAAGTAACCTTAGAGAAAAAGAAGGCCTTTTTACTACCACGGTGCTCTATTTAAAGGAACTAGGAGCTATCAAATGATCTTACTGAGATCATATATAAAGCTTTAGGCTAAAAAAAAAAAAAGCTGCTTGGATAATATGGATGCGTTCTAGGCTCATTTAATTTTAGAGGTTTCAGAAACTATTTGATATAGAGGTGGGCAGAAAGATTCATCTTAATTATTTGTAATTCACAGAAAATTTCGCCTTACATCAGGCAGCACTGTAGGGTAGTACAAGAAGATTGATGTTAGCTTAGAATGAAAAAGGCTCCACTTTTCTCTACTGTCCGGGCTTGGGCAAGTCTCTCAACACCTGTAAGGATCAGGTTTCTCCTCACATTATATCATTACCCCAGTCTTAAATATGACCTTGTCCAGGACAACTGTCAATGCTGTCAATGTCTTAAGACAATAAATTGGGGCTAGCAGGTAGCATCGTGGTTAAGGCACTGTACTCCCACGTGGTCAACTGCAGTTCAAGTCCCAGACCCAGTGACTCAAAACTCACACGTGGCATATGTGTGTGTGTGTGTGTGTGTGTGTGTGTGTGTAGCCAAAATCCCCAGAGGAGAATGGAGAAGGGATTGCGGCATGGCCCTCTGCCCTGGAAAGTGTTTTCTCACTTTCTGTCTCTCTCTTTCTCTGTCTCTCTGGCAAGCACAGACATCCTATAGCAAAAAATGTCTCTCAAAAAAGAAAAGAGAAAGTGTATGACTCATGTCTCACCATTACCAAAAGAGGGGAGATCTTTGTACTTACCATTACATGTGAAAGAAAGCTGAGGTGTCCCACCTTCAACGGTGCAGCTGATAGCATACTGGGCTACAGAACTGGAAGCCACATCTTGACACATCTTGACTTGAGCCACAGCTCAAGTCCTTGATCTGGTTGACTTGAAAACACTCCGGGCATGTGCTCAAAATCCTGGTGGCCTGGAGAGCTGGAGAAAGGAAATTGCAGCATGACTGAGTTCTGCGGAGGGTGCTTCTCTCTTTCTCTCTCCTTTTTTTTCTTTCTTCCTCTCTCCCTCACACATCTGTGCTCTATTATGACTCTAAAGAAAAGAAAGGAAGTCACTGTGGTTCCTAAAAAGTCATCATTTTAGAAAAATCAGCTTAACCACTCTGGATTCTGAACTATCCAAGTTCAGTATATTCTAGAAACATGCAATACAAATGGCCTTGTTAGAATGTTGGCTATCGGGCCAACAGGTGGCATGGAGGTTCAGGCATGGATTCCCACACGTCCAACTGCACACACAGTTCAAGTCCCAGACATGGTGGCTTGAAAATCATGCCAGGCATATATGTGTATATGCACAAAATCTCTGAGAGGAGACTGGAAGAGAAGGGATTGTGCTCTGGCCACCACCCCCGACCACCGCGCTGGGAGGATGATTTCTCACTTTTCTTCTCTCTCTCTTTATCTCTGTCTCTGTCTAACAAGCACGTGTGCCCTGAAGCAAAAACTAAAAAAAAAAAAAAAAAGTTGACTATCTATGGGAAACTATACCTCTAGCAAAGCAGCCCCTAATTCTGGATCTACTATCGGGTTGTCCAAAAAGTCGTGACATGTTTTTCTATGGAAAAATGCATGACTTTTCCCTAGCCCAATGTGTTTAAGCCCTTGTTTCCTAATCTGTATGCTGCGGTATCCAGAGGCCCACAGCAAGTACACAGGAGCAGAGAGAAGTATTCTAAATTCTGGACAAATACTCTTCATTGATTGGACAACACACATACAATTATGAGCTCGATGCTGTTCACAGTTTCAGCATTAGATCGTGCTACATTCCTTTCAGTGGCATTCTACCCTTGCAAAGCTGAGCTTCAGGGGGTTGCAATAATAACAGTGTGAAAATCAATGTCGAACAGAAAATGAAGGTGATGGTGTCCAGTCAGGTCCCACGATTTAAGGTGTGTCGTGCCCTACAGCCTCACATATGCTGTTGGCTGCCATTTTTACAAATGAAATGAAAGTGGTCCTTTGTGGGTTGTCCCTGTAAGACAGCTGTTAAGTGCTATGCATAGAAAGCTGGATGTCACATGGCTAACCAACACTTGAACCCTGGCCCCAGTGACTTGAAAACATTCAAGCACATGTGTATGCATGTTCAAAATTCTCATGGGATGGAGGAATGGAGGAAAAAGGATTGTGGTATGACCATGCCCCATTGGAAGTTAGTCTCTCTCTCTCTCTCTCTCACACACACACACACACACACACACACACACACAAACTTTCTCTGAAGCGTACACATGCCCTCTGGTAATTAAATAGATTAAATAAATAGACTTTTTTCTCTTTTAATACATGGGTATTATTATTTCAAAAAACAGCTAAGATATAGGAGATATAATACTTATTAAGCTGTTGGACATAGCTAAATAAACAAAGCTGTTAGGTATTTCTTTTGGTCTAAGAGTACCATGAACCAAAAAAGTTTGAAAAGCCTCTAGTTGAAGACGTCAACCCTAGCAGGGATGGCACACTGCAATCCCTTCTCCATTCTTCTCTCAGAATGTTGGGCATGCATGCACATACGCACATCATGTTGCAACCCGCTGGGTCCAGGATTTGAAACGCGCCATGTGGGAGTCAGCCACCTTCAACACCTCACCACAAGCTGGCCCCAGTCAAACTTGAGTAATACTACTAAACCTCAGCTTTCTTATCTAATCGCTGCAATGGAGAAGCTGTGGAGACCAGAAAATCGTGCCTAGCATGAGTCCTGAGACATGGTAGATGCTAAATAAAGCATAGTAACATTCTCATCTATGGCCCATCTAATCTGTGGACCTTTCTAATTTCGTCTTTGTGGATGAGCTGAATTCTCCCTGTCTAGAATGCTGCCACAGACCCATCTTCCCCTAAATGGGAGGGACAGAAGGAGAACCGTCCCTCCTCCTCCTACAGCCTCCAGACACCACCCCTTCCCGCCTCTACCCTCCTTCTGGTCCCCTTCCCACTCCCCACTGCGAGCTTGCTGAAGATGCAGAGGGCCTGTGTGTTGCTGGTGAGGCTGGACACATTGAAAGCCTTGTTTGCATGATAGCTCCTCTTTGAGTCCGTTCAGCTGCTTCCGTCAATACAACCCTCAGATAAGATGCTGTAACTCAGAATGTTTGGCTCGAGAGCGAACTGCTACAACTGAATCCTACGTCCTGCGTTAAAGTCCACCCCCTTCTCTCCCAGGCCTGGCCTCACCACTGCACAAACAGAAGCCGAAGGGAAAGGTCCAATTATTCCATGGAGATTTAGCTACTGTATTGACAAAACTCAGCGTTAATTCCCAGAAAGCATTCAAGCCCTGAGGTGGGGGCGGGGGCAGAGGAAGGGGGGGCCGTGGGCGAGCTCGCTGGATAACTGGGTGAGAGTCATAGCCGCTTTTCAGCTGAGTCTGACCTAGTTTAATGAAATCAGGTCATCTGTGAGCTCTTCATTACCCTCAGACTAAACAGGACCCAACAGAGCAGCCAATGTCCCTGGCCTTTCCGAATTCTGCTCATTCGCATTATGACATTTTGATGTTAGGTCTTAATGCGTGTTGACTTAGTGGCCTGGCCGCTCCAAAGGTAGTAAACAGCCTGGGTGAAGGCAGGAAAGTAAACAAGAGGACTGATTTTAAAAGCACATACACACAAAGGCAGTGTAAATACCCCAGGTCCCTAGCCTGCATCCTCAGGGAAACCAGCAGACAAAAGGCGACGGGAGTGTCCGCGACCATTATCGCTGATGGATGGATGGAACTCACCTATTATCCTGCTGTATTCTCAGATGGAACTCGCGGTTTCAGCAGATCTTTGGGGCAGGGGGCGGGGCTGGAGGAGATGAAATTGTCAATTTAGGATGGTATGGAGGATTCAAGGGCAAATTGTTTTCCAGCAACCACTGTAGAGGACAGGGCCAGTTTCCCCTCTTGAGCCAGTCCTACTGGCCGGTGATGGCTTTATTTGATCTGCTGCCCAATCTGCGTTGTCCTGAAACCTGAAACCTGGAAGGCTGGAAGTGATCCCTGTCCTCTCAGTGGATGCTCATTAACTGAATGATTATTTACAAAAGTAGATGGTATGTGTGAGCTCCCCACTCCTCTCAGAAGCGAGATAGTGACACAAACTGCCGATGCCACCAGGGCAGGGAGCACGCTCAATGATAACACAGTATCAGTCTTTCTGGGCCGACATGGCCCAAGGACTATGTGTTTGCACTACGTTAATGGTGCTTTTTTTGTTTTTTAATTTGTTTACTATAGGGTGTGTGTGTTTGCTGGAGAGAGACAGAAAGGGAGAAATCACCCCCCACAGGGTGGATGATCTCACTCCAATCCCTTCTCCTCCATTCTCACCTTGGGATTTTGGCGTGCATGCACATGTATGTGCCCAACATGATTTTTAGGCCACTGGGTCCAGGACTCAAACTGCAAAGTTGGTCATGTGGGATTCAGCTGCCTTAACCTCTATGCCACCAGCTAGCCTACGGTGATGGTGTTTTTAACTCAAGATAAACGTATTAACAGGCCTAGGTTGGAGTGGGCTGAGAATCAGAGGAGACAGCGGGGAATTCCTAGATATGTTGCATACTCTCTGAAGTCCCTAGTGTGGTACGGGATCTAGAATTTCATAGTGTGATGAATTTGGTCTGGGTCTGGCTGATGGAGCACCACCTTCTACCTATTGCACAGCTGCCTGGGGTAGAAAAACACCCTTCCCTTCCCTTCTAGAGACTAGTCCTCCAGAACCCTCATTCCACCAAGTTCCCTACTTTAAGTACCCAGTCCCCATTTAGGGATGTCTGAGGACGACAAAAATATAGACTGGGATGAATAAAATATTGACCTGTGGGTGAGCATAGGCAGAGTGTCCCTTCTGTTGGATTTAGTTTTCCATATGTGTGATGAGAAGTTTTAATCACATGACATCTCTAAGCATTTTCCAGAAAGGTTTTGGTTTCAAGGAATTCTAAAGCTATCCGTCCTCTGCCTTGCCCCATGGTCACCAGGCAGAGCAGGTATGCCCTGCGCAAACTGTCTCTTTGGGTTCCTTAAGGATCTACCACTGACCTTGGCTCCCTTAATCCCAGTCTCTGACACTGATCTACGCTTTTTCAATCCCTTCATTTTAAGTGTTTGGCCAACATCTATTGCTTCCCTTCGTGATGAGTAAACATGGTTGAATGGAGCCAAAAACCAGTTTCCTTTCCAAGGGCAAAGGATGTTCAGCCCACCTGTTTCATGCCTTTCCAGAACCAGGGGAATGCAAGGCATGGCACCTATATCTGTGCTTGACATCTAGACAGTGACTTGCAAAAGGAAGTGGGATTCTGCCAACACGGTGAGAGCTGAGATTCTGGCTTTAACCTGCCTGTACCATCTAATCAGGAAAATGGAAAGATCAAGTTTCCTGGGGGTTTTCTTTCTGGCATTCTATGATGTGTATTGAGTGACCATGTCTGCAGAGAGCCCATTGGCTTAAGAGGAGGTTGTAAGGATTGACTTGTATTCAGGCGCTTGGAATTCCAGAATGATAATTATCTCCATGTACCTCCTAATTGATAGGAACTCCAGAGAGCTTCATGGCATACAAATTTTAATTTGAGTATCTGAAAGAGCATCTCTTATCAGGTTACCAGAAAAGCACAATACTGAAAGAAAACCTATAGAAGTTTGCTGACATGGTTCTTAAATATTTAGTCACAGAGCTTTGGCTGTCAACAACAAAAACAAACAAACAAAATTACATAAAAACAGATCTAAGCAGAACTGTTCAGGTAGGAGTAGCTGAGAGCCCAGAGACCTACCTTTTTACCCCTGTTTTGACCTCCTCCTCTAAACCTTCAAGGTCCAAGGCACCCCATAGAATTTTAAGGGCTCTGAGTTTGAAAAACAATGATCTAGTGCAACCTCCTCAGTTTATAGATAAGAAATCAGAAGCCTAGGGCCCACCAGGTGGCATGGTGATTAAGGGCGCTGGACTGCCACGTGGACAACTGTGGTTTGAGTCCTGGACCTGGCAGCTTGCTTTCTCATTTTCCCTCTCTTTCTCTCTTTCTCTCACTCGCTCGCTCTGTCCCTCTCTGGTCAAATTTAAATAAATAGATAAATGTTAAATAAAATAATTCTTTGGAAAAAAAATAAATCTAAAGTCTAGAAGATAAAATGACTTGTGAAATCAGTGTCAGTCACAGACAGAAGAGGCACTAGACTTTCAAGTCTTTGATCTAAGGGATGCTCACTTAAATTAACCATTGCGTTAAGTGCCTGCTTTTTAATGATGCTTCAGCCAATTTTCACTGTTTACCTCTATCAGCTGATCGTTTTTAAAGTGCTCTTTCTTAGAATTAAGACACAATTTCAGCTATGGCAAGATGCAAAGGCATAACCTGGTGATAGAAGAAGGCTGACTTGGAAGTAAGAAGACATGCTATGTTACTTTAGGTAAGTCATCTCACTTTCTGGAGACAATTCTCTTCATCTGTCAGGGTAGGGGTGGTGTTCGGGAGTGGCAGACCTTAAAGTCAGTCATTTCAAGGTGCATACATTTTGAAGCTAAGCATAATAGATTTTGATCCTCAAAATCATCTCCTCTGTATTCTTTTGTAAATTATTTCTTTGAATTAAACAACACAACCAAGATAGAAAGTTCAAAAGAGAAACCAGAAAATAAAGTTGAAGAACTTTCAAAAGTGTTTTTTTTAAATAGGAAAGAGTTGGAAAATAGGCCAGAAGAGACAAAATATCAGGATCAGTTCAGGATATCCACCATCTGACTAATACCAATCACAGAAGTAGAAAACAAATGGGAGGGTGTTGTCAATTACTTTTTAGAAAAATTTTCTCAAAGGGCAGAATAGGAGCTACAGAATAAGAAGTATACAGAAAAGGGCCCAGGTTAAAGTGATAATACAGCTGGACCCCCCCCCCAAGGGTCCCAGATTTCAAAATCAGAGCCCTTAAAGTTCTATGGGGTGCCTTAGACCTTGAAGGTTTAGAGGAGGAGGTCAATTCATGTCCTGGGATCTCTCTTAGCGTGCGGGGTGTGCTAGCTGATGTGGGGTAGCTGGGACGAGAGTGGTCATGACATGAGGACCCTATTGTTGGGGGTGCTTGTTTCTCTGTCTCTTGTAGAATAAATCATTTTTTCAAATGTACAGAAATAATGAGACAAGACCCATAGTAAGTTAAGTCAGAGTAAAATTTCATCACTCCAAGATAAGGAAAGGTCTTAAAAGTTTCTTAAAAAAAAGGATATCAAAATTTCCTCCAAAGTATTAGGGTTCAGATTGGCATCGGTCTTCTTAATACAATACAGAATATTAAAAAATAAAAAAGTAGTACTTTCAAAATTCTTAATTTTCAGCATTAGATCTCTATACCCAGCTAAATTATCTAAATATTGTGAAGATAGTAAAAAAAAAAAAAAAAAGTTGTAGTTATGTAAGAATTTTATCATTTATTTATTTATTTATTTATGTATTTATTTTACCTCTCATATATTTCTTAAGAATGTAGCACAATATAGTTTATCAAAACAAATGACTGGGGGCCAGCAGATGGCATGGTGGTTAAGGTGCTGGGCTCTCACATGGCTGATTGCGGTTCAAGTCCCAGACCTGGCAGCTTGCTTTCTTGCTTTCTCTCTCTCTCTCTCTCTCTCTCTCTCTCTCTCTCTCTCTCTCTCTCTCTCTCTCTCTCTCTCTCTCTCTCTCTCTCTCTCTCTCTCTCTCTCCGCCCCCCCCACCGGTCAAATTAAAAAGAAATAAAGTTAAATAAAATAATTCTTTAAAAAAAAAAGAATTGGGAACCAGCAGTTAGCATAATGGCTATGTCGCTGGACTCCCACATAGTCAACCATGGTTCGCATCCCGGACCCGGTGGCTTAAAACTCATGCCAGGCGCATGTGCGTGCGTACCCAAGATCCCGAGAGGAGAATGGAGGAGAAGGGATTGCAGCATGACCATCCCCCCTGAGGGGTGATTTCTCGCTTTCTGTCTCTGTCTCTCTGTGTCTGTCTGGCGAGCACACGCGCCCTATAGCGAAAACCTCTCCAAAAAAAAAAAGAATTGGGCCAGTTGTGGTGTGATGGTTAAAGCTGCTGGATCCCACATAGCCCATTGCACTGATCGAGTCCCAGATCAGGCAACTTGAAAAGCATGCCAGGCACATGTTTTCCCTCCAAAAGAGGGAAAGATGGAGAAGAAGAGGTTGTAGCATGACCATTCCCACGGGGGATGTTTTATCACTTTCCTTCTCCCCCTCTCTCTCTGTCTCTCTAGGGTGAGCATACGTGCCCTCTGGAAATTAAAAAAACAAAAAGAATTAAACAAGTCAATGGACCACTAAATCAAGCAAGCAAGCAAACAGTTGTCCTAGTATGTTAGGGCTGCTATAACAAAATACCTTAGAGTGCGTAATTTATTAAAACAAGCAAACAAATAACCCCAGAAATTTATTCATCACAGTTCTGGAGATGGAGAAGTCCGAGATCAAGGTACTGGCAGATTCAGTGTCTGGAGAGGGCCTCTCACAGATGATGCTTTCTGTGCATTCCCATGTGGCAAAAGAGGCTGGCGAGCTTCCTCCAGCTTCTTTTATGAAAGCATTTATCCCATCCCTGAGGGATCTACCCTTATAACCTAATCACCTCCCAAAGCCCCACACTTAATGCTATTGCATTGGGGTTTAGGTTTCACCATGTGAATTTCAAGGGAGCAGAAACATTCAGATCATAGCAACAGTCCACTTAGAAAGACCACTATGGTAAGTTCCACGTCCTAGGCCAGATCAGCTGGGCTATGCTGTGGTAACAACTATAAAGCTTTGCTTACTTCTCGCAACATGTCCACTGCAGATTGCCTGTGGCTCTGCTCTGTGTCCTCTTCACTGCAGGTCTGACTTGATGCAGCATCCTTCCTCTCTCTGAAATATATAAAGATAATACAATAAAGAACTATTGTATTTTAATTTTATTTATTATTAGTTTCTAATTTGATCAGAGAGAGACAAAGAGAGAGGAAAAGTGAGAAAGGAAGCTACCAGGTCTGAGACTTGAACCATGGTTAGCCATGTCGGAGTCCACCACGCGACCTGCTAGCCCCCCTCTCTCTGAACTATTGACAGCCATCATTGTAGAGGATAAAAGAGATCATGGCTAACCATTCATAAACTGCCTCTAAAATTTCTTCTCAGAAGAAATACATACACATGCCACTTCTATTCATATTTCACTGACCAAAGCAAATTATATGATTAAGCCAAATCTCAATGGGACTCAGAAATATAACCATCATTCCAGAAGGTACAATGAATGTTTTAACCTGTGGTGAAGCATGTTCCAGAATGACTGCTCTGTGTCAGCGTGTGAAGGTCTACAGGTAGAAAATTGCAACCAATAGATTTTCTGCTTTATATAAATATTTGCGAGGCTAGCAGATTACGTGGTGGTTAAGGGTGCTGGACTCTCACATGGCTGACTGTGGTTCAAGTCCTAGAACTGGCAGCTTGATTTCTCACTCTCTCTCTCTCTCACTCTGTCTCTCTCTGGTCAAATTTTTAAAATAAGAAAGAAAGAAAGAAAGAAAGAAAGAAAGAAAGAAAGAAAGAAAGAAAGAAAGAAAGAAAGAAAGAAAGAAAGAAAGAAAGAAAGAAAGAAAAAATATTTATATAAGTATTTGCAAAAAACTAAGAAACTTTAAATGTTAAAAAAAATTAAGAATATGTGCATAATACTAAGCAGGTTAAAAAGGAAAAATGAAGAAATTATTGCAGAGAAAACCAAAATAACTTTTAAAGTAATAATGAAGTATTCCTCTTACTTTTTTAATTTGCCAGCATGCACATGCACTCACCAGAGAAAGACAGAGTGAGCAGGAAAGAGAAAACAAAAAAGCATCCCCTATGGGGAGTCATCATGACACAATCTTTTCTCCTTCATTTCTCCCTCCTTTTGGCATTTTGGGTGCACACGTAAACGTGCCCGATACATTTCTCAAACCAGCATCTGGGACTCAAACAACATAGTCAGCCATGTAGGATCTGACATGTAACGACCAGGCCAACAGCTGGCCCAAGGAAATTCTTAGCACTGTACTTGTCCCTTCACCGAACAAAGTTCTCCTAGGAAAAAATATAAATACCAGTCGTTGATTTCATTTCAAATTGTGAAATAATTACATGGGAAGGATAGAAGAGAGGAAGTGAGGGGTGTGGCAATAAGAACTAAATCTTCAAGTCTACTTAAGTAACCGAAAGGTGAGGTATCTTTTCCTAGATTCTGATCCCGTAGTATCTACCCGGGGCACGCTCCATCAGTAATCAACACCACGTGGTATGGTAATACGCCAGCGATACGTGAGCGGTAAATGTGGATAATGCTGACCATCAGGAAATTTCAAGAAGCAGTGCCAGCATGCAGAAAACTGAACTAAATCACGTTTTAACAAAAAAACAACTGAAAGTGCTTTAAAGAGCAAAATGAGGTCTGGTGGAATAGTGCAGGGGCTTTTTGTTTGGTTTTGATGCTAAAACAATGTACATTTTACTTTAACTAAAATACAAATACACACACACACACACACACACACACACGGCATGCTGTCTCTAATTAATTTTTGAAGTCAGTGAAGTAAAGATGATAAATAAATAATACAATACTTATCCTTCAATGATTAATTTTCAAGGCATCCAGACATAATAAACCAAACCTGACATAGCCATCCCGGCAATAATGCAATCTGTCTTTGATGATTCAGAAGGCACTTTAAGGGCCTGGCAATGACCTAAGGTCATCTTTCTGAATATCTTTCCTCATTCTTTCCTAATTTTTAGTCTTGTGAAAACTGATTGAATGTTGGCAGTTCTAAAATCCCCAAGAACCTTTTTCTCTGGTGGATGGGAAACTTTATGAAGGTTCTACCACCAAAGCTGGGAAAGAACGTGCCTGCCCTTTGGCTCCTTGACTGACTGAAGAAGCGCTGGAGGCTGCTGGCCCGATCCGAGAGCCACCTCATGCACGTGGAAGTCAAGTTGTGGGGAGACATCGTTCTCAGAGTTTTCAGAGGCAGACAGTAGCCAAATGATGGAGGATACTTTAGGGAATTCAGAAAGCACAGGTCATCATGACCAAATAGCACCACATGAGAAATGCACCAAAGCTCTCAGAACTAGAAGACGTTTCTGAGACTATTTCTCCTCAAAAGTTAGGCTAATGTGAGTGGCTTTAAACAGATTTGATCTGGGAAAAATATATAGTCAATCTTTCAAGGTAATTATATGATGTATCTATATGATAATATCTCATATAAGTATTAAAAAATCATATTCGGGGACAACAGATGGTTAAGGTGCTGGATACCAAATGGCTGAGTTGTGGTTCAAGTCCC
Source organism: Tupaia belangeri chinensis (assembly GCF_000334495.1). Lineage (NCBI taxonomy): Eukaryota > Metazoa > Chordata > Mammalia > Scandentia > Tupaiidae > Tupaia > Tupaia belangeri. Next base: position 2,895,831 of record NW_006159501.1, read on the forward strand.
GGACCCAGTGACTTGAAAAACATACTAGGCATGTGTGCATGCGTGCCCAAAATCCTAAGAGAATAGACGAGAAGGAATAGCACAGTGGTCATCCCCCCAGGGAATGATTTCTCACTTTCCCTCTCTCTCTGTCTCTCTCTAATGAGTGTATGTACTCTGTGGCAAAAAATATTTTTTTTAAAGAAACTTACATTCACAGAAAAATTGCTAATGATATAGGAAAATATTTATGATATGTTAAATTTAAAAACAGAAAGGAATTTATATATAACCGATAAATTGTGTATGTGTTTGAGTAGTAACGGTTCCTATCTCTGAATAGTGAGATTGGACAATTTTTAGTAAATTTAATAAAAATCAAATGCCACTTAAATAATACATAAAAAGATTCACGAAATGACTGTCGACAGAAAAGCAAGCAGAAGATCCAGAATTTAATTCTCGGTCATCAAGCAACCAGCTGAATAATGCTGAACGAATTGACTTGCCTCTTTGACCTCAGTTTCCCCACATGTGAAATTAAAAAGTTGAATAGGAAAATGACAGGGACCAGCAGATGGCATAATAGTTACATTCCTGGACTTCCATGTAGCTGATGGTGGTTTGAGTCCCAGACCCAGTGACTTAACCCTCATACCAGGTGAGGGCACATGTGCATGCCCAAAATCCTCATGTAGCAGAAGAGGCCCACAGCTTCCTGACAGGAAGAGATGAGGAGAAGGGATTGCGGCATGGCCATCACCCCGGGGAGTGATTTCTCACTTTCTGTCTGTCTGTCTGTCTCTCTCTCTCTCTCTTTCTGTGTCACTCTGGCAAGCACCACCCCCCAAAGAAAAAAAAAAAAAAAAAAAACTCTCTTTAAAAACAAAAAGAAAAGGAACCAGCAGTTAGCGTAATGGCTATGTTGCTGGACTCCCACTCAGTAGACCGCGGTTCTCGTCCCAGACCCGGTGGCTTAAAAAACTCACACCGGGCGCGTGTGCGTGCGTGCCCAAGATCCCGAGAGGAGAATGGAGGAGAAGGGATTGCAGCGTGACCATCCCCTCTGGGGGATGATTTCTCGCTTTCTGTCTCTATGTCTCTCTCTGTCTGTCTGGCGAGCACATGCGCCCTATAGCAAAAAAAAAAAAAAATAGAAAGAAAACTGACATACCTTCCCATGAAGCCCTACACCAATAAGGGGAAGGGGAAGTCCGTGGGATTCCATATCCTCTATACCAACGTTCCCAAAACAGTCTTGCTTTCATCTAAATATGCAATCATATCACCTCTATAGTCACACTGCTTATGTGTCATGTCATTTCGAAATGGACAATTTTCACGTCCAGCCTGTTTTCCTTCTTGTTTGGGGATCAAGAAGCTGTCAAAGGCAGTCTTCACTACCTTATCTCAATTACTCTTATGTTTTTCTCTCCCCACAGAGCAGATTCAAATCTCTTTTGTTTTTTATTCTCCAAAGGCTCTGCTTCAATGGCATGAATACTAAAAAGTGCCTCTAAATTTTTTTTGAAAGGAGCAGTTTTGGTTTTCTTTTGGGCTATAGGGTGCATGTGCTTACCAAGAGACAGAGACAGAGAGACAGAAAGTGAGAAATCACCTCCTCCACAACAAACCCCCCACCACCACCATGGCTCAATCCTTTCTCCTCCATTCTCCTCTCGGGATTTGGCACACACACATGCACACACACCCCACGTGAGTTTAAGCCTCTAGGTCTGGGACTCGAACCACGGTCAACTACATGGGAGTCCAACAACATAACCATTACACCATCTGCTGGTTCCAGGGACAGAGTGTTTAATGACAAGATTTGAATGCTATTTGGGTCCAAATCAGGGCTGATTCTCCAATCGCCCCACCATGGGCACTCACAAAACAATCTGAAGAAAATGCACATATTCTTTATGTCTCTGATTCCTAAATTCCTTATTATGTGAACAAGTAGGAATCTTTAACAACACCCCCTATCCCACCTGTGTCTATATGGGGTCTGTCTATGTCATGCATTTTTCTCATCCAAAGAATAAACATAAGCTTCTGAATCAAGCCAAGATTTAGAGACCATACACACCAGAGGATTTACAAACTGTTTACTAAAGGAAGAAAAATGGCAAGTCCGGTCTTCACATTAGCAAGGACACCTTGTTAGAGAGATCAAAGAAACTGTTGGACCTAATCTTGGAATTCTAGTTCTGCAGTAACTCGTTCTGGCTGATCTGCACTGAAAAGGACCAGCAAACGTTACCTCGTAAATGTATCCACCAGCCAGAGTAGGAAGCAAAAAACATTCATCAGAGTGTAGGGTCACCAGGAGGCACAAACTGGGCCTATTCTCTCTTCATTCAAACGGGTTTGGCCTCAGCTTTGACTGAGATTTATTCTCTGGCCTTCTGGAATCCGTAGAGGACCCCCCAAGTGCTAGGACTACAAACTACGGAGATGTCCTCTGTCCACTCCAAGGCCAGAGTTTGCGGTTGTCATGGAAGCTTGCTGCCCAAAGGTTCACCACTCTGCCAAATCCTGGCTCCCACCTCCCACCACTCCATTGACATTGCCCTCACTGAGATCCCCGAGATTGTGTTGCATAACCCATGGGGCTTTATCAATCTTTTCTTTTCAGATTTCTCTACCATATTAGATATGTTGACCAGCTCCTTCTTCTTGAAACCCATATTCTCTCTTAAAAAGAAATTCCTCCTCTGTCTCTGGCATCTCCTCTGCCGACACCTTCGTGCATTCCCTCCTCACCATCTCCCTACTCAGTGATGCTCCCTCAAGTTCTGTCCTCAGTCTTTCTCTCTCGGGGCATATGCCCCTAATTGGTGTACTCCTCTTCTGTAGCTCAACAACCAGCTAATCTCTGGCTCCTCCCCAGCCCTTTCTTCCGTATTCTCAACCCTTTAGTTCAGCTGCCCATAGGATATTTCCACTTGGATTTCTCACCTACCAAATGTTGCAAGTTCAAACCTGAACTCACCTTTTTCCCTCAGAAAATTCTTTCATCATCTCTTGTGTTCTCTCCTTCAGTGACTGGCACTATTCTCCAGCCAGGTCACTAAGTCTGAATCTGGGAGTCAGCGAGAGCCTCCCTCCGCTACTCCCCCGCAGCCAACCACTGGGTTCTGTCGGTTCTTGTACTGAGGGATTTCAGACATCTTTCCTCTCTTCTCATTCGCCTGCCTCTGTCTTGTTTGTTCAAGCCTGTGTCTTCTCTTATCAGAACAAGTGTAAGAGCCTCTTTCCTGTTTCTGTGCCTCCAGACTCTTCCCTTCCAGTTTTCCCTGTACACTTCAGTCATGCAAGTTTGACCAGATTCTTTGGAGCTGTGATTGACTCATCCTTCCTGATCAAGCGCAATTCTCACTTTCTCTAGGAAGCCTTCTTTAATTCCTCATCTGAATTTGTTCTCTCTTCTGTCTTCTTAAAGTACTTTGCACAAGTTCACCCTATCGTATCAGAAGGACAGCCATGTTCTTCTGTAATTGTTTACCTACTTGTTTCTTAACAAGATTCTTACTCTGCTGGCACTGAGTCTGGTCTCCCATCTTTTCAGTCCTTAAATGCCCGACACAGTAACTGGCATCAGTACAGCCAATATGCTGTATGAGGGAAGAACGGAAGGGAGTCAGGGCACCTGGTTCTTCTGTCAGCTCTCCATTAATCTGCTTTATGCCCCGGAACACGCCGTTGTAATTCTTCGAGTTTCAGTTTACTCATCTGCAAAATGAGCTGTTTTATTGAAGACTGATACGTACGGAGCACCTATTTTTGCGATAGTCACAAGGCTCCTCACAGTGCCTGTCATGGATGCAAAGTGATTCTTCCCTGTTCTAGGTCCTTATGGTCGGAATCGTATTTTCATGGCTCCGTTTGGACAGATGGCTCAACTGGCACGCTTTTGCCATAGATCGTCCATTATTTATGTGGCCCCTGTATGCCTCTCCCAGGTCTCCTGAGCTCTAAGATAGCTGTATTTCTTTTTCTCTTTTTTGGAGAGATTTTTGCTATAGGGCGTGTGCGCTCACCAGAAAGCCAGAGAGAGACAGAGAGACAGAAAGCGAGAAATCTCTCCCCCACACCCGGGTGGATGACCACTCCACAATCCCTTCTCCATTCTCTTCTTGGGTAGTTGGGCACTCATGCACAAGTGCCCAGTGTGAGTTTAAGCCACCGCGTCTGAGACTTGAACCGCGATCGACTACGTGGGAGTTCAGCAACATAGCCATTACGCCAACTGCTGATCCCAAGATAATTGTATTTCTTTCTTTTTAATTATTTTATTTTATCAATTAAGAGAAGCAGTGAGATATTTAGAGGTTTTTTTAAATTATTTTATTTAACTCTATTTATTTATTCATTTATTTCATTTTAATTTGATCAGAGAGGGACAGAACAAGAGAGAAAGAGAGAGAGGGAAAGTGAGAGAGCAAGCCACCAGGTTCGGGACTTGAACTGTGGTCTGCCATGTGGGAGTCCAGCGCCCTTAACCACCATGCCACCTGCCAGCCCCTAAAATAGCTGTATTTCTTTTTATTTTTATTTTTTTTTTTGGTGGGGAGGGGAGGTTTTCGCTATAGGGCACGTGCACTCGCCAAACAGACAGAGACAGAGACAGAAAGCGAGAAATCACCCCCCAGGGGTGATGGACACACCGCAATCCCTTCTCCTCTATTCTCCTCTCGGGATCTTGGGCACACACGCACATGCGCCAGGCATGAATCTTAAGCCACCAGGTCCAGGACTCAAACCGCGGTCGACTAGATGGGAGTCCAGCGACATAGCCATTACGCCAACCGCTGGTTCCCAGATATTTCTAAGCCCAACCCAGTTTCTCTTTCACACAGTATTGCTAGGGACAGAAAGGTGGAGACTGACACACCGAAGCAGCACCAGCTCTTCTAAGATTCCCTGCCTGCGGAAGGCATCGTACAGCATTGGAGTTTGCATACGCCGAGCATCCTTTACGTGGGTGATTTTAGCCCCAAACTCTGTCTTTCCCACAATGCCCCGAGAAACAGCTGTGTCATCTCTTGGCTTCAAATGTCTGGATTCCATATTCTGTTTCTTAGACCCCTTCCTCCTCCCTCTCCGAAGTGGCCATTCTCAGGAGAAATGCAGTGTTTACACCAATAGAAATGTATTACAATGAGTACATTGCTTTTATTTATTCATTTACTTACGGATTGTTTTACCAGAGGGAGCATGCACTGACCAGAGGGAAAGAAAGGAAGAGAGCGAGCGAGAGAGAAAGCAGCCCTCCCCCCATAGGGAGGGGTGACACTGAAAGCCTTTCTCTTCCGTTTCTCCATCCTGTCAGGATTTGGGGCACGCGTATGAGGCTGGCATGTTTTTAAAATCTCTGGGGCCAGGATTTGAACTGTGCATTTGGCCATGTGGGATATGGCTTCCTTAACCACAAGGCCACAGGGCTGAGCCAAGGGCATTGTTTGTTTGTTTGTTTGTTTGTTTTTTAAATCATACTCCCAAACTCAAACTCCAGAGTTGAAACAGTGCAAGCTTTTCCTTGCTTAGGCAGTATCAAGCTAAAGCAGGTGCTCTGAGCACAGTTAGGGAAGATACGGAGCACCCCACCTCAGACCTCAGCACCTTCCTTTCTCCATGTGCGGCTGGATACTTTTCGGAGTCACTTGGTTGTAGGTGGGTCTGGGATTTTGTCATCAGGAAGCGCTTACGTGATCAGAAGGTGATTGGTGCCACCACTTAGATCTGAGCAGAACGGGACTGCCTGGGCCATCGCATTGACCTGTACAAAGCAGCTCTAAGCAGCAAAAATAGCCTGGCATCAGACACGTGCATGACCACGTGTGGGAATGGGAAGGGGCACAGTCATAAAAGAAGCTACATTTTCATCTTAAGTAGTGGGAAGTTGCAGATGACCCCCAAAACTTGTCACATAAAGAAAAATAAGTTACTGAAAGAGGTGGAGGAAAGAGACAAGAGACACCTGAAAGAATTAAAAGTCATTGCCTCTGGGGTTGGAGGAAATTGTCACTTTTCCTAAGAAGTCTTGCAGAATTGCTCAGATGGTATGCATGACTAACTTTGATAAAAGTTAAAAACTAAATTACTGAGCCAGCCAGTGATAGTGGTAAAGGCTGTTGGATTTCATATGGACAAAAGCAGGGTTCGAGTCCCAGACCCAGCAGCTTGAAAAACATGCTGGGCATGTGTGTGTATGTGCTCAAAATCCCAAAAGGAGGGTGAGATGGAGGAGGAAGGGATTACAGAATAACTTATCCCCAGGGGGGAGTGGGGTGCTTTTATTACTCTCTCTCTCTCTCTCTCTCTCTCTCTCTCCTGAGAGCACACATGCAGCCTGACAAAATAAAAAAATAAACAAAATTGTAGAAAAATCAAATCCCAGTGGACTCTGGTCCATGGCCAGAGTAGAGATAATAACAGAACCACTGGCCAGGGAGAAATCTGATGACGCTGCGGGTTTGGAAACACCTTCCCACCTCACCCCTCCAGCCTGACTCCGAAGACCCCATCCTCCTGCTCTCCATGCACATCTTCCAAGATTCCGCGCCTAGGATGAGATTCGCCCTGAGAAACCCAGGTGGCTGATCTTCAGCGACAATGGAGACTACAGAGGGGAGGAGGATCGGGCCAGTTCAGCCCCAGCTGGAACCAAGGCAGAGTGTGGCGTTGTCGCAGGAGTATTTTGTGACTTTCTCGCCGGGGGCCCCACCTCCTCACCAGCGTCTAGGAATCTAAACAAACAAATGCCTCCCCTGTTGGAAGCAGCAAATCTTCATTTATGGGTGAAATCTGCCAGCCCCAGCAGCAGAGAACAATTTCTCTCATTACATCAACTCCTGGAGCTCTTGCCGGTGGCAGCTGTTGTCCCATTAGGAACAAATTTTCCACGGTGTAACCCACCCTGCCACCCGCCAGGCGACCGCCAGCTTTGGAGCTGCCTCCAGAAACAGCTGGAACGGGTCACTCAAACCCCTGGGCTGTGGCTCCCGGAGAAACATTAGTCCCCCAGATAGAGTGTCTCCCGCCTCCCCTGCGGACAGCAGGAGAACAAAGCAGCCTGGGGTGCTGAGCGGAGGTGGCTGGAACCACCCGGAAGTTCACGCTCTCACCAGCGCCCGCTCTCACGCACACACACGCCACGTGAAGATGAGCTGAGGGCTCAGTGGCACCAGAGCAAAGCCAGGCCTCCATCTGGATCTGTCCAAGAAGGTCCACTGCATTTAGCCGCACTGTTCACTGACCTAAGGGCCCACTCCTGAGCACAGGTTAGGGTCAGTCTTCACTTTTCCTCACAAAGGATAATTTTTACTTTTTATTTTATTTTATTTTATTTTATTTTATTTTATTTTATTTTATTATTTTTCGCTAAAGGGCACACACACTAGCCAGAGAGAGAAGAGAAAGCACACCTCCCCCCACGTCACCCAGCACCTCCTGCAATGGCATGGTCATACTGCAACCCCTGCGCTTCCATCTCTCCCTTGGGATTTGGAGCATATATACACACACCTGGCATGTCTCTCAAGTCAGTGAGACCAGAGCTCTATACAATCAATCACGTGGGATCTGGCTGCTTTAACCACCAGGCCACAGAGCTGGCCCGAGGATTTTTATTATTTTTGTTCTACAGAGTGTGTGCATGCAAAAAAGAGCACCCTTGAAAGGGTCTCCTCGTGCTGTGATCCCCTCTCCCAGCCCTGCAGCACCTCTGGATCTGGGGCACCCACCCTTGCTCCTGGCCAGTTTTTGGGCTGCCCAGAGATGTGAACCAGCAGCAGGCCATGTGGTTTCCAGCACTGCAGTCCAATACACTACTGACGATGCCACCTGGCTGGGCTGACTTGTTTTCTTGTCATCGCGTGTCCAGGGCAATAATGAGCGTGTGCTTCCTTTAGCTTACCCAGGAGGTTGGGAGGGACCCCGGTCTTCTTATGAACACTCACCATCTCCTCCATTTCTCCCGTCAGAATCATTCCTGGAAACCCTGCTGCTCCTTGAATTTGGGTCAAAGATAATAAATATTGGATTTGAATATCTCAGTCTTCAACAGACAGCTCGTCCTCGCCCCGGCAGACTGCCCAGCGGCCTCAGAGTGCGCGACTGCATTTTTAAAATCCCCCGGAAAGCTCCCTGCATTGTGAGCAGGTCCTGCTGACCAGGCTGAGTTTTACAGCCGAGCTCTCAGCAATGCCGTTTACTGCACACGACAGATCACAGCAGCAGATGTGGGCGGCCTCGCTCCAGCCTCTTGAAATTGCATCTGTTTTGAAATGTGACTCGACTTCAATCTGAAGCTGACCATAACACGCACGGCATGGATGGGAGGTGTTTACTAGATAAGCTTCTGATATTGGATGTTTGCTAATCATATTAAAGGCTTGAAACAAAATCCCAGCTACAATAAATCCTTACAATTGTACACATGAGGCAGGAAACACCAAAGAGCCCTGCCTGGGGGTGTGATCCGAGACCGGGTGGCACGGGGACAAAACCATGGGTCCAGAGATCCAGGAAACAGGAGCCTGTTGACTCTTCTGAACTCTCTCAGTGACTACTAGCAGGAAAGTCTCTTCCTCTGCTTGGCCTCAGTTTCTTCACCTAAAAAAGGATGGCTCAGGGGCCAATAGATGGCATAACAGTTATGTCACCGGCCTCCCATGTGACTGAGTGCGGTTTGAGTCCCAGACCCAGTGGCTTGAAAATCATGTCGAACATGTGTGCATGCATGCACAAGATCCCAGAGGGATTGCATCATGGCCATCCCCCCTGGGGATGATTGCTCACTTCCCTCTCACTGTGTCTGTTTCTCTCTCCAGCCAGCACACGTGCCTTCAGGTAAAAATCTCTTCAAAAAAAAAAAAAGATAAATGGGTCAGGGACCAGCCCGTTACCCTAATGGTTAAGGGAGCTGGATCCTACGTAACTGACACAACTCACGTCCCCGGTGACTTAAATAACACATCAGGTGCACATGCATGCCCAAAATCCCAACAGGAGGGAGAAATGGAGAAGAGATTGTGACATGACCACACCCTATTGAAGGGTGCTTTTCTCTCTCTTTCC
>NW_006159501.1:2904927-2910212 GCF_000334495.1 Tupaia belangeri chinensis
TTCCCTCTCTCTCTTTCATTTTCTCTGCCTTTTTGTTGCTTTCTGGCAAACACATGAACCCTCTGGCAATTAAACAGTTGCTAGGGTCCTTGGCATAGTTACAGTGCCTAGGTGGGACAGGGAGATTAGGAGCCTTTACAACCAGCCTGGCATGTGAATGTGTGAAGAGTCATGTGGTCACGTATTCAATTTTGTAGCAATTCTCAATTTGCTTTTCTCAATCTATTCTTCCTTCACGACAAGCCCAACACTTGGGTACCAAGTCAGAAGCCGCTCCTCCCCTGCAGCGGCTCAAGCCTGCTTTCAGGACAAGGCTCGGGATTGGACCTCAGCTGCATCTGTCAGGAGGAGTCACCACTGCTTTCTCTCCCAGGAGTTGAACCCAAGGGATGGACAGCAAGTATTTGATGTTAAAAGTGGCTCTGGGGGACCAGCAGTTGGCATAATGGCTACGTCACTGGAATCCCATGTAGTCGATCATGGTTCGAGTCCTGGACCTGGTGGCTTAAAACTCATGCCGGGCGCGTGTGCGTGCATGCCCAAGATCCTGAGAGGAGAATGGAGGAGAAGGGATTGTGGCATGGCCATCCCCCCTGGGGGGTGATTTCTCACTTTCTATCTCTCTGTCTCTCTCTTGTATTTCTGGCAAGCACACACGCCCTATAGCAAAAACCTCTCCAAAAAAATAAAAAGTGGCTCTGGAGTCATCTCGGCCACCCCCTCATTTCCCAGATTGGTAGCCACGCCCGAGGTCTCCATCTCAACCATGTCTCTTACTATCTCACCAACCCCCATCCCACACCCACGTCACCCTCCCCACACACACACACACACACACTTGAGATATTTCCAAGATTCTCTCTACCTTAATCATAATCACACTTTAGGCTTAACTTAAAACTATACTTAAAAGCGGATGAAACCTAAATCCCAGGGGATCAGAGAGGGCTGGTCTGGGGTGTCTCCATTGTCCTTCCCCTGTCTGGTTTGACTGCTGCCTGGCTCCGCTCCTCCAACCTGGCCAGCACCCTCTTCTCACTTATCCCTACTAGCCTGACCGAAGCACAGTTACCAGTAATGCGTGGAAAGTGACCTCCCCAGGTCAGTGTACTTTTTCAAAAGGGACCAGGACACATATGTGGCCCAGGCTCTGCAGGGCTGGGGCTGTTGTAGTAGAATAGCAAGCGCTAATTAGGTTGGTCTTTCTTGACAAGGCAGCCTCCTTCATAACCCTGAAAATCCTAGCCATCTAAGCCCCCAGCTTATTCGGTCATCTTGGGGCTCCCAGGGTTTCTCTGGGCCATCTGGTCAGAAAATACGTATCACCAACCTTTGTGAAGTGACCTCAGGAGGTTTTGCTTATAGCCAAGAAACCTGAAAGTGTTTGTGAAACTGGTGCCAGGCAGGTGGGAGGCCAAGGCAGAGGGGCACGTTAGCTCACCCTCCCAGGGCAGAGCCGAGATCCGCGCCAGCCCCAGTAAAGCCGGCTCTGTCTCCAGTTCTCGGATCTAGTAAAACCTCTCGGCAGAGCACAGTGACCGGCCACCTGCTTTGTCCCGGGGGATGGGGGGAGGGCATTCTCATGGGTACCAGTGCAAGACCTCAGCAAAGCAATTTCCTTTGTGGGCTAATTTAGTGCTCACTCACACAATGGGGACTGCCTGCCAGGCCATGTCATTAACCAAACTGGCCAATTTAAAACTGGGACTATCACAGCCAGCGCTCACAACCAGGGAGACATCCCTCACCGGCAAGGGAGGAGCCAGCCGAGTCAGGGCACCCGCGAAGCCGAGGAGAGTCCTCCAAATGTGAGTGACGGGGCGGGCGCTGAGCCCAACATCCAAGCCAGGTGCTTTGCAGACAGAACCTCATTTCGATCTCTGTGCCTCCCTTTCAGGATCTGTGCTATAATTCCCTTTTTGACAGATGAAACCCAAGATCCTAGAAGAAATAAGTAGTAGCAGGGTGTTAGCCTCACTCTGACCCAAGTCTAGACTTGACCATGAAACCACTCGGCCTCCTCTTTTCTCCAAAAAATCCAAGGCCTTCCCTGCGTGATTGTCTCTTCCCAAACTTCTCCTATGGCCTGAAGCTACCTTCCTCCAAGTCATGGGTACCCACAGTCCTCAGATGCACAAAAAGGAGTCAAAATGATCTGGAATCAGCTCGTGGTGTGATTACGGGACTGGATCCCCACACGGCTGACTTTGAGGTTTGGGACCTGGTGGCTCTTGAAAAATGTGCCTGGTGCATGTGTGTGTCCCAAATCCCAAGAGGAGAATGGAGGAGAAGGGATTGCAGCATGGCCGTCTCCTTGTTTTTTTTCCCTAAATTTCCCTCTCTGTCTCTCTCTGTCTTTCTCTGACATGTGAACCACCCTCAGCAAAAACTGAAAAAAAAAAAAAATGATCTGGACCTTGCACCAGAGTTTTTGTCACTGTTTCACATTTTAATTTTTAAAAATATATTAATGGCACTTTCTTATAAAAATGTATTTAAGAAATCTCATGTAGTAGAGCCAGCAAGTGACATGGTGGTTAGTGCTGGATTCCTACATGGCCACGTGCCAAGAGTTTGAGTCCCAAATCTGTCACCTTGCTTCCTTTCTCTCTCGCTCTCTCTCTCTCTCTCATAAGCAACCACACATGCCCTATAACAAATAATAATAAATAAAGTTGAATAAAAAATTCTTTATTATTATTGTTTTAATTTGACCAGAGAGAGACACAGAGAGAAAGAGAGAAAGTGAGAAAACAAGCCACCAGGTCTGGAACTCAAACCATGGTTGGCCATGTGCGAGTCCAGCACCCCTAACCACCATGCCACTGCCAGCCCCTAAATAAACAAGTCTTTAAAAAAACATCTTATGTAGTTCCATAAATCAAAGATAGCTACCATTAGCATTTCTTTCTAGTTTTTTTCTAGTCATAATTGTCTGTGTCTGTTGTTCTACGAGACCGTGTGTTTTCATAACTGTGACTCAACACGTCATTTATGTCCTGGGGCTCCCCTTTAATATTGTGGCATAACCATTTCCCTGTTTTTACAAAGTCTTCATAACATCCTTTCAATTACCGTCTAAAAACCTGTTGTGAGGATGTAACACGATTTAAGCATTGAGTCCTCTATTGTCGGATCTTTAGGTTATTTCCAATTTCTCCCTATTACAAATAATGCTGGGATAAACATCCTTGTTTATGTATTTATTTCCTTCAGAAAGATTTCCTGAAGTGGAATTACTAAGTCAAAGGAATGACTAGTTTAAGATCCATGGTTGATGTGTCCAGAGAGTATAATAAATATTTTTTTACAAAGAATTATTTTATTTAATGTTGTTAATTATTATTATTTTAATATTTCCAGAGAAAGACAGAGTGAGAGACAGAAAGTGAGAAAGCAAGCTTCCAGGTCCAGGACTTAAAACCACGGTATGTGGGAGTCCAGTGCTCTTAACCACCACGCCACCTGCTGGCCCTGTATAACAAATATTTAAATATATTGTAAATATTAGAGTGTCAAAAGAGGAAAGAACCCTGAAATTTACTGTGCTCAACCCTGACCCCTTCCAGATGAGGAGTCACAGGGTGCCAGTCATCATGGTCAACAGTCATCGTGCACTCTATGGAACATCCTCCATCTTGCTTCCACCAACATGGCGCATCTGGTCTTTGCTAGGGCACAGCCTTCAAGGCCAGAAGGCCATCTCTGTGGCAGTTACTTTCCCTGTCAAGTGAGTAATGGTCTATGTTAAGACAGAGGCCCAGCAGGATATGAGGCTCCAGTGGTGACAGGAGCCCACTGTATATGAGGCTTTGCCCCCACCACCACCACCACCACCGGAATGGCCCATGAGCACAGAGTAGGTGTAGGTGTGCAATCACAGTGAAGGTGTTTCCCTTTCTTGGCCCAGCCCCACAGAGGAGCACTTTGTTCATTTCCCCTCAGCCCCTTACTTGGGGCTCTCTGCTGACCACGTCACACACCCAGTGATAACACGGTTGTAGGGAAGAGGGAGAGACCCAGGTTCAAATTCCAACTCCTAAGCAGTAAGTGGCATGGCCTCCCTGAGCGCCAGTATTCCCTTGTGGACAGCTCCGGAAGCTCCCCTGCAGGAGGACTGAGAGGAGTCGATGTCTGGAAGGCGCTGCTCTCTCCTTCGGGGATCAACAGCGAGGGGCAGGCAACAGGGTGGAAAAACTAGAGACAGTCAGAAATGATGGTCTCTCTGCTAACAAATGGCTACAGGCTAACCGGGATGTCTTTGTCAGGAAGCGATGTGTACAAAGACGCTCAGCCTAACTGTGTAATTATGCTGGGGTTCCTTCTAGTAATTAGCTTTTCCTTATGAGAAAGGCAAATAATTATCTTCCTGCCTCAGATCCAGACAGCACGTTCAGAGGCATCTATCCACATATCCGGGGGGTGGCGTGGGGGGAGAGGATGCCACCCAGCTGAACGCAGCTCTGCTGGGAGGCAGTGCATGTACTCAGAAACACTCTGCCCAGGCCCCACAGAGCATTCTGGAGGACGGTGAGTCCTTTATGGGTTGCTGTGGAGTTTATGAATGACAGAGGTAAGTCGCTGTGGAGAGCAGCATGGGCCAAATTGATACCCAGAGCTGTGATGGGCAGCCTGTCGGGAGAAGATGGTGGCACTGGGGCCTGTCTCTGTGACACTGTGGGAGGTTCCAGCACAGAGCCCACCCAATGGGACCTGCAAGCCTATCCTTGAGAGGCCAGAGCTGACTTGGGGTGCCCTGGATTCCTGCACCAACCTCTCCCCTCTTAGGGTCTTCCCTACTAATCCACCTTCCTCTGACCCTAAACACAATTCTCCACCCCACCCCTCTTCCTCACCTGGCTAGTTCTTTGACCTTCGAGGAGCTTTCAAATCCTCTCTGGTCCTGCGAAGCTTTTGTCTCCCTTGAGTAACCCCAGATAAAGTTAAGGCCCCGCCCACGAGTTTCCTTGCTATGACTGTCTCCCTCATCATAGGACGTGCCAGGTGGCCTCATCCGTGACCCTTACTAAAATCATTTTCTTCAGGGGAGAGATTACCCCGTATTCATTTTTTTCACCTCCAGAATCGAACACAGTTCCAAGCACTTAGCAAAGAGTTTATGGAATGAATGAATGGAAATCGCTCCCTGCCTAACAAAGAATTTGTTGTGAGCATACTAATAAAAACATCTGAGCTTACCTTTGGGACAGTGTTAAATGTGTTCGATTCTGAGCAGCTAAGAGACCAACAATAGACTCCACCTGCTGCAGCAGGCATTCTCGGTA
>NW_006159501.1:2910502-2926718 GCF_000334495.1 Tupaia belangeri chinensis
AGCGGAGGCAGCGCTGGCTGGCTGCCGATGGGTAAGCCCGCATTTCCGGAACAGTTACAGACAAATGTCAATACGGCGCACCCGGCTATCCAGAGGCGGGCAGAGAAGGCTGTGTTTAACGTGCTGTTTGATGCTTCTGTGTAGTTTCCTCGAAGCCCTTAGCTGGAATTTGAATTGAGATTTTTTCACTTTAGAGGAAATAGGTGAATTCTCCAAGCTATGCCATATTACCTAATTTGTCATGTGAACATTTTACAATGGTCTCATTACCTTTCCCTGTAAGGTCCAGCTGCTTCTCCTGCGATGTACAACTCACCTGTGTAGGAATTACTTGTCATGACAACATCCTGATGGAGCCTGTGTACCTGTGACCACTACCAGGCTGGAAGCCCACACAGGCAGGAGCTACAGGTTTCCCTTCTGTGTTCCCAGTGCTAAGAGCAATTTAGTAATCATCCAGAGAAGGTGCCTGTTTCCTGTTTGTATAAATAAGTTTTAAATACTTTTTTATTTAATGTGTCTATTTATTTATTTAGTTTAGTTTAATCAGAGAGGGACAAAGTGAGAGAGAGAGAGGAAGTGAGAGAGCAAGCCACCAGGTCTGGGACTTGAACCATGGTCAGCCATGTGGGAATCTGCACCTTTAATCACCGCACCACCTGCCAGCTCAAGTTTTAAATACTTTTAAATGTTTTTTTTTTTTTTCCCTTTGGAGAGGTTTTCACTATAGGGCGTGTGCGCTCGCCAGACAGACAGAGAGACATAGAGACAGAAAGCGAGAAATCACCCCCTAGGGGGGATGGTCACGCCGCAATCCCTTCTCCTCCCTTCTCCTCTCGGGATCTTGGGCACGCACGCACACGCGCCCGGCTTGAGTTTTAAGCCACCAGGTCTGGGACGCGAACCACGGTAAACTACGTGGCAGTCCAGCAACATAGCCATTACGCTAACTGGTGGTTCCCACTTTTAAATGTTTTTAAAAACCCACCAAAACCCCTCCCAATGCCTCTACTGCTTTTCAACCCCTTAGACCCTGATTCAGAATTCAGTTCCTGTTTATCCTATCGTATAACGCTGCTTTTAAAAACATCAGAAGTCAGGGCCAGCAGGTGGTGTGGTAGTTAAGGCGCTGGACTCCCACATGGCCAAATGCAGTTGCATCTTAGACCTGGCAGCCTGGAAATCACGTGTGTGTGGATATCCCAAATCTCAAGAAGAGTATGGAGCAGAAAGGATTGTGGTGTGGCCATATTCCCTGGGAGGGTGATTTCTCACTTTCCCTCTCTCTGTCTCTCTCTGGTGAACGCATGCACCTATGGCAAAAACCTTAAAAAAAAAATCAGGAGTCACCCTACAGCTGGTCCATACGTTCTGGCACTACTGAAGGTGCGGTGGGCGGAGGAGTGGGGTCGACAATGGGTACAACGCGTTGTTCCCAACGTGTTCAGGGACTCCTGGCCAAAGGAACTCAGATGGGAGGGGAGTCGCTGTGCTGGTGACAGAGTGCTGTCGGAGCTGCAGGGCCTGGGCTACAGGGAAGAGCGACGTGCATGTGGAGACTAGGGAGAGCTGGTGGAGAGCTGGTGGAGAGGGATGGACATTCCAGGAAACAAGAAGGTCATCCTGAGAGTGCACAGGGAATCCTGGGAAAGCGCTGGGCCAAGAGTGGGAGATGAGCCCCTCAAAGCTTGCTGGGTCTTAGGTAAATGTCGTCGCACCCCTGCCCTGAGGGAGGAAGGCCCCAGGGTCTTAGGCTTTGAGTTCTGAGGAAAGAGGGCTGCCCTGAGTCGCACCCCTGCCCTGAGGGAGGAAGGCCCCGAGTTCTGAGGAAAGAGGGCTGCCCTGAGAGGACTGAAACACTTCACAGTGCTCTCCACCCCACCCTGGTCTCCAGTCCCCCAACGAACTGAGCACCCCCTTGCCCCAGCCCAGGTACCCCAACAGCATACCTGCTGGGTGAGATCAGGCCTGCAGTGAAGGCGAGGGGGCCATGCCATAGGTAGGGAGATCGAAAGGCCCGGGGAACCTCTGGGTCACAGGGACAAAATGCTTACGGGCTGGGAGAGCATGGAGCATTAGGGGAGGGAAAGAAGCCAGGGTCCCTTCAGGAGGCGCAGTGGGGGCCGGTGGAGAGGGAACAAAGCTGCCCACTTGGGGGGGAGGCAGGGCTGGGCAAGCAGGCCTGTTCTTTGGCCCAGGAGTTAATGGAGGCCGCTAAGACAATGGGAGCGCTGACCCGGCTGCGGCTTTGGAGTGAGAACACTGAGAGGTCAGAGCAGCCTGACCCCCAGCGAGGTTAACCAGATCAAAGCCTCTGACCACGTAGTCACTGCAGCCCTGATTACCATAAAATTGACGTTTCCCCCAGTGTCTGCCCTTTTCAGGTAGCCATGGAACAGGTGCCAAGCCATGGAGGTGAGGACTTTCTATCCCACCATCTCATGCACTCTGGAGCCTCACCCTCCTTCTGGAATAATCCTGTGGGACCACCCCCTGCCCACCCATCCCGTTAGCACATCCGTCTCCCCTCATGACTCTCCCGTGCTGTTTTAGGAAGCAAAAACAACATTCAGCTTTTAGCTGGTTAAAATATTGGGTCAGTATCTAAAGAAACTCTGGGACCACCCTTTACGTGGTTTTATGGTTTGCCTATTTTAAGTCAGGCACATCCATTTTAGGAAATGGAGAAAAGAGCCATTCCAGAAACAGGCACTTTCTGGCATCCACAGTATGTTCCTTACCACTCTCCTCTCACTGCATTCGTTCCTATGCAGTTAAGGTCCTTTTCTGTTTATAATCCCATGCCCTGGATGTTCTAAGTTAACAGTATATCCTAAGAATATTCTCATAGGGTTTAAAAACTCCCCACTAAGGGCCAGCAGTTGGTATGATGGTTAAGGTGGCTGGATCCCACATTGCCGACTGTGCAGTTTGAGTCCTGGAACCAGCAGCTTAACAGTTAAGTTGGGCAGGGAACCAGCAATTAGCGTAATGGCTATGTCGCTGGACTCCCACGTAGTCGACCGCGGTTCATATCCCAGACCCGGTGGCTTAAAACTCACGCCGGGCGCATGTGCATGCGTGCCCAAGATCCCGAGAGGAGAATGGAGGAGAAGGGATTGTGGCGTGACCATCCACCCTGGGGGGGGATTTCTCACTTTCTGTCTCTATGTCTCTCTCTGTCTGTCTGGCGAGCGCACACGCCCTATAGCAAAAAACCTCTCAAAAAAAAAAAAAAAAGTTAAGCTGGGCACATGTACATGCATACCCAGGACCCCAGGAGGAGAATGGATAAGGGATTGTGGCATGGTTAGCCTCCTCGAGGGGTGATTTCTCACTTTCTGACCTCATAACTCTCTGGTGAGTGCACATGCCCTTTAGCAAACTAAAAAACAAAAGGCTCTCTATTGACTCAAACTCGGTGGCATAATAGATACTGAACTGAACTGCAGTGCTGGAAGCCACATGGCCAACCAGGGGTTTGGATCCCCAGCCGACCTGAAAACACACAGGGTAAGCTCATGCCCAAGATCCTGGGGAGCTGGAGGACTGAGAGAAGAGAACTGGGCACGATAAAACTCTGTTGAGAGTGTCTCTTTCTCTCGCTTCTTCATATGCATATGCATGCACTCTCTCTTTCATAAATAAAATAAATATTTTTTAAAAAGAACAAGGCAAACCAAGTCTTGTAGCCCTCAAAAAAAAAAAAAAAAAATCCAAGAGGAGAAGGGATTGTGGCATGGCCATCTCCCATGGGTCGGGGAGGAGGTTTCTCACTTCTCTCATCATTTCTCTCTGTCTCTCCAGCAGGTAGCAAAAATCCCCTCAAAAAGCATCTATATCAGATCTATATCAGGTAGTGTAAATAGAGTAATATTGGATGTGAACTGCGACATGATTAAATAGGCATCTTTAGGTTCTAAGGGTGTTCTGCTACAAACATTTCTGTGATGGATACCTTTGATATAAAGTTTTGTCTGGGGACCAGCAGTTGGCGTAATGGTTATGTCACTGGACTCCCATGTAGTCAACCACGGTTCGAGTCCTGAACCCGGTGGCTTAAACTCACGCCGGGCACGTGTGCGTTCATGCCCAAGATACCGAGAGGAGAATGAGGAGAAGGGATTGAGGCATGGCCATCCCCCCAGGGGGTGATTTCTCACTTTCTGTCTCTCTGTCTCTCTCTCTTTCTGGCAAGCGCACCCGCCCTATAGCAAAAAATCTCTCCACCAAAATAAAAAAAAGCTTTGTCTGCATTTTTTATTATTTCTTTTCAATCCACTCTGAGGAATGCACAATGGAATAATTCAATCAAAAATTAGGAATCTTTTGGAAGAAAATTTTATCTCAGTTCTTAAAAAGTATTGGGAACCAACCTGTAGGGTGATCACAACAACACGGTAACCAATACTATTGGTCATTCACTTCACATATGCATACACCCCCCTCAACCCCATGCAAACTGGACCGCCATTACCTTTCTATTCAGGAATATGCAGGAGAAACATTACAGTCCAATGACGAAGACTACTTGGGAGCCCATCCTCCCATAACCCTTGGTCTTCCCTACAATGCAGAACTGAAACTCTCTTTTGCCACGTGAGAGCCATTTACATGAGGCGTATTTGACCCATGAGCCCTCCTTCTAACTGGAGTCAAGCATCTGGAAGGTGAGTGATAGACAATGTGGACAGCTGCCATTTCCTCTGCCAGGCTGCCTGTGCCTCTGGGTCTTTGCTGGTGCCATCTCCTGCCCGGAATACCTCTTCCTAGGCAACTTTTTTGTTGTTGGTTAGAGGATACTTGTGCTCACCAGAGAGAAACAGCAAGACAGAGAAGAGAAAGCACTTCCCGTGAATGGTCATGCCTCGATCCCTTCTCCTTTGGGGATTTTGGGCACTACACACACATGTGCCTCGTGTATCTCAAGCCACAGGGTCAGACTCAGACCACGAGATTGGCCACATGGGATTCTGCTACCTGAACCACTAGGCAGTGGGGTGGCCCAGCAAGTTATTAATCAGATGTCAAAAGCCAGATCCAATCCCATTCCTTAAAGTTTCCCCACTGCCTCCCCAGTTCATACTGAATTCTTTTCATATTCCTTACGGCGACCAAAACTGTGAAATCTATGAAAATCTATGAGTTCATAATCATTTTCTAAAGTCTCACTATTTATCTTAGAGGTTGCTGGGGCACAAATTCTTTCTGAAAATTGGTAAAAAGGAAGAACTTAACATTTTAAAAGAGAATCAAATGACATAGCACATGCCACGTTCACTCGTTACCATATAGTAAGGGTTCAATAACGTTAGGCATTATCAAATCATTCGAATATGAGCTCCTTGAGAGCAAGAAATGGTTCTGCTTTTTTTTCCCCCAATCCATCCTTTTTTCTTGTGATTAATTATCTCTACTTCACTAGTGACCAGCTTAGGCTCTTGCATAGGGGCTCAACAAGTGTCAATCAACTGCCACCTCACTATCCAGGAAGGTCTTCTGTTGTCACATTCCCCTTTCTTTCACTTTTCAAGAGGCAGGCTGAGACAGCCCCACAGGCTGAAGGCAAAGTCTCTGGGAGGCAGCACTTTGATCCAGGCAGTCGATTCCTCCCCACCTCTCCCTGCCTCGCTTCTTTAATAGGCACAGAAGAAGGTATCTGCTTTAAGAAACTAGATCATTAGAGCTCAAAGAGTGTAGCAAACATCACACCTGACCTCCTTCTTTGGCAGATGAAGGGATGGCGGCTCCCAAGGTTAAGTGACTTGCCCAAGATTACAAAGCCAGTCAGTTGGGCTCCCAGATGGACTCTTTCTGCTGTGCTACTTCAATTAAGTTATTGGAAAAGAAATTAAAAGCTCAACTTTAAGATGGCTGAGGTGGATTTGTTAAGGCAACCAGCTCAGTTCCAGAAAAAGGGAGAGAAAAAGAAAGAATCATTAAAATCATTCTGGACCATGCGTTTCCCCAGGTGCAATTCTGCACCACATTTGCAAGGTCATTGAAGAAAATTTCATGGCTGTTCCAAAGAGAGAACACAGCTTCTCCCACACGTTCTTGGACCAGAGGGGCACATTGCAGACTCCGGATGGGCCCGAAGTCCCAGGAACTGTTAATTCCTTCACTCCCAACCCCACCTGGCCATGGGTACCAACCCAAGACATCCAGACCAAGCAAAGAGAAGAGGCCCAGCAGAGAACCCCATTCTGTGGCTCATACCAGTGAGAAAAGACCTTCCAAATGGCGAGGAACTGCAATAGAGCCAAAGGACGACTGCACCCAACACCACAGTTCAAATGCCCTCCGCATTTAGGTCTCTGTCTGGACACTTCCACCTGGATGTCACCACGGCACATCGACCTGCCTGATACAATTGCTGGTTTCCTGTCTCATTTCCTCTCCCGCTCTCACTCTCATTCTCACTCTCCTGCTGCTTTTCCCTTGGTCTTTCCCGTCTAGAAACAGCACCATCTAAGCAGCTGTTCAGGCCGAACTTCTGAAAGTCATCTTGCCCCTGCACCTTCCTGCATCCTCTAGTCTCGGCCATCAGCCCGTCCTGTGGGCCTTCCTCAGTAGCACTCTCTCTGTCTCTCTCTGGTGAACGCACCGCCCTATGACATTAAAGAATCACTGGACTCCTAATTAACTGCAGTTCAAGTCCCAGACCAGGCGACTTAAACTCATACCAGGTGCAGGTGCATATGTGCCTAAGAACCTGAGAGAAGAATAGAGTAAAAGGGATTGCAGCATGGCCACCCCACTGGGGAATGATTTCTTACTTTCTGTCTGTCTTTCCCTGTCTTTCCAGTGAGCACATGCGCCCTAGAGCAAATCCCCCCACCCCCACAAAAGAAAATGTCTATCCCTAGGTTTCATCTCCACGATATAATTCATGTGGGGTATGTCTAGGAATTAGGAATATTTAAATCCTCGATTGATTCTTTTTGTTTATTTTTTTGGTTTTTGCCATAAGGTATGTGCACTCACCAGAGAGAGAGACATTGAGAGGGAAGGTGAGATATCATCCCTCTGGGGGATAGCCACGCCTCAATCTCTTCTCCTCCATTCTCCTGCTGGGATTTTGGACATGCATGCACATGTGCCCGGCATGTTTTTCAGGTCATTAGGTCTGGAAGTCAAACCGCAGTCAGGCAGTGGCAGTCCAGTGCCTTAACCACTATGCCACCTGCTGTCCCCAGTCCTTGACTGAGTCTAACAGAAACTGCTGCACCTTATTCAGCAGTAGGAGAAAACACTCTGGAATGGCATTCTGAAAGGAAGGAAGGACAAGTGCAAAGAAAGAAAGAAATAGAATTAATAGGATGTTGATTCTACGCAAAGCTGTATACCAGGAAGTTACTTTGCTCTTTCATCTAACTATGAAAGCAATACCACAAGGAAGTCATTACTTGTTTTATTTAACAAACCCTTAGTGTTCACTATTTTTCAGGCATAATCATAAACCCTTTTTTTTAAATTGCCAGACGACATGTGTACTTGCCAGAAAGAGACAGAGAAACAGGGAGAGGAAAGGGAGAGGGAGAGAGCATCCCCCAATGGGACATTGTCACATCACCATCCCCTCTTCTCTATTCTCTACCCTGTCCAGTTTGGGGCACACACGCATGGGCCCAGCATGTGTCTCAAGGCACCGGGGCTGAGATTCAAATAGTGGTCAGTCACATGGGATCTGGCTCCCTTAACCACTGGCTATCAGGCTGGCCCAAAGTCCTTTTTTGGAAGTTTATTTTATTCATTTTTTAAAAGTTTATTTTATTTATGACAGAAAGTTCAGACACACAGACGGAGAGAGAAAGAGGAGCATCCTCAGCAGACTCGTCACACCCTGACCCTCCTTCCCCAGCCTTCCAGATCCTCAGGATCTTGGGCACACACATTCATGTTCAGCATGTTTTCAGGCCAATCTGAGTGTCAGAACCCATGATCGACCGTGTGGCTTCCAGCACTGCAATGCAATTCTAAGCCCTTTACACTATTAACTAATTTAATCATCTTGCTGACCAAACTGCTGAGGCAGGAACTATCACTACCCTCACTTTTCAGATGGGAAACTGAGGCACAGAGAAGTTGAGGAACCTGTCCAAGATCACACAGCTGAGAAGTTTCTAGAACCCAAGAGCATAAACTCTGCATTACCCTGCTTCTATCAGTATCTCCATTTGATAAAGAAATTGTAGTTTTCAAGGGATCGGCAGGTGGTGTGGTGATTAAGGGTGTTGGATTCCCACATCCTGACCATGGTTCGAGTCCCGGACCTGGCAGCTTCCTTTCTCACTTTCTCTCCCTCTCTCTTTATACTCTGTCCCTCTCTGGTCAAATTAAAGTAAATAAATTTAAAAATAAAATTAAGTGAAATAATTCTTTAAAAGAAAAAAAAAAAGAAATTGTAGCTCCACAACATAAAATAACTTGCTCAAAGTCACACAGCATACGCCATCAATTGATTATCAATCCTGTTCTCTATCCTTTTCATTCTGGTGTATTTAGTATGTCCAGACCCTTTTTGAGAGCAGAGGCCACATCGTTGCTGATCCTTATTCACCCAAAAAGTCAGGCACAGTAGCTGCTTAATAAACAGTTGTATGAAGTGGAAATTACAGGAACGTTCAAAATAAACGGTGTCAGATGAGTTTCGAGTACATATGGTATTTACAATCGGGCTCTCTGCCTGGCAGAAGTCGTTCTTTAATAATAAGATTAGAATGACTTGCAATTAACACATCAAAGCACCAGCTGATGGTACCCAGCTCTCCCTCATTAATGGACTTCCCCTCTTTATGTATAAATGAGGGCCTTGCCATTTCTAAAGCGCTTTCATAAATTGATAAACAATGGTAGTAATGTTCTTTAATAATTGCATTAATATGGTCCTCATCATAGTGATAAGGAGATCCACACAGTGGAGAATCTGCAGTGAGGAAAATAGACCTTCCAGGCTCCACACCGAGTGGTCAGGTTTCAAGAGCCGATTCCCTTTTCTTCTCACATTGGTTTCCTCTAAAATGTTGACTGATTTAATAACATAGGACAAGTGTGGAATCACATGGCACCCACAAGCCTCATTGTTTATCTCCAAGACCATGTTGTGTAGCAGTCAGCGCACAGATCAAGTTTGGAGAATCCTCCTTACCGCTCTCTCCTCTCCTCGGGGCAGCCACTTGAGGTTTGCTGCCCTTCCAATACACCAAGCCTTGACCAGGGTGTTCTTCACCATGTACTTGGCATGGTTTATCATCTACCTAATTACTCTTTGGAGTTTTCTTTTTTTCATATTTATTAAATGTTATTATTATTTTTTAATCTGACCAGAGAGAGAGAAAGAGGAAAGTGAGAAAGCAAGCTGCCACATCTGAGACTTGAACTATGGTCCGCCAGGTGGGCGTCCAGAGCTTCAACCACCATGCCATCTGCTAGTGCTTCTTTCCTTAAAAAAAAAAAAAAAGTATTTTTTTTTTAATTTGATGCGGGGGGGAGTGAGCCACGTGGGAATTATAAGCCACGTGGGAATCCAGTGTCTTAACCACCACACCACTGACCGGCCCTATCTTTTGAGTTTTCTTCAAGGTACTTGTCACTGCCTGAAATTAGCCTCACTTTACAGATGAAGAAATCGAGGCTCAGTACGATTAAGCAACTTGCCCAAGTTGATGTAGTTTTCAGTAACCACAGGGCTGGGAATCTGGGTGAAACAGCCTAAGAAGCTGAGCGCTTACAGGGCACCACCACCCCACCACCCCCTTCTATGGCTGTCAGTCTGTAAACCTGTCTGATAGAGAACAATTCCTGACTCTGTGGAATCCTCTCAAGTCTTAGATTTCTTTGAGTGTAAAACCGGGATTAAAATAACTCCCTAGAAAGGCTGTCTGAAGACTAACTCGCTTAATCACTGCAGGACACCTGAAATGCCTATGAGGTGGGAGCCGCTCCGCCATTTGCTAAATTCCAGCTCTGCCATTAGCCAGTGCGTGACCTGAGGCTGGTTACTGAATTTCCTTGGGCCTTGGTTTCCTCATCTGTAATAGCCCACTCCTTCTGAGAATTTTAAGTGAAACAATGTATTTGAAGAGTTTAGGAAGTCACTCACCAAATATACACTCACTAGAGATTTGTTGGTGGAGGTATTACCGTCATCCCACCCCCACCTTTGTCCAGACGCATGAATTCAATGGTTTCATCCGAGTATCTAGACCACCTCGGTATCTGCTGTTGTCACTGATCCTGTGTCTTAGTTGTTTTTCCGTAATCCTCCAAGGTTTTCTTTCTTTCTTTTTAATTGCCTTGAGTGTGCATGTACTCACCAGAGAGAGAAAGACAGAGAGAAAGAGGAAGAAGGAGAAAGCACCCCTCAATGGGGCAGCATGGTCACACTGCAATCCCTTCTACTCCTTTTCTTTACCCTTTTGGGTTTGAGGACACACATGCACTAACACTCAGCATGTTTTTCATACCACGAAGTCCAGGACTTGCATCGTGTGATCAGCCCTGTGGAATCCAGCTCCCTTAACCACTAAGTCACAAGGCTGGCCCTCCGTTGTTTGCTTAATTAGTATTTTAGTGGAATAGAATACGTTATCGTAGCGCTGACCGAGTGGCCCAGTCTCTCCAGTACAGTCGGTAGCATATCAGACTTTGAAGCTGGAAGCCACTTGCTGACAGTAGTTTGAATCCCCAGGTCAGCCTGAAAACATACCAGGCAGAGTCACACATGCCCAGAATCTTGGTGACCTGGAGAACTGGAAGAAGAGGGTTGCAGAATCACCAAGCCTTGTGAAGAGTGCTTTTCTTCCTTGCTCCTGAACATGTGCACACTTGTGCTAGCAGGTAGTGTCTTGGTTAAAGTGCTGGACTCATACATGGCCAACCACGGTTTGAGTCCTGAACCTGACAGCTTCCTTTCTCACTTACTTTCTCTCTCTCTCTCTCTCTCTCTCTCTCTCTCATGCACATGTGCATGCAAGCATGGGCCCAATAACAAATTAAAATATCAATCAACTTAATAAAACATATACACTCTTTAACACAAATAATTGTTTTTAGAAGTTCTTTATCAATTGCCTGATGGGTTTTTAGTTGAATAAGTTTTTCCTGGACACTTATTCCATGCCAGCTGTGTACTAGAATCTTCAAAAAGAAATAAAGAGCATGCATGAGGTATATTTCTGACTTTCAAGAAAACTGTAACATAGTATAACCTTCTGTAACTGAAAAAAAAAAAAAAAGAAAAGGTTTTACCTACACAGAAAAGGAAAAAAGTCTATTCAATATTGGGGGAGATTTGGATTTTCAAATTGAGCTTCTTTTTTCTAAAAGTGTCTTCTGAAGAATGGGAATCAAAATGCTAAAAGACTGGAACAGGAAAGAGTCCACGAGAACATCAGGTCTGTGATATTTGCTGTACAGATGAGGAAACAGAGGCCCAGAGAAGCGGGAGAACTGTTCAAGCTCATGAAGCACCATGGTGACCTTAGGGGGGAAAATGACACAGTGAGCATTGCCTACTCTCTGGTCAAAGAGAGGAAGAACATGAGACTATGGAGTTTTAGATTTCAGAGAACTATCCTTCAGGGCCTTGCCAGGCTGTGAAGACTGGACTGGTCCTAACCCTCTTTGTAAGGCCTCCTCTGACCTTCAGAATAAGCATTTTAAACACTATTTAAAATACTATTAATTTGGGATGAGTTCATTTAGAAACTTTTTTTTTTTCCAAAAGCCTAGTTTGTTCTAAAAATTGGCCTGAACAAAAGGAAGTATAAATAAGCTTGTATTTGGCAAAGCAATATTTTATATTCTTATCTCATTTGAGCCAAGGCCTTGAATTCACCAACAGTGACTAAAAAAAAAAAAAGGAAAAAAAGAGTTCAAAGAGACCAAACACCTATCTGAAGTCATCCTGCTAGTAAGACAGCATACACTCCACCCAACATCTGCCAAGATCATACCTGTTCCCACTGTTCTTCACTGCTTTTAATGTTTGAACACACAGAGAATAAATACCCCCAGGGCTCACACCTATGCTATGAAAGTCAGCATATCAGGGAGTTCACTAAGACTCTCTGTTATCTGTTTAAGAGCATATATAAGTCATTAGTTTATTTCATTTATTCAAAGGGTGCTATTAGTCATTCTGTGGACACCAAGAAACCCCGTGGCAATCAGTGTACTTGAGAATTAAGCACATGTCTGAGTTTACGAGGACATCAGTGCTGTTCCAATATACCCCATCGTTAAAGCTAACAAGCATTTATTGCAAACCTACTGTGGGCCAGTTATTGTCCTAGGTACTGTCTCTACAACAGAGGATACACCAGCTGGGCTTGTGCACTTTCACTGTGTCAGGGGCAAAGGTGTCAGGGGCCTAAAAAGCAGGCTTTCCAAATTTCTCACAATGGCATAGTTAAGCAAGGATGCTTGGACTTCTGGGATTGCTTTGAAAAGCTTTTGGGAAGGAGAGCCTGTGGGGACTGCCTGGAACTCCCTCAAATTGGCTTCATTTCAGACCCCCATGACCAAGAAAGCATTCAAAGGGGAGTCCTGAAGAAACCATTTATATGGAGATCTTTTCGTGGGGCTGTTCAGGAGCTTGGACGAAGTCCACAGCTAAGGCTATTTGTGTTCCAACCAGAAGACGCCCAGCTATCTCTGGCTTCCACCCAGTAATAATGGCTAAATATACCCAAAGGAGAAGAAAGAGAGGGAAAGAAAGGAAAAAAAGAAAATTTAGGAAAGAAAGAAAAAGAGAAAGCACAATGCTTTCTCTACTCCCATGATGTTGGGGAGTATTGCAGTTGAACAAGAACTCCCATTTTAGCCCATCAAGTTGTTGGGTGTTGTCGGACCCTAATTCCCCGAGCAAAATCCATGGACATGTGAGAGACAAACAATGGCCTACGGGACCCAGATTAGAAATCACCTCCCAAACTGGGCTTCCAGATACATCTAGGAGCTTCCTGACACCTGACAAGGGTTCTCATCAGCAACAGGGCTTCCTCTGTCTCCTCTCCCTTCCCTACCCACACACTCTAACCTCCATCCACCTTTCCCCTCCAAGGACCTTTACAGGAGAGAGAGGGCAGGGATCAAGACTAGAAGATGTTAGGGAAATCTAGCTTACTGAGCTTCATTTTTCTTCGTATGTAAAAATGTGTGTGATGTTACCTACACTGACTGAGAAAAGTCTTCGTGAGAATGACAGAAATTAATCTCTGCCTAACACCTAGCAGGTGCCAGTCACAGGGGAGGTGCTCTACCAGAACGCTAAACACCTTTCCCCACCACACACAGACTTCGCAGGGAATGTGAATCACAGAGAAGTTTCTGTCTTTCCAGAGAGACAGAAAGCGAGAATCACCCCCTAGGGGAGATGGCCACACTATAATCCCTTCTCTTCCATTCTCCTCTTGGGATTATTGGGCACACACGCATACGCGCCCAGCATGAGTTTAAGCTGCTAGGCCCAGGACTTGAACTACAGTTGACTACGTGGGAGTCCAGCAACATAACCATTATGCCATCTGTTAGTCCTGAGAACTTTCTTTCTTTCTTTCTCTTTTTGTTTTTACTTTTTACTTGAGGATTCGTTGGCTAGTCAAAGAAAGAGAGAGAAGAAAGCACCCACCAGAGGAAATGGTCATACCACAATCTCCTCCAACTCTTCATCCTTTCAGGATTTGGGGCATGTGTGGACACGCACTTGGTGTATTTCCCAAGCCAATGGGTCCAAGATTCGAACAGTGAAGTTGGCCATGTGAGATCTGGCTGCTTTAACTATCAGGCCACAGAGCCAGTCCAGAGTCCCTGAATTTTCAGAAAATAAGTCAGATCCTCAACTTCCATGTGTACTTGCACCCAGAACTGATGGTCCTGAGACCCAGCCCCCTTCCTGCCATCCCTAAAACTAGGGTCACACTGAGAAGGTGGCAAGCGAGCTGGGTCTTAAAAGATAAAACCCGCACGAAGCATTAAATTGGAAAAGGAATGGAGGAAATGGTTCCTAAGCAGAAGGGACCCCTTAATGAAGGGTAAGAAAGCTAGAAAAAGCTCAGGTAGACAATGGATCCACTTCTGATTTATCTCATATGGTCAAAAAGTCAGCCTGCCTCTTAGCATAGGGAGTCTGCCATCAGTGAGTACAAGTTGATTTAATGATTAACTAATTGATCCAAGAGTTCCTGTGCTATCTCCTCATTAAAAGCCTTTGTAATGCTGATGAGCTAAGTAGGATTTGGGAAGAATTTAGGCTCAAGTGAGACAGTTGGTCCTGGTCACTGGTCCTCCTGGGTTTCCTTGCTGAGCACCTGAAGGGATTTGTCCAAGTAATGGCCAACTGGCTGAACCACCCAGTGGCTAAAGGACACTCTGGAAAGTCACCTGAGAGCAGTCGGTAGTCAATGGAGCCCCACGTGTTGTGGTCACCTTGACGTTTTCCACCTTTCTTGAATGGAGAGATACATCGACACTCTTCTTCCCTTCCCTTTTATTATCTGTAACTCATGCTGACATGGTCCCAAGCAACCCCCGAGCACCTGAGGTGGGTGCTCAGAACTCATACTTTCTCTTCCATCTGTGTACTTCCTGTTTATCACTGATTAATTTTCTCCTGGGAACGTTGTCCTCGAGTCTTTCCCTTTGTCTTTTAACACCAAGGCTTTCCCTTTGTCTTTTAACACCAAGGCCTATCTATAGACCAGTGCTTCTCAACTTATTCAAACTTACATTTCCTCAACAGTAAGAGGAAGAGTAGTGGATCTGGTCTTGTGGAGCCATTAGGAAGACGAGTGCAGAGATAGGCAGAATGCCTACCTGAGGGTACAAGACCATCACAGGCTATTTTTAAAATTATTTTATTTATCATTATGTTTTAATTTTTCTACAGAAAGAGAGAAAAAGAGAAAGTGAGAAAGCCAGGCACCAGGTCCAGGACTCAAACTGTGGTCAGTCATGTGGGGGTCTAGTGCCTTTAACCACCACGCCACTTGGTGACCCCATCACAGTTTACTTTAAACTATGGGCAAGTGTGTGAGTGCCCTCAGGAGACTGGTGGGTGTGCATGTGGCCACAGCAGTGAGGACTTCCACCATGGATGGGTGTAGTACAGGCCTCTCTTAGGCTCTCATTGCCTCTTTCCTCTGCTCAAGGCCAGAGGCCACTAGCACTGGTCTGCCTATTGCCAAACTATGAAGTTAGAATAAACTGAAGCCTGGGACCAACAGATGGCATAATGGTTACATCACTGGACTCCCTTGTAGTAGACCAGGGTTCGAGTCCCAGACCCAGTGGCTTAAAACTCACGCTAGGCACATGTGCGTACGTGCCCAAAATCCCTAGAGAAGAATGGAAGAGAAGAGACTGCAGCGTGGCCATCCCCTCTGGGGAATGATTTCTCGCTTTCTGTCTCTCTGACTCTCTGTCTCTCCAGCAAGCGCACACACCCTATAGCAAAAACCTCTCTAAAAAAAATCAGAAAAGAATAAACTGAAGCCCAAGAAAGGGGATGATTAACCAAAACCACCCAAATTTAGCCACCAAAAAAATCATTTCACTTGGAGGATCTGCTTCCCATGACACTTTTTAAACTAGGGTACATCTTTCCATTTCTCATTAGACCGGATTGTTCTGCTTTTGGCCAAAGTCCATCCAAGACTTGCAGCGAGTGAAACAGAAAGGTACGTCATTTGGAGAAAGTTACCAGGTAGGGATTCATTTCTGAACATGCAAATATTAACATTTCAGAGCTAATTCAAAAAACCGTCACACACACCCCTCACTCACAGCCTCGTCCATGCAAGTTAAATAGTTGAAAGAATGCAATACAGCATCCCAGGTGAGTTTTGCTGACTTTTCAAGTGGTGAGAGGAAAAAGAGCCTACATAAGCTATGTTCCTGTCTGGGTCAAATCCCGGGTAGTTTCCCGTTTCTCCCTCATGACTGGCTCTCCGTGACTGATCCTCTGGGAATGACTTCCCCTGAGTTCCTGGCATAGTTTCAGGCATGAAAAGCAGGACAAAAATATTTGGAAGATCCTCTAGTTAAGGGCTTCCTGGTCTTGAAGTCATTGGTTTCTGCCTCTCCTATACAAAGGGCATCTAAATCCTACCACAGTCTAGGCTTGAGAACGGCTGCAGGGTACTATGACAAAGGACCCTACTGTGGCCTGCTCTCCTTCCACCCGGAGAAGGGGTGGAAGGAAGACAGAGGC